>NC_058083.1:275933964-276239243 GCF_014858855.1 Bufo gargarizans
AGTCCCTTTTTAGGTTCACATGTAGAGCTTGAATGCTCAGACCCAGGAGTAGCAGTGCAAGGATCTCCATCCTCAGGGTTTGACACCTTTTTTGCACTGTGAGGCGTGAATCCAATTAGGCTTTCATTACACCTTTTCAGAGGTTGCCGTTTTCAACAGGACTTGAAAGGGACCATCAAATCTGGGCTCAAGGGGTTTCCTCACATGCCTCTTTATCTGTCACGGAAGGTGTTACAGAAAACTAGAAGCACAAATGAAGATCCGACTGACTTGATCCAAAACTAAGGAACCAAAGGGTAAGGCCTGTAACAGCCCTAGCTCTCTTCCTTACTGCTCAGCCTATGCAAAAATCTCTATGGTAGATAATTGCATACCCTCATTCCTCGACTGTATGACACCTGAACACCCTATAATAGTGAGGGGACACGACCACCGGCTCCCTACACTTAATACGGAGGGAGTCAGGGTCACCTAGGATCAAGTAAACAGGAAAACACAAATAAATGAACAGACTTATCTGTATAAGCATCAGTTGTAGCATCCAGCATGCACACACTCCAGGAAGTTGTATAAACTGCAAAGTGATGCAGTATGGGAGGGGATTTAAAGGGATGCAATCAGTGCAACTAGATAACAGCTGAGAGAGGGAAACGAGATGATAAAACGAAAGCAAAACAAAAGAACCTCAAGCAGGAGGTTCTGAAGAACGTCTGTCAGAGATTCTCAGATGTCTGGCGGTGACATTATCACCACCCAATCTCCAGGCTCAAGACTGTGTGTGCCTTCTACTGAATCAGGGTCTGGAATGGAAGCAAACACTTGTTTATGAGTGTTATCTAACCTTTCAGTAAGGGCCTTCATGCAACTGACCATGCTATCAGTCTGCAACTGCAACTGTTGAAGAAAATACAATCCTAACCTTGGAGCACTGCCAAACAATACCTTAAAGGGAGACAACCCTGTCTTCTTGTTTTGTGGGTGGTATGCCGTATGGAAGGCTTGGGTCACCCCTAAGGCTTGCATAACCTCTGTCATCACTTCACCTGTAAAGTGGGAACCTCTATCTTACTCAATAACTTCAGGAACACCATACCTGCCTATCAGTTCACTGACCAGTTTCTTTGCAGTGTTCTTAGCATTTGCTTAGACAAGGGATAAGCTTCCGGCCACCCTGAAAAGAGATCAACACACGCAAGAACAAACTCATATACTCCTACATTAAGCAGTTGTATATAGTCTATCTGAAGTCTCTGTAACGGGTAAAATGGCTTAGGAGTGTGCTTGCTTGGAGTCTTCGCCACTTGGCCGGGTTTTGTTCAATGCACAGACCATACACCCTTCTACAAATCAAGCGGCTACTGCAGAAAACCCTGGAGCAATCCACCCTTCATCTACCACACTTACCATGGCACCTTTCGACAGATGTGTAGGCCCATGGGCCTCCTGAGGCATAGCTTTGCACAAAGGACGTGGTAGACAAATTCTGTCTTTGTTTCCCCATAGTCCTTGGTCATCTTGCCCAGCCCCTTGTTTAGTCCATAGTTCTTTTTCTTCAGGTGGGGCCTGCTCAGACAATTTGTTCAGAGTGTCTTTGGATATATTCACAGGTTTTAAGGCTCTTTCTGGGGTGGCATCAGCATTTGGTAGCCAGAGCACAGCTAGCTTGGCTGCCTTATCAGCTCTGTCATTGCCTTTTTACCTCTACCTTGGTACACCTTGTGTGAGCCTTTACTTTCACAATAGCAACTTCTTCTGGCAACAGTAAAGAGTTCATCAATTCAAGCGAGTCTTTGTTTTTAATGGGCTGACCTGCAGAAGTCAAAAAGTCTGTAGCCTGCCATATGGGTCCATAGTCATGTTCAATACCAAAAGCATACCTGGAGTCCGTGTAGATGTTCACCTTCTTCCCTTCATCCATTTTACACGCCTCAGTGAGGGCCTTCAACTCTTGCGCAGACATTGGCGGAGGGAGGGATTCAGCAACGGCTTTCTCATGCTGTGTGACCACTGCATATCCAGTGTGGAACCGGCTATCTTCTCCCATAAACCTGCTTCCATCTACAAAATACTTAACATCAGGGTTATCAAGAGGTTTTTCATGCACATGATAAAATCCAGAAGTTTCTTGTTGCATCAACTGTATACGATCATGAGGATCATTTTCAACTAAATCAGACAAAAGGTACCTGTGCTACCCTCCCCCATTTCTGAATCTGTAATTGGTAACAAAGTAGCAGGATTCAGAATAGCACGTCTTTTGAAAGAAATATTGTCTGGCATGAAGAGGACACATTGCAGTCTGAGTTGTCTAGTCATGGAAATGTGTTTTGGCTGAACTTTACTAAGAATACCCTGGATGTCATGTGGTGTTTGTACCACTAGGGGATAGTCGAGGACTATCTCAGGTGCTTTTTCCACCATGAGCTGGACAGCCACCACAGTCCTAATAAATGAAGGAGCTCCTCAAGATATAGGATCTAGTCTGGCAGAGAAGTATGCTATTGGTCTCTGCCTATCTTAATGTTTCTGGGTTAACACTGCTATGCTGTGTCCCTGGAGTTCTGAACAAAACAGACTAAATGGTTAATCATAGTTTGGAATTTCTAATGCCAGGTGCAGAAAATATTGCCAATTTCAGAGTGAAAATGGACTCGATTGCATGTTCCGTCAAACAAAAAGGTTCTGATGACAAGCAATCATACAAAGGCTGCATAAGCATTGATGCAGACCTTATCCAGGTCTGCAGTACGAGACCAGACCCAAAAACATCCTGATGGGTTTTGACCCCTGAGGGAGTTTTATGTCCTTCACCGCTTGTTTTCTCTCCTCAGTAAGGTGCCTTGCACCCTCTGATCGACAATGTCCCAGAAATGTGACCCTTGATTAGCAATATTGCAGCTTGTCTCGGGAAACTTTGCAACCACTTTCTGCAAGAAATATGAACAATGACAGCGTGGCTTCCCTACAGCTTTTCCAGTTTTCTGCAAACAGGAGTAGATCATCAACATATTGAAGTAACACAACATCATCAGTAATTGACACACAAAAATAAAATGCATTTGCTAGGTTTATCACAGTGAAACTTTTGGAAGTTGGTGGCACCCGGGACAACAAAGTGTGTGGGTTTGGCACAATGGGAGTCTGCAGCATCGTGACCTTATTGACCTCCTCAAGATTATGAACCATCCTGTATGTTACTGGTTGTCCCTTTACTGGCTTCTTCTTAACTAGGACCAGGGGTGTGTTTGCTGGTGAACTGGTCTTTACTAAGACCTCTATTCTCTCATACTGCTTCACCTGTAAGGCCACTGCTTGTTCTTGGGCATGACTCAAGGGGTGCTTTTTAACACGGGGTGGTTGGCAACCTGGTTTGAGATGAACCATGAAAAGGGTAACATTAAGTTTCCCAATATCCAACTTTGTGGATGCCCACAACTTATTTAGGACCACCTGTAACTCCTCACAATCCTTGTAATGTAACTGGCATCCTGTCTGGGGCTCTAGGTACAAAGCCATAACTTGACACAGAACCTCATTCGAGGCTCCTATATCTACTGGGGAGGGTACAGAGGACGTGGTAGACAAATTCTGTCTTTGTTTCCCCATAGTCCTTGGTCATCTTGCCCAGCCCCTTGTTTAGTCCATAGTTATTTTTCTTCAGGTGGAGCCTGCTCAGACAATTTGTTCAGTGTCTTTGGATATATTCACAGGTTTTAAGGCTCTTTCTGGGGTGGCATCAGCATTTGGTAGCCAGAGCACAGCTAGCTTGGCTGCCTTATCAGCTCTGCCATTGCCTTTTACCTCTACCGTGGTACACCTTGTGTGAGCCTTTACTTTCACAATAGCAACTTCTTCTGGCAACAGTAAAGAGTTCATCAATTCAAGCGAGTCTTTGTTTTTAATGGGCTGTGGATTTCCACAGCTATAACATTTGAAATCCTTCCTCCTCTGCCTTCCCTGTCCCTGCAGACCTTGCCATGTTTTCTGTTGACCTTGGACCATGTTTACATTGGCTGGTCTGGAGCTAGACATGTCCAATTCCAGATCCTTGGCAGCAGCAACAAGTTGAGGCAGTGGTGTCACCCTCCTCTCAGGCTTACAGGCTTTGAGTTTAGCCTGCAAGACTGGTCTCAGTCCTTCCATGAAGGCAGACGTGCAAAGTTTTTCTCCCATTTGCCCCGCGGCATCCCACCCCATGTCAGTCCAGACAGTTATTAGGGAACTCTCCTTCTCCTTTTGTCCTGGCCCATCTACCAAAAGTCCTGCAGTACTCTGTCCCTTACTGTTCTGTGTTCTCCCAATTCCTCCAGGCCACATATTTCACTCTGTCGCCCTCTAGGGTATTTTTAACCGAGTTATACTGTGCCTCCCCTAACTTCAGGGCTACCAAGTCATTTAATAAGTCTGCCCATGTTGCTCTGTAAGTGGCCTGTATCTGTTGTAACATTCGGGATGTGGGCATGGGTTGCGTCAGTGGGTCAGATATCTTTGACAGTAGTCCCACTTTGTCCTTAGGACTCCATGTAACATACTGTATAAAGTGCTGTTGAAAATAATGGGGAGCCTGAGGATGTAGTGCTGCCTGTTGGCCGTTTTGGCCATCTGCACCACCAGCACCTGGGGGACCTGTGGTATCAGCCCTGTCCTCAATAGCACTGGATATAATCCAGTACGGTATCTGGGGGCACCACACGCTCTGCAGGTTTCCGTCCAATCTGGATTCTGATTTCCTCAGGTCCTGCATATACATCCCTCCGGTCCCTGTGCAGGGGCCATGGGAGAGGCATGCACCCTTGGAGGATTATAAGGTGATGAACCTCCAGATTTAACCTTTTCAGTTTTTTCAGGGGGTTTGCAGTACAACCTTGCTACCTTAATCCAGATGTTAACTACATCTTTACATGCATGATCCTTAATCCACCCACTGTGGGTGTGCTTGAACCTTTCCCAAACCTCTAAATCGAGGTTTCCATGTTTCATACCTGCTTTTTCCAATACTTTGTTAGTTTTCTTTAACGCATCTTTGCTACCTGTCTTTCCTACCAGTTGTGTAGCTGTCTCATACTCTTCGGGAACGCTGTTCTGATTACCCATTGTCTATTCCTGAATCTGCGGTTACTAGGGGGAACCTTAGACATCAACTTTCTCCACAAAAGGCTTCCCCACCCTATCCTTCCAGGTGTACCTTCTGCGTAAAAGCCTAAGCCTCTCTAAGCTTCTGGTCCCTTCCCCTATCTTCCTGCCAGATTCTACACACACAATAAACAATGACAAATACGTAAACAGTTAGGCCTCTTGCACACAAACTTTTTTTTTTCCGTTTACGTTCCTCTTTTGCATTCCGTATACGGACCGTATATGGAAACATTCATTTCAATGGATCTGCAAAACAATAGAAGGTACTTCAAATGGCTTCTGTTTCTGCATTTCCATATTTCCGTTCCGTTCAAAGATAGAACATGTCCTATTATTGTCCGCATAATGGACAAGGATAGTACTGTTCTGTCAGGGGCCAGCTGTTCCGTTCTGCAAAAAACAGAATGTACGTGAACGTCATTCGTATTTTTTGCGGATCCGTTTCTTGCGGATCACAAAATACTGAAAAAGCCACACGGTCATGTGCAAGAGGCCTTACTCCCAGAACCATCCCAAGCAATTACCAGCTAAAATCCTGGTTTAAATCCATCCACCTCTCATGCGCTTATCTGCTAGCCCTTTATCAGGGTCACAGATTCTGGTTGTGGTCGTGACTCCTTGGTCCGCATGCTGTTGTCAGCGGTTTGTCTGATGTTGTCTTCCACAGGTGTGGACTCTGTATCTTGCCTCACGTGTGGTTGCCGCTGGCAACATAAGGTTGTTGGCAGTGGAGCGGCCCAAGTGGTTGCTAGGCGCTCGCTGTCACGGCATGCGGTTGCCTCTGGCAACGTGTGGTTTTAGTGTTCACTTTTTATGTTTGGTGAAAGGGAGTTTGATGTCTGTACACTTCCCCTTTAAGTTACACTTACCTGGTTTGGTGATGGAAGGGTTAAGCTCCTTTCCTAGTGTGTGGGGGTGTGGCCGCTTGGGTTATTTAGCTTCCTGCTGGATGGCAGAAGTTCAGGGGTACTCCAGGCATGTTGCTTGAGTCGGCCTCCTGGTATCCTGTTTACCATCCTTCCAGTAAGGGCCACTCTTCCGGTCATAAATCCAAATCCCTGATGTTTAGTTGAAGTCCTATGCTTTTGGTTTTTATTGCAGCTATCGATGTCCTGGTTCCTGTGTGTTCTTATGTGTGTGCTGTTTGTCTAATATTTGTGTGGACAGCATTTCTGAGCACGGGTTCCAGTCAGCAATGCTGTGGCAGGTTAGTGTGGAACTGTTTGGTTCACCTGTCATATTCATAGGTCTGTTCATGTTCGCCTTCTCCCTGCTGCTTGGCCAGTGAGACTCCTGTTCCTCCATGCCTAGGAGGAATAGGTAGTCTTACCCTCCTTCTAGTTCAGGGCCAGCCTGAGGGCTTCTAGGGACTTTTAGGTTCCAGAGTATGAGCCCTCCTACCATCGGGGTCGGCTCATACGGCTAGGAGACAGGGTCAGTGTTAAGGACGCAATAGGAGGTGACCTGCTCCCTAATTCTGTCGTCCTGGCCGGGTAGCGACCGGACATCTTCAGAGCATCGCACGGCTGAGGGTTTCCCCCATCCTCAGTCGTGACAGTATGACCAAAATGGCTCCTTGCTTGGATCCGGCTTTCGGAAGAGGGTGCAGCATGCATCCTCATCTGTTTTGAGGTGCCAGCGCGTTCTCCAGAGGGAGAGCGTTTTGGGGATCACCGTTAACGGCGCGGTTGGTGGCTTATTCCCCACCACCTTACCTTCCGTGTCTGTGTTGGTGATCCCTCGTCCCTCTACATGTTCCTATCTCTGGTCGTCTGCTGGCAGCATTCCGTTAGTGTTCCGGCTGCGTGCTGGTTAGGAGTGTCTGCTGGCAGCGACTGGAGTGGGGACGTCAGTGGAGAGTGGACGCAGTGTTAGTGGGGTCTCCCTTGGCTGTTTCTTTGCTGGTCTCCAGTTCCTGTGTGTTGCTCCGGAGCTTGGCAGTCGGCTCCTGGTTCCTGTGTGTTGCTCCAGGGGCCGGCAGCATTCCTGGGGAGACGCGCATGTTATGACGCTGTTTCCCCTTCTCCTATCTTCTTGTTGGGTCCCTCACTAGTTTTCCCCTTTTTTTTTTGGTGGGGGGCTTTGAGGAGTGGGAGTGTCACGACCATTCCTCAAAGCCACTCCTTGGTTCTCATACTGTTGTCAGCGGTTTGTCTGATGTTGTCTTCCACAGGTGTGGGCTCTGTATCTTGCCTCACGTGTGGTTGCCGCTGGCAACATAAGGTTGTTGGCAGTGGAGCGGCCTGAGCGGTTGCTAGGTGCTCGCTGTCACCGGACATCTTCAGAGCATCGCACGGCTGAGGGTTTCCCCCATCCTCAGTCGTGACAGGTTCTATGTAAAAACACAGATAACACTTGTGCTGATAATGTGGTAGTGTCACCAAAGTCCTTAGTGTGCCTTCCTGTGTCTCTCCCATGGACTCCATGTTGGTGGCGCTGCCTCCTCTTCCATCTTCTTCTTTTTGCCCCACACAGAATGTCCCGATGCAGCTGCTTAAAGACATACACTCACCTAAAGAATTATTAGGAACACCTGTTCTATTTCTCATTAATGTGATTATCTAGTCAACCAATCACATGGCAGTTGCTTCAATGATTGTGGTCCTGGTCAATACAATCCCCTGAACTCCAAACTGAATGTCAGAATGGGAAAGAAAGGTGATTTAAGCAATTTTGAGCGTGGCATGGTTGTTGGTGCCAGACGGGCCGGTCTGAGTATTTCACAATCTGCTCAGTTACTGGGATTTTCACGCACAACCATTTCTAGGGTTTAAAAAGAATGGTGTGAAAAGGGAAAAACATCCAGTATGCGGCAGTCCTGTGGGTGAAAATGCCTTGTTGATGCTAGAGGTCAAAGGAGAATGTACCGACTGATTCAAGCTGATAGAAGAGCAACGTTGACTGAAATAACCATTCGTTACAATCGAGGTATGCAGCAAAGCATTTGTGGAGCCACAACACGCACAACCTTGAGGCGGATGGGCTACAACAGCAGAAGACCCCACCGGGTACCACTCATCTCCACTACAAATAGGAAAAAGAGGCTACAATTTGCACATGCTCACCAAAATTGGACTGTTGAAGACTGGAAAAATGTTGGCTGGTCTGATGAGTCTCGATTTCTGTTGAGACATTCAAATGGTAGAGTCCGAATTTGGCGTAAACAGAATGAGAACATGTATCCATCATGCTTTGTTACCACTGTGCAGGCTGGTGGTGGTGGTGTAATGGTGTGGGGGATGTTTTCTGGGAACACTTTAGGCCCCTTAGTGTCAATTGGCCATCATTTAAATGCCACGGGCTACCTGAGCATTGTTTCTGACCATGTCCATCCCTTCATGACCACCATGTACCCATCCTCTGATTGCTACTTCCAGCAGGATAATACACCATGTCACAAAGCTCGAATCATTTCAAATTGGTTTCTTGAACATGACAATGAGTTCACTGTACTAAAATGGCCCCCACAGTCACCAGATCTCAACCCAATAGAGCATCTTTGGGATGTGGTGGAACGGGAGCTTCGTGCCCTGGATGTGCATCCCTCAAATCTCCATCAACTGCAAGATGCTATCCTATCAATATGGGCCAACATTTCTAAAGAATGCTATCAGCACCTTGTTGAATCAATGCCACGTAGAATTAAGGCAGTTCTGAAAGCAAAAGGGGGTCCAACACCGTATTAGTATGGTGTTCCTAATAATTCTTTAGGTGAGTGTAGGAACACTGTGGGCATGGTGATGATGACACACACAGGAACACACACACACAAGGACAGACACACACACACGGGGACAGACACACACACACACAGGGACAGTGTAGGAATTGTTTTTTTGCTGTTCCCAGCTTTCATAATGCTCCCTATTTTGGCCCCAGTTAAAATAATGTCTCCCACAGTGTAAATCATTTTTTTACAGTGCCCCCTGCTTTAATAATGCCCCCATGTAGGACCCCAGCTTTAATAATGCCCCCCATGATGTAGGATTTTTTTTTACTGTCCCCAGCTTTAATAATGCCCCCAATGTAGGTCCCCATATTAAATATTGTCCCTCATAGTGTAGTAATTATTTTTTTAATTACCCCAGCTTAAATAATTTCCCCCATGGTTTAAATAATGCCCCCATAATGGCCCACCGCTGTTTTTGTTTTGTTGATTTTACAAAACAAAACAAAAAAACTCTCACCTTATCCACTTGCTTGCGCTGCAGCAGTCTCTTCTATCTTCACTGAACAGGACTAGCGATGTGCGCGATGACATCACTGCGCGCTCCCATGTGGTTACATCACCATACACATCGCAGGTCCCTCTGCAGGTCCTGCTCAATGAAGAAATCAATATGAATAAACTAAAGAACCCTTAAAACTATAGATTTTATTAATACACTTAAAATGACCTTGACCGGTCAAACAATACACATATACCCTAAATGGGATGATAAAGGGTCCAGGATTGAGTTAACACGAGAATATCAATCGTTAAAGGGACATTACTATCCTTATTATTTTCCTGATTGATCCTCAGCCCAGCGGTATCACCTAATGGTAGTGACCCCCCTTCCTCGTACCTATCCTGGATAACCCTAGTTAGCCCTGAAGAAAGTACCCCGTCACCCCGATGCATTTCCCCCACTCGTTAGGTTCATCAGGGGGTACAAAAGACGGGTGCTTGCATAAAACAAAAAAGTGGGTTTGTAGATAAAAGTGGGGCTGGTGAAAAAAATATAAAAAAATATATATATATACCTTTAGTGGGATAGTTCACTGATAGAATGATACATTTAGATGTGCCACTGACCTGCGTCCAGCCCCACCGAGGTCCAGGATAACTGCTCAATGAAGAAAGGTGAGTATTTTTTTTGTTTTTGGCTGCGGGACACTATGGGGGCATTATTTAAACCATGGGGGACATCTTTTTTAATCGCTAATGAAAGTGTACCGTGTACCCATTTTTAAGGAGGTAGGGGGACCTCGGCCCATGCCCGAGTGCCTGAATGGTGAGTCTACCCCTGCCTGCATCCACAAAATTATTGCTTGAGGGTGATATACCAGCTTCAACTAACAACTGAATCAGGCCTGCCATATATCAGCTTCCACAAAATAATGATAGAGGTTTTCCATATACCTATATCCACAAAATTACTGCTTGAGGGTGATATACCAGCTTCAACTAACAACTGATTGAGGCCTGCCATATATCAGCTTCCACAAAATAGTGATAGAGGTTTTCCATATACCTGCATCCACAAAATATAGATTGTGGGTTTTGACATACCTGCTTCAACTAACAACTGATTGAGGCCTGCCATATATCAGCTTCCACAAAATAATGATAGAGGTTTTCCATATACCTATATCCACAAAATTACTGCTTGAGGGTGATATACCAGCTTCAACTAACAACTGATTGAGGCCTGTCATATATCAGCTTCTACAAATACTGCTTCTTCTCTAGGGATTTTGGCACAGGGTCATTTTGAAAATGACAGGCAAAGGAAGAGGCAAGCCATTCCGCAGGGGTGGTAGGGGCAGGCAGGTGCACCAGGCCAGAGCCTAAGTGGGAAGTTACAGAAGATGCGTGCAACTATGTCAAAGGCTGCACCAGAGTTGTTTGAGTGGCTCACTCAGCCTTCCGCTTCTGCACCCCCCTCATCCTCTGTATCTGCACCCTCCTCACTCTCTGCTGTGTGCACCCCCAAAGACACCACCATCATAGCCCCTCCACTCGAGTCAGAGGAATTATTTTGCCATCTATTCCCAGACCTTACCGATGTGCAGCCATTCTTGGCATCTGATGAGGAAGAGGAGATAGTAATGGCCATCACCCAGCGGTCTGAAGACAGTACCCAGATCAGCCCAAGGAGAGTGGTCCCCGCTGTTGCTGCCTACTCTGAAATCTCTAACGTCAGTGTTGGGGAAGGTGACGATGATGACGTGTCAATGGACGTCATGTGGGTGCCCAAAAGAGAGGAAGAGGAGAGGACTTCAGAGGGAGAGACGGAGCAGCAGATAGGGGGTAGAAGGAGGAGAAGCACGCAGAACTTACAGTGCACAGGAGGCAAAAAGCAGACTGCTAATGTATCCACCATACATGGTCACATCTGGCACTCCCAGGACGCAGAACTATGACTCCTCAGTGTGTTTTTTTTTCAACGCGTCAGCTGCTGACAATTGTGTTGCCATGTGCAGCCTGTGCTGTCAACGCTTATGACGCGGTAAGCCCAACACTCACCTAGAGACGACCACCTTAAGAAGGCACCTGGCCTCACCAAGCCCAGTGGGAGCAACAATGTTAGAACCCACAAAACTACACTCCCGGCACTCCACGTCCTGCCTTTTCTCCTTCTACTTTTCCTCTCTCCTCCCATTTGTCCTCCACTCCAACTTCCACTGTGCCTTCATCACGTTCATCTGTAAAAAGGCAGGATTCCGTGGCCCAAATGTTTGAACGTAAAAAGTTGATGACGCCGGATAACCTTCTTGCCCAATGGCAGACCGACGGCTTGTCGGAACTGCTAACCTGCCAACTACTGCCATATAAACTGGTGGACTTGGAGGACTGTAGAAAATTTTTGGCCATTGGCACACCACAATGAAAGGACCCTGGAAGGAAATATTTCTCCCAGAAGGGCATCCCAAAGCTATATGGCCTGTTCAGCGTCAAGTGAATGTATCTCTGGCACACTGTCGGTGCCAAGATACATCTGACCACAGACACGTGGTCTAGCAAACACAGGCAGGGAAGGTACATAACTATTATTGCCCACTGGGTGAACCTTATGACAGCTGTTAAGCATGCAACCTGTGGCACCCATGTGGATTTGGTGTTACCTCCATGGATTGCATGCAGGCCTGCCTCTTCTTCTCCTCCTCCTATTCCATCCTCCATCTCCTCTTAGGATGATTCCTCCTTTTCCACTGCTACCACCTCTTCCGATGCACCCCCCCAGCTCCACAGAACCTATTCGACGTGCCAGGTGAGACGTTGCCATGCTGTGTCGTGGCTGTTGTGCCTGGAAGCCAAGAGCCACACCGGTCCTGCACTCCTTTCAGCTCTGCGGTCACAGGCCGATCAGAGGCTAACCCCGCTCTTTTTGACAGTTGGTAAAGTGGTGTGCGACAACTGTGTTAATCTTCTGAGCGCGCTGAAACAGGGCAAAATGACACACGTGCCGTGCATGGCACACGTCCTGAACTTAGTCGTGCAGTGATTCGTTGCCAAATACCCCAGGGTCCAGGACGTCTTGTGGCAGGCCAGAAAAATCTCTGATCATTTTAGAAGATCTTACATGGCCATGGCTTGTCTTGCTGACGTTCAGCATTCGACACCACTTGCCCGTCAGATGTCTGATTTGTGATAGCCAGACGCACTAGAACTCCACCCTGTATATGCTTGATAAACTGCTCCAGCAGAAACATGCCGTTAATGACTACCTGTACAAACTCTGTGGCAGGACAGGTTCTGGGTGCTTGTTTGTTTTTTTCCACTGTGCCAGTGGCTGCTCATGCACGATGCATGCAGACTTCTGAGACCATTTGATGAGATCACCAAACTGGTCAGTCATAGCCAGGTTGCCATCAGTTACATTGCACCTTACGCCTTCTATCTGGAGCGTGCATTGTGTCTTGTCATTGATCAAGCTGCCGAGGAGCAGGAAGATGAGGAAGTCGTAATGCTGAATTAATTCCCAGGGGGGCTACTGCATCTGAGATAAGTCAGCAGGAGTCTGATAAGAAGTCAGAGGAGGATGGTGCCTGGGGGTAGGAGGAGCAAAAAGAGCAGGCTTTAAACTTTTCTGGGATCCCTGGTGTTGTCTGTGGATGGGGGGAGGAGACCGAGGATGACATTCTCCTGGGCAATAAGCAGGAGCCAGGCCACTCCACCTCTTCCAAGTTAGTGCAAATGGGGGCCTTCAGGCTCCAACATTTGAAGAGGGATCCCTGTATAAAAAGCATAAAGGAAAAGGACCGGTACTGGGTGGCAACGTACTTAGACCTCCGGTACAAACACAAAATGGCGGACATGATACCAGCATCACAGAGGAATGCAGCATTTCAAGGCCTTGCTTTGAGAGATGCTGCATTCTGCAATTGCGGGCGCTGGCAGAGGAATTCCCACCCACAGAGAAACAGTTGCGGGTACCAATCCTACCGTGCATGCAAAAAGAGGGCGGTTTAAAGATGTGTTGGTCACTTCGGATATGAGATAATTCTTGCAGCCAAACCATTGACAGCCGCCCTCCGGATCCAGACTCAGGGAACGCCTAGACCGACAGGTGTCCAATGTGGATGCTCTGAGAAGCGAAGAACCCCTGGACTACTGGGTGTACAGGCTTGACCTGTAGCCAGAGCTGGCACAATTTTCCATTGAACTCTTAGCTTGCCTCTCACCGAGTGTCCTATCCGAAAGGATATTCAGAGCAGCAGGGGGGATCGTGACCAATAAGCGCACTCGCCTAGCTCACAATAGTGTGGACTACCTCACATTTTTTAAAATGAATGAGGCATGGATCTCAGAGGAATTCAACACCTGTGATGAACACGTGTAATTTAATTTTTTCAAGAGGGGGGATTTTGTATGCTTTTTATCCAATTTTATATTTTTAGTTCTTTTAAACATATGTATTTGAAATGTATTTGTACTGGCCTGCAGAAAAATTGATATCCAATGACTGTTTAATATACCTCCAGACACATAATCACTTGATCTTTTCTGTACGGGGAATGCATCATTTTTGGGGCATATAATCTAACTGACCAACAGTAAAATTGTTATACGTTGACCGCCTAATGTACCTCAAGCCACATAATCACTTGATGTTTTCTGTCCGGTGAATGCCTAATGTTTGGGGCCTGTAGTCCACTGGTGGCCTGCAGTAAAATTGATATCCAATGACCGTCTAATATACCTCCAGCCACATAATCACTTGTTCTTTTCTGTACGGTGAATGCATAATTTTGGGGCCTGTAGTCCACTGGCCTGCAGTAAAATTGATATTCAATGACCGTCTAATGTACCTCCAGCTACATACTCACTTGTTCTTGTTTGTATGGTGAATGAATAATTTTTGGGACCTGTAATCTAACTGACCAACAGTAAAATTGTTTTATGCTGACCACCTAATGTACCTCTCGCCACATAATCACTTGATCTTTTCTG
This sequence comes from Bufo gargarizans, assembly GCF_014858855.1. Taxonomy (NCBI): domain Eukaryota; kingdom Metazoa; phylum Chordata; class Amphibia; order Anura; family Bufonidae; genus Bufo; species Bufo gargarizans. The sequence continues at coordinate 275,948,261 of NC_058083.1, forward strand.
TATGGTGAATGCATTATTTTTGTGGCCTGTAATCTAACCGGCCAACAGTAAAATTGTTATACGGTGACTGCCTAATGTACCTCCCACCACATAATGACTTGATATTTTCTGTACATTGAATGCATAATTTTTGGGGCCTTTAATGTAACTGGCCAACAGTAAAATTGTTATATGGTGACCGCCTAGTGTACCTCCAGCCACATAATCACTTGATGTTTTCTGTCCGGTGAATGCCTAATGTTTGGGACCTGTGTTCCACCGGCTTGCAGTAAAATTGATATCCAATGACCATCTAATATACCTCCAGCCACACAATCACTTGTTCTTCTCCGTACGGTGAATGCATAATTTTTGGGGCCTGGGAGGAATTCAACACCTTTGACGACCATGTGTTCTCGAATTTCAACTATTATCATTTGGGGTTTATTCAAGAGGGGGATTTCGTTAGCTATGTTTTTAATCCAATTTAATATTTTTATTTCTTTTAAACATATGTATTTGACATTTATTTGTACTGGCCTGCAGTAAAATTGATATCCAATGACCATCAAATATAGCTCCAGCCACATAATCACTTGATGTTTTCTGTCCGATGAATGCATAATTTTTGGGGCCTGTAATAAAATGTTTGGGGCCTGTAGTCCACTGGTTTTTGATATCCATTAACCATCTAATGTACCTTCAGCCACATAATCACTTGATCTTTTATGTACGGTGAATGCATAATTTTTGAGGCCTGTAATCTTACTGGCCAACAGTAAAATTGTTATATAGTGACCGCCTAATGTACCTCCAGCCACATAATCACTTGATCTTTTCTGTCTGGTGAATGCCTAATGTTTGCGGCCTGAACTCCCATGGCCTAAAATAAAATTATTTTAGCCTCCAGCAGGGCACATTTTTGAGAGTTTTCCATCAAGTTGCATAAAAATTGACCCCTGATTAAAATACATATTTTACCGTAAGGCCTGTTACTGCCAAACAAATATCCAGCAAACTTTAAATATGCAGTATACATGGTGCTCAGCTCAGGGAATCACAAGATGAAACTTGATTGCAGGTACAAGAAATGACAGGTGCCACTCACCACTGCAGTTAAAATGCTTCTTTATTCATCCAACACACATGGACACAAAGTAAGGGCTGAGACAGGACACCAGATCACAGAGCGCCGAGGTAGCGACGGCAGTTTTGCGCTTGTGCGCTTCTTCTGGCTACTGACAGAGGGGCAGTGTATCTGCGCCTCTTTTATGCATCATCTGCAGAGACTACATGTGACGCCCATCAATTAAAAACAAAGGTGATTGCATTCACGAGTTAACTGTTTGCTCCTCTTATGTGGAGCATGGACTGTCATTATATGAAAACACTAAGATCATTTATTTCATTGAGTCCCAATGCTCCAGTAGCCTCAGTGCGAATTATCACCAAAGTCTTACAAAATTGGGTGATATTGTATGCTAGGCTGAGGGTCGCATGATCTTGCAAGACTTTGGCAATGCCTCTATGAGACCATATAAATGCACATCATCAGCTCATAGAAAAAAGTTTAAACTTACTAATCCCCTTTAAGGATGGCATGTAAGCTCTCCTGACTTGTCTGGTTTAGTAAACATTTATATGCCCCATAAGAAAGCAATGCTGTAGCACTTTTCCTTACAACTCTGTTAGGTTGTTCTTCTGTGTATCAGCACTAATTGGACTGTACCAGATTGTACTTACCCTAGAGTTGTAAAAGATGAAACTCCACAATTGTTCTTGCTTAGGGAATAGAAGAATTTCTAAAACAGTCATGTCAATAGAGGTTACAGTAAATAGTCTCTATGCCAACTATGCAATTTCATTCATCCATCCAGTACATGTATGCAGCTACTACTACTGTAAAAATATTATAAATATGAAATAAATAATCACTTTGAGATACTTGGTATTAAAATTAGCAGCGGTGGTTTCTGTATTCCAAGAATAATCCCTGGAGGGAGCAGATAAATAGCCTCATAGGTAAGGGTACTTTCACACTAGCGTTAGAAAAATCCGGCAGGCAAATATATATAAACAATTTGTTGTGGTACATGTATAAATTCGGTGCACTAAGATGTGTCCAGAGAAAGAATATAAAAAAATATATAATGGGGACCGATAATGTCACATAGATTGGACGTTTACTGTTGATACCAGATTGGTTATGGTATATTAATTGAGAAGAGTTCCAGTCCTGAAAATTCCCAATTTGTAAGGAGGGAACAATTTGGTTGCAGATATGTAAGTCTGTATATATTTCAAATCAATAGTCTGCAAATAATAGAGAAAAATTGAGAAAAAAATTGGAGTGCGTTACCACTCCACGCCAATTTGTGCTTTCCTTTGTCCTGCAAGGACCTTACGCGGCGTCCCACATGGTGTCTTGCTTTATCACGTGGCGTCCCACGTTATTCTGGCGGGGCGGTGTGTCACTCAATCCAGGATTCCTGATAGGTTATTTTTTGTTTCAAAGTTTTAAAAGGAATGTGATTGTTATTTTTCGCGTGATGTAGTTGGTTTAGCGAATAAATTCAATGTTTTGTAGTTGTCCCTGTCTTTATAATCCCCACAGTTTCTTTGTTCCAAACGCGTTTCTGGGTGAATTTCTGCCCCTTCCTCAGTGGTTAATAGTTGTATACTGGGAACAAGTGAGGCTTTATATATAGTCTTCTTCAAAAGCGGTGTTCCCCAAATTGTATTAGGTCATTTCTAAGTCCTGGAGACCGATGATAATATTCTTGGTTATTATCACTAGATACATCATATAATATACGTCATATAATATAGTGTTGATACATATTTGTAAATATTCGAATTAATATACAATTTAAAACAATTTAAAAAAGGTGTTCGCTTTAATAAATAATTTAAGACGATATAAAAAGGAGAAATGTATATGTGCATATATACGAATATAAAAAAATGGATATACAGGAAATTATACTTAAAAAAGATTATACTTAAAAGAGATACAAAGTGTTTGTTCTAACCTGTATATACAGTTGCAAGAAAAAGTATGTGAACCCTTTGGAATGATATGGATTTTTGCACAAATTGGTCATAAAATGTGATCTGATCTTCATCTAAGTCACAACAATAGACAATCACAGTCTGCTTAAACTAATAACACACAAAAATTAAATGTTACCATGTTTTTATTGAACACACCATGTAAACATTCACAGTGCAGGTGGAAAAAGTATGTGAACCCCTAGACTAATGACATCTCTAAGATCTAATTGGAGTGAGGTGTCACCTCAATCAATGAGATGAGATTGGAGGTGTTTGTTACAGCTGCCCTGCCCTGTAAAAAACACACACCAGTTCTGGGTTTGCTTTTCGCAAGAAGCATTGACTGATGTGAATGATACCTTGCACAAAAGAGCTCTCAGAAGACCTACGATTAAGAATTGTTGACTTGCATAAAGATGGAAAGGGTTATAAAAGTATCTCCAAAAGCCTTTCTGTTCATCAGTCCATGGTAAGACAAATTGTCTATAAATGGAGAAAGTTCAGCACTGCTGCTACACTCCCTAGGAGTGGCCGTCCTGTAAATATGACTGCAAGAGCACAGTGCAGACTGCTCAATGAGATGATGAAGAATCCGTGTCAGCTAAAGACTTACAAAAGTCTCTGGCATATGCTAACATCCCTGTTAGCGAATCTACGATATGTAAAACACTAAACAAGAATGGATTTCATGGGAGGATACCACAGAGGAAGCCACTGCTGTCCAAAAAAAAACATTGCTGCACGTTTATATTTTGCACTAGAGCACCTAGATGTTCCACGGCAGTACTGGCAAAATATTCTGTGGACAGATGAAACCAAAGTTGAGTTGTTTGAAAGAAACACACAACACTATGTGTGGAGAAAAAGAGGCACAGCACACCAACATCAAAACCTCATCCCAACTCTGAAGTATGGTGGTGGGGGCATCATGGTTTGGGGCTGCTTTGCTGCATCAGGGCCTGGACGGATTGCTATAATCAAAGGAAAAATGAATTCCCAAGTTTATCAAGACATTTTGCAAGAGAACTTAAGGCAATCTGTCCACCAGCTGAAGCTCAACAGAAGATGGGTGTTGCAACAGGACAACAACCCAAAAGCATAGAAGTCAATCAACAGAAGAATGGCTTAAACAGAAGAAAATATGCCTTCTGGAGTGGCCCAGTCTGAGTCCTGACCTCAACCCGATTGAGCTGCTGTGGCATGACCTCAAGAAAGTGATTCACACCAGACATCCCAAGAATATTGCTGAACTGAAACAGTTCTGTAAAGAGGAATGGTCAAGAATTACTCCTGACCGTTGTGCACGTCTGATCTGCAACTACAGAAAACATTTGGTTGAAGTTATTGCTGCCAAAGGAGGTTCAGCCAGTTATTAAATCCAAGGGTTCACATACTTTTTCCGCCTGCACTGTGAATGTTTACATGGTATGTTCAATAAAAACATGGTAACATTAAATTCTTTGTGTGTTATTAGTTTAACCCCTTAAGGACCAGGCTCATTTTCACCTTAAGGACCAGGCCATTTTTTGCAAATCTGACCAGTGTCACTTTAAGTGCTCATAACTTTAAAACGCTTCGACTTACCCAGGCCGTTCTGAGATTGTTTTTTCGTCACATATTGTACTTCATGACACTGCTAAAATTGGGTCAAAAAAGTTAATTTTTTTGCATAAAAAAATACATTTTTTACCAAAAATTTTGAAAAATTAGCAAATTTCAAAGTTTCAGTTTCTCTACTTCTGTAATACATAGTAATACCCCCAAAAATTGTGATGACTTTACATTCCCCATATGTCTACTTCATGTTTGTAGCATTTTGGGAATGATATTTTATTTTTTGGGGATGTTACAAGGCTTAGAAGTTTAGAAGCAAATTTTGAAATTTTTGAGAAATCTTCAAAATCCCACTTTTTATGGACCAGTTCAGGTTTGCAGTCATATTGTGAGGCTTAGATAATAGAAACCTCCCAAAAATGACCCCATTCTAGAAACTACACCCCTCAAGGTATTCAAAACTGTTTTTTCAAACTTCATTAACCCTTTAGGTCTTCCACAAGAGTTGATGGCAGATGGAGAAACAATTTTGAAATTTCTATTTTTTGGAAAATTTTCCAATATAATCAATTTTTTCCAGGAGTAAAACAAGGGTTAACTGCCAAACAACACTCAAAATGGGTTGCCCTGATTCTGTAGTTTGCAGAAACACCCCATATGTGGTTGTAAACTACTGTTTGGCCGAACGGTAGCACATAGAAGGAGGGGAACACCATATGGGTTTTGGAAGGCAGATTTTGCAGGACTGGTTTTGTTTATACCATGTCCCATTTGAAGCCCCCTGTTGCACCCCTAGAATAGAAATTTCAAAAAAGTGACTCCATCTAAGAAAGTACACCCCTCAAGGTATTCAAAACTGGGTTTACAAACTTTGTTAACCCTTTAGGTGTTCCACAAGAGTTAATGGCAGATGGAGAAACAATTTTGAAATTTCTATTTTTTGGAAAATTTTCCAATATAATCAATTTTTTCCAGGAGTAAAACAAGGGTTAACTGCCAAACAACACTCAAAATGGGTTGCCCTGATTCTGTAGTTTACAGAAACACCCCATATGTGGTCGTAAACTACTATTTGGCCGAACGGGAGCACATAGAAGGAGGGGAACACCATATGGGTTTTGGAAGGCAGATTTTGCTGGACTGGTTTTGTTTATACCATGTCCCATTTGAAGCCCCCTGTTGCACCCCTAGAATAGAAATTTCAAAAAAGTGACTCCATCTAAGAAAGTACACCCCTCAAGGTATTCAAAACTGGGTTTACAAACTTTGTTAACCCTTTAGGTGTTCCACAAGAGTTAATGGCAGATGGAGAAACAATTTTGAAATTTCTATTTTTTGGAAAATTTTCCAATATAATCAATTTTTTCCAGGAGTAAAACAAGGGTTAACTGCCAAACAACACTCAAAATGGGTTGCCCTGATTCTGTAGTTTGCAAAAACACCCCATATGTGGTCGTAAACTACTGTTTGGCCGAACGGTAGCACATAGAAGGAGGGGAACACCATATGGGTTTTGGAAGGCAGATTTTGCAGGACTGGTTTTGTTTATACCATGTCCCATTTGAAGCCCCCTGTTGCACCCCTAGAATAGAAATTTCAAAAAAGTGACTCCATCTAAGAAAGTACACCCCTCAAGGTATTCAAAACTGGGTTTACAAACTTTGTTAACCCTTTAGGTGTTCCACAAGAGTTAATGGCAGATGGAGAAACAATTTAGAAATTTCTATTTTTTGGAAAATTTTCCAATATAATCAATTTTTTCCAGGAGTAAAACAAGGGTTAACTGCCAAACAACACTCAAAATGGGTTGCCCTGATTCTGTAGTTTGCAAAAACACCCCATATGTGGTCGTAAACTACTGTTTGGCCGAACGGTAGCACATAGAAGGAGGGGAACACCATATGGGTTTTGGAAGGCAGATTTTGCAGGACTGGTTTTGTTTATACCATGTCCCATTTGAAGCCCCCTGTTGCACCCCTAGAATAGAAATTTCAAAAAAGTGACTCCATCTAAGAAAGTACACCCCTCAAGGTATTCAAAACTGGGTTTACAAACTTTGTTAACCCTTTAGGTGTTCCACAAGAGTTAATGGCAGATGGAGAAACAATTTAGAAATTTCTATTTTTTGGAAAATTTTCCAATATAATCAGTTTTTTCCAGGAGTAAAACAAGGGTTAACTGCCAAACAAAACTCAAAATGGGTTGCCCTGATTCTGTAGTTTGCAAAAACACCCCAAATGTGGTCGTAAACTACTGTTTGGCTAAACGGCAGGACATAGAAGAAGGGGAACGCCATACGGTTTTTGGAAGGCAGATTTTGCTGGACTGGTTTATTTACACCATGTACCCTTTCAAGCCCCCTGATGCACCCCTAGAGTAGAAACTCCATAAAAGTGACCCCATCTAGGAAACTACGGGATAAGGTGGTTGTTGTTTTGGGACAATTTTTGGGGTAAATTAGATTTTTGGTTGCTCTATATTACTCTTTTTTGAGGCAATGTAACAAAAAAATTTAATTCTAAAATTGTTTCTACATTCGCTATTTAGTTTTGTGGAACACCTAAAGGGTTAACATAGTTTGTAAAGTAATTTTTGAATACCTTGAGGGGTGTAGTTTCTTAGATGGGGTCACTTTTTTGGAGTTTCTAGTCTAGGCTACATCAGGGGGGGCTTCTAATGGGACATGGTGTAAAAAAAAAAAACTGTCCATCAAAATCTGCCTTCCAGAAACCGTATGGAGTTCCCTTCGTTCTATGCCCTGCCGTGCGGCTATATAGCCATTTACGACCACATATGGGGTGTTTCTGCAAACTACATAATTGGGGCAATAAATGTTTAGTTTTGTTTGGCTGTTAACCCTTGCTTTATTACCGGCGAAATGGATTTAAATTTAAATTTTGCCCAAAAATAGGTGTTTTGGCACCATTTTTATTTTATATTTTTAACACCGTTCATCCGAGGCGTTTGGTAAAAAGTTATTTTTATAGCGACGACTTTTACGCACGCGACGATGCCCAATATGTATGGCTCTCAGACTTTGGAGACACTAAGCAGGCATCCTAAAACTGCGGCCCTCCAGATGTTGTAAAACTACAATTCCCACCATGCCCTGATGATGGCTGTAGGTTGTCTGGGCATGCTGGGAGTTATAGTTTTACAACATCTGGAGGGCCGCAGTTTGAGGATGCCTGCACTAAAACTAATATTTTTTGGGGAAAGAAAAATTGTTTTCGTGTCTCCAAAGTCTGAGAGCCATAGTGTTTTATGTTCTCTAGTGAACTGTTGGGGATTATAAAAATTTAGTACTCCATGGAAGTGTGATACTCCCTGAAGCAATCGATAATGCAGAGGCCCGGATGATCGGGGCACGTGTCACATTGAGTTGTGGTGTCCTTCCGTATCCCCCTCTTGTGACACACTCTGCACTTTTTTTGGGTTCGTCCCTTCTTTCCAGTATGGGGGACCACACCTGGAAAGTGTTGGCCAGGGACGATCCGGGCGCCTCCAGTTCCCGAGGTACTCCGGCCTGCTCTTTCCCGGTCCGAAAAGATCAGGTCTTTGAGGACTGCCTCATAGAATTGGAGGAATGTCCCTGTGCTGCCAGCGCTTCGGGATAGTACAAAAGAGTTGTACATGGCAACCTGCACCATGTAGACCGCAACTTTTTTGTACCATGCCCGGGTTTTGCGCATGGCGTTATATGGCGTGAGGACTTGATCAGAGAGATCAACTCCTCCCATATACCGATTGTAGTCGACGATACAATCGGGCTTGAGGACCGTTGCCGCGGTACCTCGCACAGGGACTGGGGTGGTGCTGTTACCGTGGATTGTGGACAGCATAAGGACATCCCTCTTGTCCTTATACCTGACCAGCAACAGGTTTCCACTGGTAAGTGCACGGGTCTCACCCCTGGGGATAGGTACCTGGAGGGGGTAGGCAGGGAGGCCGCGTTGATTTTTCCGCACGGTCCCACAAGCGAACGTGGATCTGGCGGCAAGGGACCTGAACAAGGGAATGCTGGTATAAAAGTTGTCCACGTACAAGTGGTAACCCTTATCCAGCAGTGGGTACATAAGGTCCCACACGAGTTTCCCGGTAACACCCAGAGTGGGGGGACATTCTGGTGGTTGAATCCGGGAATCTCGCCCCTCGTACACACGAAATTTGTAAGTGTACCCTGAGGTACTCTCACAAATTTTGTATAGCTTCACGCCATACCTCGCCCGCTTTGTGGGAATGTATTGGCGGAAACTGAGTCTCCCCTTGAACGCAACGAGAGACTCATCAACCGCGACCTCCCTTCCAGGTACGTAGGCCTGCTGAAATGTGGCCCCAAAGTGATCGATGACCGGCCGTATCTTGTACAGCCGGTCATAGGCAGGATCACCTCGGGGTGGACATGCTGCATTATCGGAATAATGCAGACATTTCCGGATGGCCTCAAACCGGTGACGTATCATGGCTGGTGGTGGGGGGGATGCGGGGGGGGCAAGTGGCAGGGGGGGTCTGGGGTCTGAAAGTTGAAAAAAAAAAGTTTGGAATAAATGTGCTTTTTTTTTTTTTTTTTTTTTTTCTAACTTTTCCCTTCTATCCCTGCCTAAAGGTGCCTCTCCCTCACTGACCCTAACCTACCTGGGTGGCGATGGGTGCAGGAGGGTGATGGATGCCGATTTAGGGGGACACAGGAGCTGGTGCTGGACGATGCTGCACGGTCAGGGTGCTGGACAGGAAGAGGAGGGGAGAGAGGAGCGCAGGAAGTTTGAATCTCGCGCCTCTCTCCCCTGCACCAATCAGCACCCTGGACAGCGGCGTTCAGCACCAGGGCCAGCTCCGCCTCTGCAAATCCTCGGACTGCGATTGGTGGTGTAAAATTACGCCACCGATCGCAGTCTTTTTCCGGTTCATCGGGTCACAGGACACCCGAATGGACCGGAAACGCAGAAAACCGCAGGTCTGAATTGACCTGCGGTTTTCTGCGATCGCCGATACGGGGGGGTCCAATGACCCCCCCCTGCGTTGTTACGGGATGCCGGCTGAATGATTTCAGCCGAAATCCCGTTTCGATTAACCCCCGCGGCGCCGGAATTCAGATTTTAAGTCAGGACGTACCGGTACGTCCTCGGTCCTTAAGGACTCGGGAAATAGGGCGTACCGGTACGTCCTCGGTCCTTAAGGGGTTAAACAGACTGTGATTGTCTATTGTTGTGACTTAGATGAAGATCAGATCACATTTTATGACCAATTTGTGCAGAAATCCATATAATTCCAAAGGGTTCACATCCTTTTTCTTATAGTAGTATACTTTTTCTTGCAACTGTATATTGTATTGGAGGATTATCTTACTCCAGAAAGTTGTTATATACTTTGGACTGGAACTATGATTGTTTTATGATTTAAAATCACAAAAAAAATATTGATGCGTTTTTTTTGGTTGTTACTCATTGTGATCATTGCAATATTACTAATTGTTTATATGTTCCAACATCTATTGTCTAAATTTTTATTCATTTCTCAGTGTTTTTTGCTTTGTGGTGTGTTCTTCAATTTATTTTATTTGGTATATACTATGGACTAAAACCATAATAATTTTTTATTTAAAATCGCAAAATACATTGATGCATTTGGTATGCGTTTTTTGTGTGTTTTTTTTTTTTCTTTTTCGTTTTCATTATTTTAGTGTTGGTATCGGTTTATGCATTCCAACATATATTATCTAGATTATAGTTTGTTTTTCGGTATGTTTCAATTATTGGTATATTCTCCGATTTTGTTTTGTTTAGTATTTTCATGAAGTAGTGATCTATTCTTCTAATATTCTTGTATATGTAGGGAGGAATGAAGAGTGAGGGAGAGGGGCCTCGAGAGGAGAGGGGATAGAGGTGTTGGTAAAACAGCCTGACCTCGATCTCTCTGTCATCAAGAGGCACCCCCCGCCCCCAAAAGATTTATAGAAATTCGAAAATTTTGAGTTGGCCATTGAGGCCTGTACGTAATAGAGTGTCAAATTCATATATTCATTTTGATTCTATTTTTGACATGTTTTCTATATGATTACCTCCTCTCCAGGGTTTGAGGGCTATGAACTTTAATGATGAAGGGTCACTGTTGTGGTGGGTCTTAGTGTTTGTATACCGTATGTTGTTTGTATCCTTTTTTGATGTTGGCCATGTGTTCAGATATTCTTTTTTTCATTTATCTTTTTGTTCTACCGATGTATTGTTTGGAACACGGGCACTCTAACATGTAAATGTCGTCAGTTGTATTAAATGTTAGACACTCATCAATTTGTAATTTGAATGAATTCTGTGTGGAGCGGACTTGTGTTGTTTTTCTTGGGAAATTTGTTGATTTGCAGTTGCTGCAACATCCACACCGGAAGAAACCCTTTAATGAGAGCCAGTTTTTGGGTGTCCCTTTTGTTTTTTGTTTTATTGTGGGGGCTATTTTAAGGCCTAAATTGGGGGCTCTGGTATATACAATCAACAGAGTAGTGTTTCGTAGTGAACCTATAATCTTATTGTTTAATTGATTATGCCAGTGTTTATTAATGATTTTTGCGATGATTTTATGTTGGGCATTATATGGTAGGATCAGTCTTGTTTCATCATTTTGCTGGGTAATTTTCTCTTTCTTTTTAAAAAAATTCTTATCTGTCCATTTGTTTTTACTTTGTTGAGTGAAGTTTAGTTTAGTTTAGTTTAGTTTATCTGGATACATCTTGTTTATACATTTTTCTTTCATTTCTGTGGCTTCTTATTCGAATTTAGTATTGTTAGTGCAGTTTCTTTTCAATCTTCTGAACTGATTTGTTGGAATATTGGTTAGCCATTGTGGGAGGTGGCAACTAGAAAAAAGTATGTGGCTATTCTTCATTACTGGCTTCTGGTAAGTTCTGCATATTAGTCGGTTGTTGTTTACTTGGATAATTAGGTCTAAGAATTCTATCTGTGTTTTGGTTATATTTGTTGAGAACTGTAAAATTAGATCATTTATATTAATATTGGCTAAGAACGATTGTAAAGCGTTTTCTGTGTCTTGACAGATTAAAATGACATCGTCAATATAACGTCTCCAGAGCACCAGACTCCTCCCAAGTAGAGGCTGTATGATGTCCTCCTCCCATTGGGACATAAAGATGTTAGCATAACTTGGGGCGAATCTGGTGCCCATAGCAGTATCTCTTTGTTGTTGGTAATATTCAAAGTCAAATATGAAATAGTTATGTGTGAGTATATGATAGACACCAGCGATGATAAAATCAATTTGAACCTCTTTTAATGGTGACTTATTTGTTAAATGCTTTTTTAGTGCTTTAGTGCCCTGTGTATGGTCTATTATGGTATATAGGGAATTTACATCTAGTATGCCGAGGGTCCAGTTTTCTTGATATTCTATTGCTTCTAAAGTAGTAATGATATCTGTGGTGTCTTTTATATATGAGGGAATGATTTTAACGTATGGTTGTAGAATTTTATCAATGTATTGGGATAGATTTGATGTTATTGATCCTATTCCTGAAATAATTTGTCTCCCGGGCAGTGTGATTGGATTTTTATGTATTTTTGGTATACAATAGAATGCTGGTAATCTTTTTTGGGCGGATGTGATGAATTTATATTCCCTTTCCAATAGGATGCCTTTATTTTGACCTATAGTGCAATATTCAATACATTTTTCCTGGTATTCCTCTGTTGGATCATGTTTTAATTTCTTATATGTTTCACTATCTGTAAGTTGACGTTTGATTGTAATTGCTGGAATCTAATATCACTATAGCCCCTCCTTTGTCAACTGGTCTGATTGTAATTTCTTCCATTGTTTGCAATTGTTTCATTGCCTCCCTTTCCTTCTTTGTTAGGTTGTTAAAGATTGAGTGTAGCTTTAATTTTGTGAGCTGAGTACAATAAAGTGCTAAATGCAGACTGAATACATGAAAGGGCTATGTGCAAGCTGAATATATATAAGAATTGAGTACAAGCTGGGTACACAATGATACTTGATATGGACTAGATATAAAGACTAGATATAAAGAAGAATCCGGCAGGCAGTTCCTTTGCTGGAACTTCCTGCCGGATCGGGAAATCCGTATGCAAACGGATATCATTTGTTTCCAGGTCCTTATGCGGATCTGTCGGATAAATGCATTGCAATACCGGATCCTTTTCTCCGGTGTCATCTGGAAAAACGGATCCAGTATTTATTTTTTTCACAGATGCGCAGAAGTTAGCTTTACATAAAATACATGGTTAGCTCTTCAAAGGGGTTGAGATTTAAGAGATATCAAAAAAAAGGAGAAGCCTTAAAGACATTAGAGGAATTGGCCAAAGAAAGTGAGGGAATCCCCGCCCAACATTTGGATATCTCATTATTTACTTTGAAACTGCAAACTAAATTTACTCCACCTTTCTCACATTTTCCAATATTGAAATATTTGTCACATTAATTACAAAACATCTAAAATAAATTGGAAATTTAAGAAATGAAGCAGAGAGTAACCCGATGCAGGAAGAAAAACAGACCCTTAAAAGGGTTGTCGAGGTTCAGAGCTGAGTGTCTCCACTCCATCCCTCCCACTATAAGGTTCCAGTATAGCCATAAATGGTATATAAGGAAAGCAGTCAGAGCCCCTAGTGTTCTGCAGCTAGGGAACAGTGCTTAGAAGTGGAGACTCTGCCAGTCTACTGTGACCAGAAGAAGATGATGAGACAGGAATACGCTGCCATAGACCCTGGTTCACCAGCCTTTGACCAGGGTATCATCCTTCTGAGAAAGAGAGAGAGAGAGGGACAGCTAGCTCAGGCCTTTTCTCAGCATTAAACCCTTCTTCTGCCAGGGACTGGAGAAGCCAGCCCTATGCCTTGCCTGTATTGTTTTGCACCTGAATTAGTTCAGTAAAAACAGACTTATTTCCCATTGGGGTGCACTATGCCTTACCATCTCTTTTGGAGAGCAGCAACCTGTGGTGACACCTCAACAGTGTTTGGAGGACTAAGCGTAGTGTTGGGGCAACCCCAAACTGGGTCACTGCACATTTGCCCGATGCAGCGCAGGGCAAAGGAGAGCATCGGAGCATGAAATGCTCCAATGCTCATATCAGGGGGGCTGGAGGGGTGAAGATGGGGATATGTCTGGGTTCAGCTCTGAACCCGGACAACTTCTTTAATGGCCTGTTTTTCTTCCTGCATTGGGTTACTCTCTGATTAATTTCTTGAATTTCTAATCTCTTTTAAATGTTTTGCAATTAATGTGACAAAGATTTCAATATTGGAAAATTGTGGAGTAAATTTAGTTCAGTGTCAAAAGTAAATAATGAGATATCCAAATGTTGGGCAAGGATTCCCTCGCTTTCTTTGGCCAATTCCTCCAATGTCTTTAAGGCTTCTCCTTTTTTTTGATATCTCTTAAATCTCAACCCCTTTGAAGAGCTAACCGCACATGAAAATATAATTATTAAAACATCCAACAAAGGTGGCAACGTGGTGATCATGGACAGGGACTCATATGTGGAGATGGGGGATGAGGTTATTAAATGATGAATGCACATATAAAAAAATAGAAAAGAATCCTATGGACATGTATCTTAAAGAACTGAATTGGAAGAGGCTTAAGATAAACAGCTAGTATGGAATATCTGTAAAGAATAAATCAAGGCAACTGGACGTACTGTAGATTTCTTGAAAACGTTTTACTCGTTCTTCCAACGAGCTTTCTCAATTCTGAGTGACTGTACAAGAATTCTCTGGGAATAAATATGTAACTGAATCAACATATGGTAATTATACCCAGCATGGTGTCAGAGGTGTTGATCCCATTATCCTAATTGGAGTCAGTAGATGTTAAAGATTTCCCAGAAAAAGGTGTCAAGACAGCATTGTATGTGGCAGACAATAGATGTCTAACCCCCCCGCCTCTATTTAAGCTTGGCTTCTCAATTTTTACTTAGATGGCCTCCTTCACACCTCGTTTGTACCAATCGGCCTCCTTATCCAAAACGCGTACTTGACTGTCTTCAAAGGTGTGACCTTTGCTAGATAGCAGCACATAACATCTCAACCAGCCTATGTTTATATGAAAAACTGGGTAGTTTATTTGACGAGCTACCCAGTTTATTAGTATAGATGCATTGGATGGCTCAGATGACATAGATACAGAAGCAGGACATTCTGAATCCTCTTTCATCCGGGACCTGCCTTTTGGAATACTCTACAGGGGCCCCTCTTATTAATCATCTTTAAGGTCTAGCTGTCTTCTGAGGTGTAAGCAGATAATATTTGCATGTAGCAGTACAGTGGGCCCCAAGAACGAATTTTACTGGTGGACCCAAGGCACCCCATTCCAATGCTGCACACATATTACATTTTTATTACTATTAGACATTTAAATTGTAAGTTTATATTTATGCAGATGTTTGCCATTTCTTAGATCACAGTGTTAGGAACACCTGCTGAGGAAGATGGTGGAGGGAAAATTGATCTTATCAAGGCTGGAGCCTTTGCAGATATGGATGTCGTGCTTATGGCTCATCCTGCCCAAGGCGATACAGGTTATATTCCAGCTGAAGCCATGCATGAGTGAGTAACACAGTATTGATATTGACAGTGTTAACATGGTAAAAAAGATCAGAACATTTCAATTGCAAAACCTGTTAGTTATAACCTTAACCCCTTAATGACCAAGCCAGATTTTGGAAATCTGTCATGTGTCACTTTAGCAGAGTATAACTTCGTAAAGGTTTTGGACATCAAAGCAATTCTGACATTGTTTTCTCGTCACATATTATACTTTACTTAGCTGGTAAAATTTTACCAATAAAATATGCGTTTCTTTATGAAAAATAAACGTAAAAAATCTATATAAATTTGTAAAAATTGGCATATTTTTCTATTTTCAACTGCAATATTTCACATACATACATAAATACTATTCAATATTTTTATCAGAAATATATTTCCACATCTTTACTTTATTTTGGCTGCACTTACAAATAATTTTAACTTTTTTTTATTTAGGAGACGCACCATTTTAACATACAGTACAGACCAAAAGTTTGGACACACCTTCTCATTCAAAGAGTTTTCTTTATTTTCATGACTATGAAAATTGTAGATTCACACTGAAGGCATCAAAACTATGAATTAACACGTGTGGAATTATATACATAACAAAAAAGTGTGAAACAACTGAAAATATGTCATATTCTAGGTTCTTCAAAGTAGCCACCTTTTGCTTTGATTACTGCTTTGCACACTCTTGGCATTCTCTTGATGAGCTTCAAGAGGTAGTCACCTGAAATGGTTTTCACTTCACAGGTGTGCCCTGTCAGCTTTAATAAGTGGGATTTCTTGCCTTATAAATGGGGTTGGGACCATCAGTTGCGTTGAGGAGAAGTCAGGTGGATACACAGCTGATAGTCCTACTGAATAGACTGTTAGAATTTGTATTATGGCAAGAAAAAAGCAGCTAAGTAAAGAAAAACGAGTGGCCATCATTACTTTAAGAAATGAAGGTCAGTCAGCCGAAAAATTGGGAAAACTTTGAAAGTAAGGGCTATTTGACCATGAAGGAGAGTGATGGGTTGCTGCCTAGATGACCTAGCCTCCACAGTCACCGGACTGGAACCCAATCGAGATGGTTTGGGGGGAGCTGGATCGCAGAGTGAAGGCAAAAGGGCCAACAAGTGCTAAGCATCTCTGGGAACTCCTTCAAGACTGTTGGAAGACCATTTCAGGTGACTACCTCTTGAAGTTCATCAAGAGAATGCCAAGAGTGTGCAAAGCAGTAAGAACCTAGAATATGACATATTTTCAGTTGTTTCACACTTGTTTGTTATGTACAGTGGGATGCGAAAGTTTGCGCAACCTTGTTAATCGTCATGATTTTCCTGTATAAATCGTTGGTTGTTACGATAAAAAATGTCAGTTAAATATATCATATAGGAGACACACACAGTGATATTTGAGAAGTGAAATGAAGTTTATTGGATTTACAGAAAGTGTGCTATAATTGTTTAAACAAAATTAGGCAGGTGCATAAATTTGGGCACTGTTGTCATTTTATTTAGTTCTAAAGGTTTTGGAATCATTATTGGAACTCAAATTGGCTTGGTAAGCTCAGTGACCCCTGACCTACATACACAGGTGAATCCAATTATGAGAGAGTATTTAAGGGGGTCAATTGTAAGTTTCCCTCCTCTTTTAATTTTCTCTGAAGAGTAGCAACATGGGGGTCTCAAAACAACTCTCAAATGACCTAAATAAAAAGATTGTTCACCATCATGGTTTAGGGGAAGGATACAGAAAGCTGTCTCATAGATTTCAGCTGTCTGTTTCCACAGTTAGGAACATATTGAGGAAATGGAAGACCACAGGCTCAGTTCAAGTTAAGGCTTGAAGTAGCAGATCAAGAAAAATCTCGGATAAACAGAAGCGACGAATGATGAGAACAGTCAGAGTCAACCCACAGACCAGCACCAAAGACCTACAACATCATCTTGCTGCAGATGGAGTCACTGTGCATCGTTCAACCATTCGGCGCACTTTACACAAGGAGATGCTGTATGCAAGAGTGATGCAGAGGAAGCCTTTTCTCCGCCCACAGCACAAAAAGTGCCGCTTGAGGTGGGCACATTTGGACAAGCCAGCTTCCTTTTGGAATAACTAAAATGGAGTTATTTGGCCATAACAATGGGCGTTATGCATGGAGGAAAAAGAACACAGCATTCCAAGAAAAACACCTGCTACCTACAGTAAAATATGGTGGTGGTTCCGTCATGCTGTGGGGCTGTGTGGCCAGTGCAGGGACTAGGAATCTTGTCAAAGTTGAGGGACGCATGGATTCCACTCAGTATCAGCAGATTCTGGAGACCAATGTCCAGGAATCAGTGACAAAGCTAAAGCTGCGCCGGGGCTGGATCTTTCAACAAGACAACGACCCTAAACACTGCTCAAAATCCACTAAGGCATTTATGCAGAGGAACAAGTACAACGTTCTGGAATGGCCACCTCAGTCCCCAGACCTGAATATGATTGAAAATCTGTGGTGTGACTTAAAGAGAGCTGTCCATGCTTGGAAGCCATCAAACCTGAATGAACTAAAGATGTTTTGTAAAGAGGAATGGTCCAAAATACCTTCAACCAGAATCCAGACTCTCAATGGAACCTACAGGAAGCGTTTAGAGGCTGTAATTTCTGCAAAAGGAGGATCTACTAAATATAGATTTTATTTCTTTTTTGTGGTGCCCAAATTTATGCACCTGCCTAATTTTGTTTAAACAATTATAGCACACTTTCTGTAAATCTAATAAACTTCATTTCACTTCTCAAATATCACTGTGTGTGTCTCCTATATGATATATTTAACTGACATTTTTTATCGTAACAACCAACGATTTATACAGGAAAATCATGATGAATAACAAGGTTGCCCAAACTGTGTTAATTTATAGTTTTGATGCCTTCATAGTCATGAAAATAAAGAAAACTCTTTGAATGAGAAAGTGTGTCCAAACTTTTGGTCTGTACTGTAAATGTAAAAATTTTTGAAGTACATATTTTTTCCTGCAACAAGCCAAGTTTGCAGAGGCTTATAAGTGTCAGAAAAATAGAACCCACCCAAAAGTGACCCCATTTTGAAAACTAGACCCTTTAACGTATTCATCTATGGGTGTACTGAGTTTTTTGACCCACTAGCCTTTTAAAGAAATAATGCTAAGGAGGCGACACAAAAGCATATGAAAATGAAGAAGTACACCCCAAAATGTATCACCTCATTTCTCCTGTCTTCAGAAATATCCCCATTGTAGCCCTAATCTCATGTCTTGACACACGGCAGGGCCGCTGTTATGGGGGGATATCTGTGGATGATACATATATAGCATAAGATGCTATATACGGTATGTGTCATCCACAGATGCCCCCATAACAGTGCCATCCACAGATCCCCCATAACAGTGCCATCCACAGATCCCCCATAACAGTGCCATCCAGAGATCCCCCATAACAGTGTCACCCA
This sequence comes from Bufo gargarizans, assembly GCF_014858855.1. Taxonomy (NCBI): domain Eukaryota; kingdom Metazoa; phylum Chordata; class Amphibia; order Anura; family Bufonidae; genus Bufo; species Bufo gargarizans. The sequence goes on from NC_058083.1 coordinate 275,966,861, forward strand.
CAGAGCCCCATAACAGTGTGTAATCCACAGATCCTCATATCCCCCCATAATAGTGTCATCCACAGACCACCATTAGTTCAAAACCCACCAAAAGCGCACCTTTTGGTTCAAAATATTTATTTTCTTATTTTCTCCTCAAAAACCCAGTTGCGTCTTATTGGCAGGTATATGTTGTAATTCAAATTGTTAATACAATTTCCACAGGAAATTGGAGAAAATATATTTTTAGATGGGTAACCCTGTTACTGTCTTAGAAATCCTACCACATCAAAAAACCGCTTTGCAGTAAATATATATAAGGGAAGAATAAATCAATATGCACTGGAACACCTTCCCAATTAAAATATACCTTTTATTAATCGTCTACTAAAATCTGGCCTACAGCCGGACTACATGTAACAGGAGAGTCGAGAATACAAACAATACAAATTATGTCATCAATTGGTCAAGAGGTATACTGGCAGTATATATAATTACACCCACATGAGATTACTCAGTATACATGTCAAAGATAGCTGAGGAACCAGTCGAAAATACATGAAACGATGTTTACAGCTCAGTGATGACCTGATCTTGATAAGACCATCATAGAAAAATGATTAGGATTATAAAACCTGGTCAATTCACTGGAGACGTATTCTGTGATTACTCACGGTTTGCTGAGGTACTGGAGACGTATCCTGTGGTTACTCACGGTTTGCTGAGATACCAGTGTATATGGTGCTTCACAGTTTGCTGAGATACCAATGCATGTGATACTTCATAGCCAGGTGGGGGTCCAATACTGGTGAAAGGAACAATCAGGCGATTATTTAGTACTGATGATATCCGGGGTGGTCCGGAGGCCGTGGTAGTGATGGTACAGTTCTGAGACGTAGTGTCCGATAATTAAAGACACTCCAATAGGAAGTAAATAAAGGAAACCTATCCTACACAGTTCCCTCCGCTACCCTAGCTGAACTCAGCCCAGGTTCACCCCTTGGAGGTAGAGGTTCCCTGTCCTCGTGCCTAATCTGGCTCTCCCTGTATTACCCTGTCCTCAATGACCAAAAATAGATAACATAACAAAAACAATATAGAAAACAAAGAAAAAACACGGATCCCAACGTTACGTTTCCCCAGCCAGTATGACTTCTGACTGGTTCGTCAGGGGAAGTGGAGATCAATGCTCTAACAGCAGTGTCTCATAATAGAGATTTCTGATATTGAGTCCCTCAATCGAGACCCTCCAGGAGTAGGAGCCCAGATAGGCAAGAAATAGATGACCGGTGTCCCCAATTCCTAATCAAAATCAGCGCCTTATAAAGTATCCACCCCAAAAAAGGTCCCTCCCCTTTAGAAAACGATTCTCCTACTATAGATGAAAAAACTACATTCTAACAGCTATCCTCTAATACAATTATAGTCCCCCATATGCATAATAATACTGTATTTAAGATTATATCATAAATCACCTTGCAATCGAATGCCCCATTGATACAGCATGTAAACACCGATTTGGAACGCATATGCGTTCCACAGACCGAAAGTGGCGTATTAAACCGGACGTGACGTATTAAACCGGAAGTGACGTACGTATTCCTAGTCCGATAACCGGAAATCACTCTGGAACGCAAATTGCGTTCCACCATGCGATTCAGAGGATGCAGGGAGGCGATACATACAGCTAACAGTTATCTCAATATTTTAATAATAAGATATACCGATATTTATAGCATGATATTCCCTTTCTACAGGATATCTAAATGGGAATCGATTAATGAAAAAAAATTGAGACACCAATTTAAGTATATTCTACTAGCAAAGGGGGAGAGGAGACGAAAAAGGGGGGGGGGGAGCGGTGGAGGTATAGGGGGAATAAATATAACTAACAGATGATGAGGATTAAACAATTATTCGCACATTGACTAGGTTCCACCGGGCAGAATTTTTTTTCAGGCCATCTATGGGGAAAACTTAAATTACAAAATACACCCCATTCCGGCAGCAAGATATACATTACAGGATCACTTTTGATACGATATTTTAACTGATAACAGGATTAATGATACCATTTAGGTCACCATTGGTGGTTGGTTAATTTGAAGAAGAGGGAGGGGCCAACTCAATAAGGAGGGCCCCAGACATGCGGTCATTATGACTAGGGATGAGCGAACTCGAACTGTATAGTTCGGGTTCGTACCGAATTTTGGGGTGTCCGTGACACGGACCCGAACATTTTCGTAAAAGTCCGGGTTCGGGTTCGGTGTTCGTCGCTTTCTTGGCGCTTTTGTGACGCTTTCTTGGCGCTTTTTGAAAGGCTGCAAAGCAGCCAATCAACAAGCGTCATACTACTTGCCCCAAGAGGCCGTCACAGCCATGCCTACTATTGGCATGGCTGTGATTGGCCAGAGCACCATGTGACCCAGCCTCTATTTAAGCTGGAGTCACATAGCGCCGCCCGTCACTCTGCTCTGATTAGCGTAGGGAGAGGTTGCGGATGCGACAGTAGGGCGAGATTAGGCAGATTAACTCCTCCAAAGGACTTCACTTGATTAATCGATCGATCTGCAGCTGTGCATCATTGAGCTGCTGAAATTCAAATGCTCACTCACTGTTTTTAGGCTGCCTAGACCGTTTGTCAGTCACTTTTTTCTGGGGTGATCGGCGGCCATTTTGTGTCTTGTGCGGTGCTGCGACCAAGTGCATCCAAGCTGCGACCAAGTGCATTTAACCCTCAATGGTGTGGTTGTTTTTTGGCTAAAGCCTACATCAGGGTGAAGCTGTCACACCAAGTGCATTTAACCAGCAATAGTCTGTTCATTTTTTGGCCATATACTACATCAGGGGCAAGCTGCGCCTGTCACCAAGTGCATTTAACCCTCAATGGTGTGGTTGTTTTTTGGCTAAAGCCTACATCAGGGTGAAGCTGTCACACCAAGTGCATTTAACCAGCAATAGTCTGTTCATTTTTTGGCCATATACTAAATCAGGGGCAAGCTGCGCCTGTCACCAAGTGCATTTAACCCTCAATGGTGTGGTTGTTTTTTGGCTAAAGCCTACATCAGGGTGAAGCTGTCACACCAAGTGCATTTAACCAGCAATAGTCTGTTCATTTTTTGGCCATATACTAAATCAGGGGCAAGCTGCGCCTGTCACCAAGTGCATTTAACCCTCAATGGTGTGGTTGTTTTTTGGCTAAAGCCTACATCAGGGTGAAGCTGTCACACCAAGTGCATTTAACCAGCAATAGTCTGTTTATTTTTTGGCCATATACTACATCAGGGGCAAGCTGTGCCCGTCACCAAGTGCATTTAACCCTCAGTAGTGTGGTTGGTCAAGCTGTGACACCAAGTGCATTTAACCAGCAATAGTCTGTTCATTTTTTGGCCATATACTACATCAGGGGCAAGCTGCGCCCGTCACCAAGTGCATTTAACCAGCAATAGTGTGGTTATTTTTTGGCCATATCCCAGTCTAATTCTGTCACTAAATCCATACCGGTCACCCAGCGCCTAAATACTAGGCCTCAAATTTATATCCCGCTAAATCTCTCGTTACCGCTGTCCTGTTGTGGCTGGGAAAGTTATTTAGTGTCCGTCAAAGCACATTTTTTGTTCTGGGTTGAAGTGCAATTCCCAATTTAGCAATTTCATAATTTAGTGGTTCCTGCTATATCAGAGCTATTTAAAATCTATCCCTAAAAGGGTATATAATATTCAAGGTGCACATAGGGTCATTCAGAATAACTTCACACACACCCGCTACTGTGCATTTCCAAGTCTAATTCTGTCACTAAACCCATACCTGTCACCCAGCGCCTAAATACTAGGCCTCAAATTTATATCCCGCTAAATCTCTCGTTACCGCTGTCCTGTTGTGGCTGGGAAAGTTATTTAGTGTCCGTCAAAGCACATTTTTTGTTCTGGGTTGAAATACAATTCCCAATTTAGCAATTTCATAATTTAGTGGTTTCTGCTATATCAGAGCTATTTGAAATCTATCCCTAAAAGGGTATATAATATTCAAGGTGCACATTGGGTCATTCAGAATAACTTCACACACACCCGCTACTGTGTATTTCCAAGTCTAATTCTGTCACTAAACCCATACCTGTCACCCAGCGCCTAAATACTAGGCCTCAAATTTATATCCTGCTAAATCTCTCGTTACCGCTGTCCTGTTGTGGCTGGGAAAGTTATTTAGTGTCCGTCAAAGCACATTTTTTGTTCTGGGTTGAAATACAATTCCCAATTTAGCAATTTCATAATTTAGTGGTTTCTGCTATATCAGAGCTATTTGAAATCTATCCCTAAAAGGGTATATAATATTCAAGGTGCACATAGGGTCATTCAGAATAACTTCACACACACCGCTACTGTGCATATTCCCAGTCTAATTCTGTCGCTAAATCCATACCTGTCACCCAGCGCCTAAATACTAGGCCTCAAATTTATATCCCGCTAAATCTCTCGTTACCGCTGTACTGTTGTTGCTGGGCAAGTTATTTAGTGTCCGTCAAAGCACATTTTTTGTTCTGGGTTGAAATACAATTCCCAATTTAGCAATTTCATAATTTAGTGGTTCCTGCTATATCAGAGCTATTTGAAATCTATCCCTAAAAGGGTATATAATATTCAAGGTGCACATTGGGTCATTCAGAATAACTTCACACACACCCGCTACTGTGTATTTCCAAGTCTAATTCTGTCACTAAACCCATACCTGTCACCCAGCGCCTAAATACTAGGCCTCAAATTTATATCCTGCTAAATCTCTCGTTACCGCTGTCCTGTTGTGGCTGGGAAAGTTATTTAGTGTCCGTCAAAGCACATTTTTTGTTCTGGGTTGAAGTACAATTCCCAATTTAGCAATTTCATAATTTAGTGGTTCCTGCTATATCAGAGCTATTTGAAATCTATCCCTAAAAGGGTAAGATCATATTGAAGGTGCACATAGGGTCATTCAGAATAACTTCACACACACCCGCTACTGTGCATTTCCAAGTCTAATTCTGTCACTAAACCCATACCTGTCACCCAGCGCCTAAATACTAGGCCTCAAATTTATATCCCGCTAAATCTCTCGTTACCGCTGTCCTGTTGTGGCTGGGAAAGTTATTTAGTGTCCGTCAAAGCACATTTTTTGTTCTGGGTTGAAATACAATTCCCAATTTAGCAATTTCATAATTTAGTGGTTTCTGCTATATCAGAGCTATTTGAAATCTATCCCTAAAAGGGTATATAATATTCAAGGTGCACATTGGGTCATTCAGAATAACTTCACACACACCCGCTACTGTGTATTTCCAAGTCTAATTCTGTCACTAAACCCATACCTGTCACCCAGCGCCTAAATACTAGGCCTCAAATTTATATCCTGCTAAATCTCTCGTTACCGCTGTCCTGTTGTGGCTGGGAAAGTTATTTAGTGTCCGTCAAAGCACATTTTTTGTTCTGGGTTGAAATACAATTCCCAATTTAGCAATTTCATAATTTAGTGGTTTCTGCTATATCAGAGCTATTTGAAATCTATCCCTAAAAGGGTATATAATATTCAAGGTGCACATAGGGTCATTCAGAATAACTTCACACACACACGCTACTGTGCATATTCCAAGTCTAATTCTGTCAGCTAAATCCATACCTGTCACCCAGCGCCTAAATACTAGGCCTCAAATTTATATCCCGCTAAATCTCTCGTTACCGCTGTACTGTTGTTGCTGGGCAAGTTATTTAGTGTCCGTCAAAGCACATTTTTTGTTCTGGGTTGAAATACAATTCCCAATTTAGCAATTTCATAATTTAGTGGTTCCTGCTATATCAGAGCTATTTGAAATCTATCCCTAAAAGGGTATATAATATTCAAGGTGCACATTGGGTCATTCAGAATAACTTCACACACACCCGCTACTGTGTATTTCCAAGTCTAATTCTGTCACTAAACCCATACCTGTCACCCAGCGCCTAAATACTAGGCCTCAAATTTATATCCTGCTAAATCTCTCGTTACCGCTGTCCTGTTGTGGCTGGGAAAGTTATTTAGTGTCCGTCAAAGCACATTTTTTGTTCTGGGTTGAAGTACAATTCCCAATTTAGCAATTTCATAATTTAGTGGTTCCTGCTATATCAGAGCTATTTGAAATCTATCCCTAAAAGGGTAAGATCATATTGAAGGTGCACATAGGGTCATTCAGAATAACTTCACACACACCCGCTACTGTGCATTTCCAAGTCTAATTCTGTCACTAAACCCATACCTGTCACCCAGCGCCTAAATACTAGGCCTCAAATTTATATCCCGCTAAATCTCTCGTTACCGCTGTCCTGTTGTGGCTGGGAAAGTTATTTAGTGTCCGTCAAAGCACATTTTTTGTTCTGGGTTGAAATACAATTCCCAATTTAGCAATTTAAAAATTTAGTGGTTTCTGCTGTATCAGAGCTATTTGAAATCTATCCCTAAAAGGGTATATAATATTCAAGGTGCACATAGGGTCATTCAGAATAACTTCACACACACGCTACTGTGCATTTCCAAGTCTAATTCTGTTAGTAAATCCATACCGGTCACCCAGCGCCTAAATACTAGGCCTCAAATTTATATCCCGCTGAATTTGAATACAATACATTGGGCCAAATAATATTTTTGTTGTTGTGGTGAACCATAACAATGAGAAAAACATCTAGTAAGGGACGCGGACGTGGACATGGTCGTGGTGGTGTTAGTGGACCCTCTGGTGCTGGGAGAGGACGTGGCCGTTCTGCCACATCCACACGTCCTAGTGTACCAACTACCTCAGGTCCCAGTAGCCGCCAGAATTTACAGCGATATATGGTGGGGCCCAATGCCGTTCTAAGGATGGTAAGGCCTGAGCAAGGTACAGGCATTAGTCAATTGGGTGGCCGACAGTGGATCCAGCACGTTCACATTATCTCCCACCCAGTCTTCTGCAGAAAGCGCACAGATGGCGCCTGAAAACCAACCCCATCAGTCTGTCACATCACCCCCATGCATACCAGGGAAACTGTCTCAGCCTCAAGTTATGCAGCAGTCTCTTATGCTGTTTGAAGACTCCGCTGGCAGGGTTTCCCAAGGGCATCCACCTAGCCCTTCCCCAGCGGTGAAAGATATAGAATGCACTGACGCACAACCACTTATGTTTCCTGATGATGAGGACATGGGAATACCACCTCAGCATGTCTCTGATGATGACGAAACACAGGTGCCAACTGCTGCGTCTTTCTGCAGTGTGCAGACTGAACAGGAGGTCAGGGATCAAGACTGGGTGGAAGACGATGCAGGGGATGATGAGGTCCTAGACCCCACATGGAATGAAGGTCGTGCCACTGACTTTCACAGTTCGGAGGAAGAGGCAGTGGTGAGACCGAGCCAACAGCGTAGCAAAAGAGGGAGCAGTGGGCAAAAGCAGAACACCCGCCGCCAAGAGACTCCGCCTGCTACTGCCCGCCGCCATCTGGGACCGAGCACCCCAAAAGGCAGCTTCAAGGAGTTCCCTGGCATGGCACTTCTTCAAACAATGTGCTGACGACAAGACCCGAGTGGTTTGCACGCTGTGCCATCAGAGCCTTAAGCGAGGCATTAACGTTCTGAACCTGAGCACAACCTGCATGACCAGGCACCTGCATGCAAAGCATGAACTGCAGTGGAGTAAACACCTTAAAACCAAGGAAGTCACTCAGGCTCCCCCTGCTACCTCTTCTGCTGCTGCCGCCTCGGCCTCTTCTGCTGCTGCCGCCTCGGCCTCTTCCTCCGCCTCTGGAGGAACGTTGGCACCTGCCGCCCAGCAAACAGGGGATGTACCACCAACACCACCACCACCACCTCCGTCACCAAGCGTCTCAACCATGTCACACGGCAGCGTTCAGCTCTCCATCTCACAAACATTTGAGAGAAAGCGTAAATTCCCACCTAGCCACCCTCGATCCCTGGCCCTGAATGCCAGCATTTCTAAACTACTGGCCTATGAAATGCTGTCATTTAGGCTGGTGGACACAGACAGCTTCAAACAGCTCATGTCGCTTGCTGTCCCACAGTATGTTGTTCCCAGCCGCCACTACTTCTCCAAGAGAGCCGTGCCTTCCCTGCACAACCAAGTATCCGATAAAATCAAGTGTGCACTGCGCAACGCCATCTGTGGCAAGGTCCACCTAACCACAGATACGTGGACCAGTAAGCACGGCCAGGGACGCTATATCTCCCTAACTGCACACTGGGTAAATGTAGTGGCAGCTGGGCCCCAGGCGGAGAGCTGTTTGGCGCACGTCCTTCCGCCGCCAAGGATCGCAGGGCAACATTCTTTGCCTCCTGTTGCCACCTCCTCCTTCTCGGCTTCCTCCTCCTCTTCTTCCACCTGCTCATCCAGTCAGCCACACACCTTCACCACCAACTTCAGCACAGCCCGGGGTAAACGTCAGCAGGCCATTCTGAAACTCATATGTTTGGGGGACAGGCCCCACACCGCACAGGAGTTGTGGCGGGGTATAGAACAACAGACCGACGAGTGGTTGCTGCCGGTGAGCCTCAAGCCCGGCCTGGTGGTGTGCGATAATGGGCGAAATCTCGTTGCAGCTCTGGGACTAGCCAATTTGACGCACATCCCTTGCTTGGCGCATGTGCTGAATTTGGTGGTGCAGAAGTTCATTCACAACTACCCCGACATGTCAGAGCTGCTGCATAAAGTGCGGGCCGTCTGTTCGCGCTTCCGGCGTTCACATCCTGCTGCTGCTCGCCTGTCTGCGCTACAGCGTAACTTCGGCCTTCCCGCTCACCGCCTCATATGCGACGTGCCCACCAGGTGGAACTCCACCTTGCACATGCTGGACAGACTGTGCGAGCAGCAGCAGGCCATAGTGGAGTTTCAGCTGCAGCACGCACGGGTCAGTCGCACTACAGAACAGCACCACTTCACCACCAATGACTGGGCCTCCATGCGAGACCTGTGTGCCCTGTTGCGCTGTTTCGAGTACTCCACCAACATGGCCAGTGGCGATGACGCCGTTATCAGCGTTACAATACCACTTCTATGTCTCCTTGAGAAAACACTTAGGGCGATGATGCAAGAGGAGGTGGCCCAGGAGGAGGAGGAGGAGGAGGAGGAGGAGGAAGAGGGGTCATTTTTAGCACTTTCAGGCCAGTCTCTTCGAAGTGACTCAGAGGGAGGTTTTTGGCAACAGCAGAGGCCAGGTACAAATGTGGCCAGACAGGGCCCACTACTGGAGGACGAGGAGGACGAGGATGAGGAGGAGGTGGAGGAGGATGAGGATGAAGCATGGTCACAGCGGGGTGGCACCCAACGCAGCTCGGGTCCATCACTGGTGCGTGGCTGGGGGGAAAGGCAGGACGATGACGATACGCCTCCCACAGAGGACAGCTTGTCCTTACCCCTGGGCAGCCTGGCACACATGAGCGACTACATGCTGCAGTGCCTGCGCAACGACAGCAGAGTTGCCCACATTTTAACCTGTGCGGACTACTGGGTTGCCACCCTGCTGGATCCACGCTACAAAGACAATGTGCCCACCTTACTTCCTGCACTGGAGCGTGATAGGAAGATGCGCGAGTACAAGCGCACGTTGGTAGACGCGCTACTGAGAGCATTCCCAAATGTCACAGGGGAACAAGTGGAAGCCCAAGGCCAAGGCAGAGGAGGAGCAAGAGGTCGCCAAGGCAGCTGTGTCAATGCCAGCTCCTTTGAGGGCAGGGTTAGCATGGCAGAGATGTGGAAAACTTTTGTCAACACGCCACAGCTAACTGCACCACCACCTGATACGCAACGTGTTAGCAGGAGGCAACATTTCACTAACATGGTGGAACAGTACGTGTGCACACCCCTCCACGTACTGACTGATGGTTCGGCCCCATTCAACTTCTGGGTCTCTAAATTGTCCACGTGGCCAGAGCTAGCCTTTTATGCCTTGGAGGTGCTGGCCTGCCCTGGCGGCCAGCGTTTTGTCTGAACGTGTATTCAGCACGGCAGGGGGCGTCATTACAGACAAACGCAGCCGCCTGTCTACAGCCAATGTGGACAAGCTGACGTTCATAAAAATGAACCAGGCATGGATCCCACAGGATCTGTCCGTCCCTTGTCCAGATTAGACATTAACTACCTCCCCTTAACCATATATTATTGGACTCCAGGGCACTTCCTCATTCAATCCTATTTTTATTTTCATTTTACCATTATATTGCGAGGCTACCCAAAGTTGAATGAACCTCTCCTGTGTCTGGGTGCCGGGGCCTAAATATATGCCAATGGACTGTTCCAATGTTGGGTGACGTGAAGCCTGATTCTCTGCTATGACATGCAGAATGATTCTCTGCTGACATGAAGCCAGATTCTCTGTTACGGGACCTCTCTCCTCTGCCTGTGTGTGTGCTGGGCCTAAATATATGCCAATGGACTGTTGCAGTGGTGGCTGACGTGAAGCCTCATTCTCTGCTATGACATGCAGACTGATTCTCTGCTGACATGAAGACAGATTCTCTGTTACGGGACCTCCCTCCTCTGCCTGGGTGCTGGGCCTAAATATATGCCAATGGACTGTTGCAGTGGTGGCTGATGTGAAGCCTCATTCTCTGCTATGACATGCAGACTGATTCTCTGCTGACATGAAGACAGATTCTCTGTTACGAGACCTCCCTCCTCTGCCTGGGTGCTGGGCCTAAATATATGCCAATGGACTGTTGCAGTGGTGGCTGACGTGAAGCCTCATTCTCTGCTATGACATGCAGACTGATTCTCTGCTGACATGAAGCCAGATTCTCTGTTACGGGACCTCCCTCCTCTGCCTGTGTGTGTGCTGGGCCTAAATATATGCCAATGGACTGTTGCAGTGGTGGCTGACGTGAAGCCTCATTCTCTGCCATGACATGCAGACTGATTCTCTGCTGACATGAAGACAGATTCTCTGTTACGGGACCTCTCTCCTCTGCCTGTGTGTGTGCTGGGCCTAAATATATGCCAATGGACTGTTGCAGTGGTGGCTGACGTGAAGCCTCATTCTCTGCTATGACATGCAGACTGATTCTCTGCTGACATGAAGCCAGATTCTCTGTTACGGGACCTCCCTCCTCTGCCTGGGTGCTGGGCCTAAATATATGCCAATGGACTGTTGCAGTGGTGGCTGACGTGAAGCCTCATTCTCTGCTATGACATGCAGACTGATTCTCTGCTGACATGAAGACAGATTCTCTGTTACGGGACCTCCCTCCTCTGCCTGTGTGTGCTGGGCCTAAATATATGCCAATGGACTGTTGCAGTGGTGGCTGACGTGAAGCCTCATTCTCTGCTATGACATGCAGACTGATTCTCTGCTGACATGAAGACAGATTCTCTGTTACGGGACCTCCCTCCTCTGCCTGGGTGCTGGGCCTAAATATATGCCAATGGACTGTTGCAGTGGTGGCTGACGTGAAGCCTCATTCTCTGCTATGACATGCAGACTGATTCTCTGCTGACATGAAGCCAGATTCTCTGTTACGGGACCTCCCTCCTCTGCCTGGGTGCTGGGCCTAAATATATGCCAATGGACTGTTGCAGTGGTGGCTGACGTGAAGCCTCATTCTCTGCTATGACATGCAGACTAATTCTCTGCTGACATGAAGCCAGATTCTCTGTTACGGGACCTCTCTCCTCTGCCTGGGTGCTGGGCCTAAATTTATGAAAATGGACTCTTACAGTGGTGGGTGATGTGAAGCCAGATTCTCTGCAATGGGATCTCTCTCCAATTGATTTTGGTTAATTTTTATTTATTAAATTTTTATTTTAATTCATTTCCCTATCCACATTTGTTTGCAGGGGATTTACCTACATGTTGCTGCCTTTTGCAGCCCTCTAGCTCTTTCCTGGGCTGTTTTACAGCCTTTTTAGTGCTGAAAAGTTCGGGTCCCCATTGACTTCAATGGGGTTCGGGTTCGGGACGAAGTTCGGATCGGGTTCGGATCCCGAACCCGAACATTTCCGGGATGTTCGGCCGAACTTCTCGAACCCGAACATCCAGGTGTTCGCTCAACTCTAATTATGACATATTTAATAGTCGTGTCAAAGTGGGCAGAGAAAGGGACAAAAAAAGTGGGCCCTAGACATACGATCATTATAAGAGAGTTAATAATCGTGGTCAAGTGGGCACTATAAAACATATAACCAACTTGGTAGTCGTGTCCGAGTGGGCAAAATAGAAACATATATGGGATATGGTAAGGAAGCTTGCAGGGGAGGTGAAAGTGAGAATGGGAGAGCACCCAATTCACAAGAAACAGCCAAATGATAATTGTTCGTTCAGACCATATGGACTATATGTTTTTAATCTATATATCCACTGGCATTCCTTCTGTAAGATCTTTTTGTCCCAATCTCCCTTACGTGGAGAGGGAGGAATGATGTCAATAATTTGGAAGCCCAGGGATCTGGGATCGCCCCCATGGAACTCAAGTACATGATTCGCCATGGGTTTGTCTTGTCCATGTCTGATATCTCCTAGGTGCTCTCCTACTCTCCTCCTCAGCTCCCATTTAGTCTTGCCCACATAATTCAAGGGACATGAACATGTTATCAGGTAAACCACTCCACAACTTTTACAATTACCAAAATCCCTTATCTCAAAGGTTCTGCCTGTTGTGACACTTTTAAAAGTTTTAGATGTAGTAATAAATGGACATGCTATGCAGCCACTGCATTTAAATGTTCCCAACGGTCTCCTATCCAACCAGGCTCCAGAGGTTTTTCGTGTTGTGTAGAGACTATGTACCAGGAGATCCCTTATCGATTTTCCCCTCCTGAAAGTAATCCCTGGTTTGGATGGGAGTACATCTGCAAGGTCCCTATCTGTACGGAGAATATCCCAGTGTCTTCTCAGGATTTCGAAAATCCTTTCATGAGAATCATCGAACGTCCCGATAACCCTTATGATCTTGTCCTGTATTTTGCCCATTTTTGGGGGGTCCAAAAATTCTTCTCTATTATGAGTAAGGGAATGTCTAAAGGCCTTTTTTAATATCTCATCCGGAAAGCCTCTGTTCAAGAACCTATCCCTTAGGTCCCTGGATTGTGCCATGAATGTAGGGGTGTCCGTGCAATTCCTTCTAATACGGATGTACTGGCCCTTCGCAATGCCTCTTTTTACTGGGTTTGGATGGAAGCTAGCCCAGTGTAGAAGGCTATTGGTAGCCGTTGGCTTCCTAAATGTTTTGGTACACAACATTCCATCCCTTTTGGAAATATTAATATCTAGGAATGAGATCTCCCTGTTATTAATTTCATAGGTAAATCTCAAGCCTATAGGATTGTTATTCAGCGATGTGACAAAGGACTTGAAGGCAACCTCTGGACCATCCCACAATAGAAAGATATCATCAATATACCTTCCCCAGAAGGTAATGTGGGTGGTCCAGGGTTCCTCCACATCGCTGAATACAAGTTGGTCCTCCCACCAGCTGGCGGTAGAACACATTCTTAAATAGGAAGAAGTTGTGTGTTAAAACAAATCTAAGGATGGAGATCATAAAGGAATTGTGGGCCCTTAACTGAACACCCCTAGTCATCAAAAAAGACTCGACTGCCTTGACACCCCATTCATGAGGTATACTGCTGTAGAGGGCCTCAATATCAATAGAGGCCAAAAAGATCTTTTCCTCCACAGCAGTATCCTGAATGCGCAGAAGGAGATCGATCATATCCCTTATATACGAGGGCAGTGCTGAGACAAATGGTCTCAGAACCTGGTCAATATAGATACTTGTATTTTGAGAGAGGGAGTCAACCCCAGATACTATTGGTCTCCCTTTCAACGGAGCCACCCCAGATTTTCGGGAGTGCATAGAACGTTGGTATCTGCAGATTTTTAGGAGTCATGCCTGCAGGAGGATCTGATCCAATTCTTCTATAAATAAATTAGAGGGATCGCCCCGTAATCGACCATAACACCCATTATCATTGAGAAGACTTTCACACATCCCATTATACATAGTGTGGTCCATAATCACGATATTCCCCCCCTTATCGGCGGGTTTCACAATGATGCTGTTGTTTTTTTGTAGTCCAATTAGGGCATCTCTTTCCCGTTTGGTAAGATTCGACCGCGGTACTTGCTGCGGTCTGATTTTTTCCAGATCCTGAATAACCAGTCTGGAAAAGATGTCAATTGCTGAGTTTTCTTGAGGGGGCGGCATTTTGTTACTTTTGGGACGCAATTTGGTGAAAGGGCCCAAACCATCTTGTTGGTAAGGACCATCATTGATGGAGAGGAGGAGTCTAGCATCCACTAGACAATCTAACGGGATGCCCAGTTTTATGCATTCCTCCCTATCGTTGTTTTTATAAAACTTGTGCCAACGTAATTTGCGTGTAAAAAGACTTAAATCCTTCACCCACGAGAATGTATTAAAAGTTACCGTTGGTACAAAGGAAAGACCTTTTGACAGGATCTCTAATTCACAAGCTGTCAACACCTTATCTGTAAGGTTGATGATACATTTCTCATTCACTTGCGTTTTTCCTCTTTCTGTATTGGATCTCTGTCTCTCAGGTGGTAGGGGGGGACCAACTTGATCCTCCCCTCCCTTCCCTAAAAAACTTGTGGGTGCTCCCCCACCCCCACGAGGGTCGCGGAGGGAACTGTGTAGGATAGGTTTCCTTTATTTACTTCCTATTGGAGTGTCTTTAATTATCGGACACTGCGTCTCAGAACTGTACCATCACTACCATGGCCTCCGGACCACGTCGGATATCATCAGTACTAAATAATCGCCTGATTGTTCCTTTCACCAGTATTGGACCCCCACCTGGCTATGAAGTATCACATCCATTGGTATCTCAGCAAACTGTGAAGCACCATATACACTGGTATCTCAGCAAACCGTGAGTAACCATAGGATACGTCTCCAGTACCTCAGCAAACCGTGAGTAATCACAGAATACGTCTCCAGTGAATTGACCAGGTTTTATAATCCTAATCATTTTTCTATGATGATCGTAGGCTGGGTCAGTTCTGGGGGGGACTTGGGAATTGTCCGAAAAAATGCATAAACCGCATTAGAGCTTCATAGCGGTTTTGGGACATAACTGCTGCAAACACAGGGGTTGAGTGGATAGTACTCGCAGCCCAATACCATCATACAGATGGCTTTTTTTTACAATGCCTATGTCCAGGGTAAGCCCCAAATTTTTTTTCGTTTCAGGGACACTTGTGGGAGTCCACCGTCTTATATGGATAGACCTGGACTTTTGTACAGCAAACTGTGTGGCGTATAGATTAGTTTGCTGCACAATTAACTCGAGGACTTTACGGTCCACAAATAAATGAAAAAAATCATAAGGGGTAAAATTGGTGAAGTCCACATTAATTTGGGGAGTGGATAAAAATTGGGGTACTTGGGAGGGAAAATGAAGTGGCAGAAACCCACGTAGTAGAAGGGACGGGACCGCTGGGTGGAGGATGAGATGAGGTGGTGACTTCTACCACCATAGGGCTATGGGGTCTGGGGATGGAAGCGGAAATAGAGTAGCTGCTATCTGAAAATATTTCCGTCTCTGAAGCTGTGTTAGATTCATAGTAGTCAGAGCAGAGAAATTCATATGCCTGCTCTGCACTGAATAATCTCTGAGCCATTTTTTTTTTAATAAAAAGCTCAGAAAGAAATGAAAATAACTGACCGTCCCTAATAGACTCGTGACGGACACCCACTGACCGCCAGTAACAGACGGACTCAGGGTCCCTAATAAAAACAATTGACCGTCACTGACGGACGCCTAATGATGGACTCCTAATGACGGACACCTACTGACTGCCAGTTACTGACGGACAGTTTATAAATATATTTTTTTTCACAGTAAATCGCACAGTAAGTCTGATCTCTCCTCAAAGAACAACTGCACTGAGGGGAGAGAGAAGCACAGCCCATGTCCTTGCTGTGTTTAGTAAATATAATGGATGTGAACCTCCTTGATACGTTTATCATGGAGACCACATGATCAGGGTCCATTATTATTGGTCCTTGATGGTTACTGTTCTGAAGGCAGATCTTCAGCACAGTAACCAGTGCACATGTGTGCACCATTTTGTGTGTGTGTATATATATATATTTTCTTTTTACTGGGGGGGGCTCCTGCCCTTTATTTATTTGCACTGGGGCAATATTTCCCCGATCAGGTTGCTGCGGGACCCGATCAGGGCATAATAATTGCTCTCTCTCCTCTCCTGAGGATAGAGAACCTGTGCAGGGGCGGCGGCGGCGGCCGACTTACAGTGTGTGCATGTGCCGGGCCGCCTCCGCCATCTTTTTGAGGGTGAGGGGTGAGGATCGGGACCCAGATTTCCCTGGGTCCCGATCTGCCGGAATTTTCAATGACCACTTGTTGCAGTCTCTGATCACTGCCCCAAGTCCTCAGCTACCTCCCGTAGCTGCGGGCATGGAGCTACAGCGCATAATTTTAGTGCTCACTTGGGCTGAAGTGCCGCAGTAAAAAGGGGTAATTCCACATGTGGCAGAAAAGTTCAGTGAATATAGCCACAAATCTGCTGCAGATTGTGCTCTGGATTTACTGTGAATTTCACCCTTTCTACATTGAAAGTGTTGAGATCCATGGTGAAAATCCTTGAACGATTTGATAATCCTCAATAAGCATGTAATTTCATGCAGAGTATGTCAGCGCAGAAACTGCAGAAGTTACTTGTACTTTAATCCACTGTGGATTTTTTTCTGCACAAATACATAGTGTGGGGATTCGCTCTGGTGGGCAGGTTAGCGGACGCAATAGAGGCAATGGACCAGGTTTTAAATCAATCTTCAGTGTTTATTCACACGCATAACAAACAGAACAGTCCCTTTTCAGGCTTGGTGCTTGTTCACACACAGAAAAAACTTAATAACATTCACCTGGTATCCTGGGTGTCAGTTCACACCCGGCTGAATGCTCAGCCTCAGAAAGTTCACGTGCAGGCTGTAAGGCGGCCTGCTCGTCTGACACACGGCCTTCAGACCTCAGCGCAGAGAGCTCCCAAAACCAAGGCGTCTCCACAGCTTCACTGTGAAGTGGAAGATAATCCCCTCAGCTGAGACTGCTGGCTGGGTTTTTATCCCAGCCAAAACCCGGCCTGGAGCGAGGGGAGAAGCCACCCACCCTGCTCTTTGGTTGCTCCCAATAAGAGCCGGTCCGGATCGGCTTTACAGCCTTACTAACTAACAAATAGTGTCAGTCAGCACTAACTGCCGCTGACACTTAAAATACCGGCTCTTACGTCACCGAGGCCAGGAATCTCTGTGACACACACCTTCCGTCAATGACGGAACCTTGCGCCTTCCTACAATAGGTAAAACCTGCCACGTGCATTCACCATTAGTGCACTTACATTTGGGAACCTTCCTTTTTTTCTTATTTCCACTTCTGCAGCATTTGATGACCCCTGCAATATGAAGCAGAAACATCATTCATAATACATTTACACACACACACCCACCCCAAACACACACACACCTCAAACACACACACACACACACACACACACATACAGTATGTATATAAATATATACCACTTAAAATTAACAAAGGCCTTGTCTTCATATCTTCATCCCTTTTAACTTGTGCACTGGTTATATTCCATAGAAAAGAGAAATAATTGCTAAAATGTCTTTTTTATTTCCTAGAGTGACTGTGAAGTATTATGGAAAAGCGTCTCATGCTTCTGCATACCCATGGGAAGGAATTAACGCTTTAGATGCTGCTATTCTTGCATACAACAATATCTCTGTCTTAAGACAGCAAATGAAACCCACCTGGAGAGTTCATGGTAAGAAGTGAACTGACTAACTTTCTAAGCCCTCATGTACACGACCGTTGTCTGGGTCCGCATCCGAGCGCCGTTTTGGCGGCTCGGATGCGGACCCATTCATTTCAATGGGGCCGCAAAAGATGCGGACAGCACTCCATGTGCTGTCCGCATCCGTGGCTCCGTTCCGCAGCCCCGCAAAAAAAAATATAACATGTCCTATTCTTGTCTGCGATTTGCAGACAAGAATAGGCATTTATATTGCCGGCGCCCGTTCCGTTCCGCAAATTGCGGAAGGCAACACGGACGCCTTTCGTTTTTTGCGGACTGCAAAAAACGTCACGGTCGTTTGCATGAGGCCTAATAGTGTTAAGAATTCCGCAGAGATTGGACTTCTGCATATTATATGTTTCAATATTTTATTCACATTTATCTATTAGTTGTAAGGCCACACATTCAGGTTTCTTAATGCAGTTTTGGAAGCCAAAACCAGGAATTAAATAAAAAAAAGAGAAGTTGTAGCTGTTCCTTATATGTTCTCTCCTTATGATCCACTTCTGATTTGGACACCTGACTGTGTTATCGTACCCCAACAATAAACTTGCCCCTACTGCCTAATTCTGTACCACTTCACTGAGGAGTCATGCTATAGAAACGCATTAATCTGGCCAAAGGCTTTCTATAATTTACAGCCAAGAGTACTCACAAGCGTTTGGAAAAAAAATGTATGCACATGGCCAGTTGGTCCCCACTTTTGCTGAAAACATGTACACTATAAAGCTATAGCTATAGTAAAAAACTTGTGCCAATGTACCAACCAATCAATGGCTACAGCAGAGACATCAATAAGGACCTCATGTGTCTTCACTAGGGAAAATGACATCTGTGCACATGAAGGGATAACAGAAGGGGGATCAGAGGTGCGTGTATTACATAACTGGTTAGATGTTAAAACCCTGGAAAATCCCTTTTACAAGGCAGTAACATAGAAAAAAGGACTATAGAAAATGCTTTACAGGCTTACAACTGAAAAACCCACTGACCAAATGTGCATGTTAATTTTAGATTTGTAATAGACGTCTGATGTATGGCCTCTGGTCAGTATAAGGGCTCATGCACATGAACTTGAGGGCTTAGTGCCCGCATTGTGGACAGTAAATGGGGGTCTACAATATACGGGCATTAGCCGTGTGCACTTCGTGCTGCGGATGCTGAACCATTGACTTGAATAGATACCTGATCTGCAATATACAACCGAAGATAAGACTTCACCTGTCTTTTACAGAGAGGTGGCACGGATCAGAAGCCTATGGAAGCACTATGAAGCGCTTCAGTGGGCTTTCGTGTCTTTGCCTCCGCACCGCAAAAAGAGAACATGTTCTACCTTTGGCCATATCTTGGGGATCGCTGACCCATTCAAGACAATGGGTCCGTACCAAAATACGGAGTGCACACAGCTGGTGCCGATGCATAGCGGACCACTATTTGCGGTCTGAAGCATAGGCACTGAGCCAGTACGGTTGTTTGCATGATCCATTACACTGAGAACAGTGCACGGAGAAAACATTATTCCATCACAATGTATTGTTACAGATTTTTGAACAACCAGATGATCAGATAAATAAGTTATTTTGTATATAATATACTTTTACAGAGCCCAGATGCAGATTACAGAGTATAACAAGTTTAGCCTATAGAGCTCTGTCACATTCATGTAATACTTTAGTATCCTGCAGATCGACACTTCCCGGATTCACCTACAGATATTTTGTCTTTCAGGAATAATACAAAATGGTGGAGTGAAACCTAACATCATCCCAGATTACACTGAACTACAGTTTTATCTGCGCGCACCATCACGCAAAGATCTTGTTGATTTACGGGAAAAGGCACATGCCTGCTTTAATTCTGCAGCTACAGCAACTGGATGTAAGGTAGGTCAGTTTGTATATTAAGTTGTCCTTATTTCGGAACATGATACTGGAGGAATTCAAATGCTTTGCCTCAACCTAAAAGCTTGAACCACCACCAAACTCAAATATAACACAAGAAACATATAAATATCACAAATCCTTAATACAGTATATAATAAATAGTCAGTGATACATATTAAAATCGTAATGACAGGCACAGAAGAGATAATAGAAGACTAATGGTGGTTACACTAACCTGATATTATTTAACCCCCATACACACATTCTCTACATACCCTGCTAGTGGCGATGTACCAAATAGATTCACTAGAAATACATAGTGGCACAGTACAGACAAAAGGTATAATATAGGTGAAACTCTAACAATTAGAATATTATGCAAAGTTCATTTATTTCAGTAATGCAACTTAAAAGGTGAAACTAATATATGAGATAGACTCATTACATGCAAAGCAAGATATTTCAAGCATTTATTTGTTATAATTTGGATGATTATGGCTTACAGCTTATGAAAACCCCAAATTCACAATTTTGAGGTTCCCTTTGCTCAGGGGGTATGGATTAATTAGCTGACTAGAGTGTGACACTTTGAGCCTAGAATATTGAACCTTTTCAAAAAATTCTAATTTTAAGCTGCATTTATGCAATTTCTTTTAATTTGAATGACTGAAATTAATGGACTTTTGCACAATATTCTAATTTTTCGAGTTTCACCTGTACAGGACAAAGAGGGGGAACAAGTGTTAGATACCGACCAGTTATACATCACACCCCAATGCACATTTTGCGTCTAGCTTCTTCTGGGGCTACATTTGTTGAATTTATAGTTGGAGAAATGTTATCATCTGCAACTGATGATAACATAAAATGTAAATCAAGAAAGCGGCTTCTGAAAGGGAAAAATAAACTTTGCTTCATGGATCCAGGGAAAACAACAACATCAGCGGACTCAAGAACAGTGTATGGACTCCTTGGTTTACAACTGCTTATTTGACGGTAAACATGGTTTATCCACCATTGAGCTTATTTGGCTGAACCACTTGTGATTAGAGATGAGCGAGTCCAAGTTGATGAAGTAGAATTCAATCCGAATATCATGGTTATCATGGTTCATGGTAACGAATCGCAATTTTTTCTAAAAGGGCTGCTGCACATGTTACAAAGTGAAAGTAAGAAGTCCGGGAACGAGGGCAGCACCCACAATGCCATGCAGACAGCCAATCAGCAGACAGCCATCCCCTGTGATGTCACAGCCCTATAAAAAGTCTCAGCCTACTCTGTCTCTGCCATTTTACAGTGCGCTTAGTGCAGGGAGAGATGTTAGGGGCACTAGGGACAGTGATTAGGAAAGGGTATATATAGTAGGGAGGGATTATCCACACTGTAGGGAGAGAGCAGGGTCCAATAGGACAGTGTAAAGCCTGGGTAATAGGAGGGATTCTTTGCTGCAATAATTGGGGTTACTAAAGGTGATCCATTACTACAGATTTTAGGTTGTTTTACAGAGCAATTGCAGCAATCCTGACATCTTTTATTGGGCTGAAAGTGCGGTCTAATACAACCAGTTTTGGGGTGTGTTTATTTCATATATAAAAGTACGTCCATTCATCCTTGCTTTTGGGTTGAAAGTGCGATCTGATACAACCAGTTTTGGGGTGTGTTTATTTCTTATATAAAAGTATATAGCGTGTAACAGAACAGGTTCTGTAGACATCTGTGTGGAATCAGCTGACAACGGTGTAAAAGGAGTGCGCTTCTTCTTGAAGCTAACATTGACCTGTAAGGCTGAGTTCATACTTGAGTTTTTGGGTCAGTTTTGGCCCCGTGACTGCCCAAATAAGTGAAGTGTGATTCTAAGAGCGATACCTGTCATCTGCGTGTCATACGGACTTACAGTATTGTTTCACTACCACAGCAGACTCCCTATGCGTGTTACTGCAAGGCACAGTGTTCTACACCACTATACAGGCTCTCTGCAGCCAGGAAATAGCTGTATTTAAAGCAAATCACCACAAATAAATTTGGATTGAATTTAATTGGATCAAATCTTTTTGGGAAATTTGGCGAACCGTCCGAATCAAATTTTTGAGAAACTTGATCTCTACTTGTGATGTCACAATTTTTCACCTGACAGAAACACAGCTTTGGTGTCAAAGCAGCTCACAGTACCTACTGAAAACCCACTTGTGATGTCACAGCAGTTTACCTCATGTTAATATACAGAAGCTGGTAGCCCTTTACCTCCTGCAACCTACTTGTGAAGTCATACTAGTTTACCTGACAGAAACACAGTTGTGGTGTCACATCAGTGTACCTGCCTGAAACCTACTCCTGATGTCTCAGCATGCTATTTGAAGAACAATTGTAATGTCATATCAGCATACAGTACCTCATGGAAACACACCTCTGCCTATCATTCTAACATTATAGTGATATCACAGTAGCTTATCCCGGGGTAGACGCTACAAAATTTTACAGGCTGCTTGATTTCATCTGCTGATTTAATGCCCATACATGGCTGTTCAAAAAGTGTGTCACCACTGTTTTAATCCACCAGTAACCATAAGACATAGTAAAGATTTTTCTCCAAAATGACTCACTTGTAACCAGTATTGTTTATGATAAAATATTCTATAAAAACAGGAATAATCCACTGAGCATAGCTAATTCCCATTATAGAAAGCACCTTGACTCACATTTCACTTCCGCTTCTTCAGATTACCTTTAAACCAGTATACCTGGGTGAGTGTCTGAATATTGGGCTAGGTTTACTTACTCTATTGTTTGCATAGCACCTTAACCTGGTTGTGAGCAAGCGCCACTTGCTACAAAGCCCTTTCATGAGCAAGCATGTGCAGTAGCAATCAGGGAAAGCTGTCCCATGAAGAGCTCAGATCCCAGATACTGGCAGGAGTGACAGGGAACCAACTGGCAGTGTCCCCTGATCATGTGATCACCATGAGAACGAATCATAGTGATCACATTGCAGGTGCTGTATTTAATAAATATCTTCACAGGCAGTGCCACTCTGTCTCATTCTCTCCTCAGACAGTCTGATTGTAAGCTGAGTTTACAGAAACACCCCATTTGTGGTTGTAAACTGTTGTACGGGCACACGGCAGGGCACAGAAGAAAAGGAACACCATATGGATTTTGGAGGGCAGATTTGACTGAGATAATTTTAAATTGCCATATGACATTTAAAGACCCCCTGATGCACCCCTAGAGTAGAAACTCCAAAAAAGCGGACCCATTATAGGATAAGGTGACACTTTTATTGGTACTATTTTGTGACTTTTGATTGCTCTATATTCCGCTTTTTGTGAGGCAAGATTTTTATTAAAAGTTTTATTTTTTGCTTTTTACGGTGTTCAACTGACAGGTTAGATCATGTGATATTTTTATAGAGCATGTTGCTATGAAGGCGACAATATCAAATATGTCAACTTTTATTTTTATTTTGTTTCAGTTTAACATAAAGCATTTTTGCTTTTTTTTTTTTCGTGTTTCCTTTTTCTGTAACCAACCCAAAAACAGAACCAATAACCCCAAAGAAAAGTGGGAGACACACATATAAAATATATGTAATTTATTGAGACATGATCATCTCATGCATCAACCCTGCACTACCCCTACCTGGTGGTATACCGTACACTCTTCTGTTTTTTAAGGTCACCTGGGCTATTGGGTAGACCTTGGTATCGCCATGAATGCAGGTGAATCCCAAGGTCTTCCCAGGAACCCACTAATGAGGAATACGGGCCATTAGGAGCGTGACCAGGCTCCGCGAGTCCAGAAGTCCCTTTGTGGGGTTGCCATTCACATTAATTTTACAAAAAGGGGAGTCCTCCCTCAACATTAGGAACCGCACTACACGCAAACAGTGAGGTTCGTCTCCCCACAGAACAGTCCATTTGTTCTGGGCTGATGGGACATTGGGCTGCCATATGTCCCAGGCCACGGCACCTCCAGCAGATGACCTCTATTAAGGACGGTCGTGGCGTTGGTTCTGATAGACTCTTGGCCTCATAATGTCCACCCCGGGGGGGTTTTAGTCCCTTTTTCTGCACTTCAGTGTCAACCCGTGCCTTCCAGTAGGGGGAGTTTAAGGATCCTGAGGCAGCTATGGTTGGCTCTATGGCATAGTACCTCTCTACCAAACCTATTAAGTCATCTGCAGTCTGCGGATTTCCTTGTGCAACCCAGCACTGTACCGGCTTAGAGAGAGCATGAAGGAATCGGTCCATTACGACCCGCTCCACCATTTTGGCTGGGGAACAGACATCCGGCTGTAGCCATTTTTGGACGAGGTGCAGTAGATCAAACATTTGGGACCTGGGAGGCTTGCCTCTCTGAAACCCCCACTGGTGCACCCTCTGAGCTCGGACGGTGATGGTTACCCCCAGACGTGCTAATATTTCTGCCGTTAGTCGGGAGTATTCCCGTGCATCCTGCAATGATAAGTTATAATACGCCTTCTGGGGTTCACCTGAGAGGAAGGGGGCTGGCACCTCGGCCCATTGCTCAGCTGGTAGTCTCTCAAGCTCAGCGACCCGCTCAAAGACGGTGAGGAAGGCTTCTACGTCATCCTCTGCGGTAATTTTTTGTAAGGCAGATTGCACGTTTTTTCTTCTGCCCACATTCTGTTCAGCCACATACCCCGCTGGTTGTGCTGCCACCCTCTCTCTTAGGGTTGCAATTTGCTTTGCTAGTGGGCGGTTCGTCTCCTGCTGAAGGACATTAGCCTGCCGTTGTTGCTCCAATGCCTGTTGCTGCTGTAGATTGCTCTGCACCATCTCCTTGATAATATCCTCCATTTTCATTGACTCTTGTTGAATCTCCGCTGCTGCTTTAACCCATGACATCAATTGAAAAACTTCCTTTCAACAAAAAAATCCATTCAGTAATTTAGGCTACTGGCCCTTTAAGAGTCCAACCAGAGAAAAAAGACTGCTTCTGACATTTAACTTGTCGCTGCTTCAAGCAATCCTGGGTGTGCCCGCATCCGACACCAATTGTAGGGATTTCCCAAATGGTAGCCTTCAGATAAATACACAGTAGCCTTTTAGTGGCTGACTTTTTGTAAGCCCGTCAAAACCCGGCCTGGACCATGGGGAACAGCCAACCCCCCCCCCCCCCCTGCACTTTGGCTGCTCCCAGTAAGAGCCTGCCCGGATTAGCTTTTCACAGCTATGCTAAATATCAAAGTGTCCGAGGACAAATACACTACTGGCTCCTACTTCACCGAGGCCAGGAACCTTGGTGACACATATCTTCCTTCTATGATGGTCCCTTGTGCCGTTCTACAACCTCCAGCCACAGAATCTAAAGTTCTTTTCTGTCAGGTAATGCCTATTTCCTAATTTTTGGGGCCTATAGTGGCCAACAGTTACATATTTATCCTGTTACCGCCTAATGTACCTCCAGCTACAGAATCAAAAGTTCTTTGCTGTCAGGTGAATGCCTATCGCCAAATTTTTGGGGCCTGGACTGGCCGACCGTTACATATGTATCCTGTGACCACCTAATGTACCTCCAGCCACAGAATAAAAAGTTCTTTGCTGTCAGGTGAATGCCAATTGGCTAATTTTTGGGGTCTGTACTGGCCGTCAGTTAAATATTTATCCTGTGACCGCCTAATGTACCTCCAGCCACAGAATCCAAAGTTCTTTGCTGTCAGGTGAATGCCTATTGGCTAATTTTTGGTGCCTGTACTGGCCGTCAGTTGCATATTTATCATGTGACCGCCTAATGTACCTCCAGCCATAGAATCCAAAGTTCTTTGCTGTCAGGTGAATGCCTATTGGCTAATTTTTGGGGCCTGTACTGGCCGACAGTTACATTTTTATCCTGTGACTGGCTAATGTACCTCAAGCCCCAGAATCCAAGGTTCTTTGCTGACAGGTGAACGCCTATTGCCTACATTTTGGGGAATCACACTCTTGTCTTACTCCTCTAGCTCCACACCCTGTGCAGTGCCCCTAGTCAGCCCCTTACCACATCCGGTCATGGTATGGCGGTGTTATCTGGTCACTGAGCAGAGGTGTTATCTGGTCAATGTATGGCAGTGGTATCCAATATCTGGATGGCCATAGCTGTATCCCTTTTCCTGCCCACGCCATCTTTTTTTAGACCTGGCATGAACGGGAAAAATATGCAGATTGCGGTGCTAAGGACCTTTGAGCCACAAGTGTCAGAAATACGCCCAACATAGACATATTTCTATATAATAAATTATCACCTAATTGTATCATCATTTGGGGGGAAGGGC
The DNA here is from genome assembly GCF_014858855.1 of Bufo gargarizans. Taxonomy (NCBI): domain Eukaryota; kingdom Metazoa; phylum Chordata; class Amphibia; order Anura; family Bufonidae; genus Bufo; species Bufo gargarizans. The sequence continues at coordinate 275,992,828 of NC_058083.1, forward strand.
TAATATCTTTATATTATATAGATTCTAGTGTATTATACTTTGCCTTGTATTTCCCAGTAGAAAATGATCCTTGGGAAACACAGTCCTCATCCCTGACCACCAGGACCTGGTAGCGCTCTGTCAGTACATGGCAGCCTCCCCTATCCGCCACGCTGCTCCGATGTGTACTGGTGCTTACTCTGACACTACGGCTGGGTTCACATCATATTTCTGTCATCCATTTAATGCATACCAAAAATGTATGCGTTAACAGATGCCTCAGACTGATGCCGTACAGTGGCGTCTATTCACCATACAGTTCCAAAAATGTACATTAACGTATGCATATTTTTTATAGACTCTGCAGGATACAAAAACGTGAAGTGCTGCACATTTGTATACATCAAACCGATAGGAAATAAAAATTTTCTAGGCTCCAGCAGTGCACATTTTTGAGAGTTTCTTTTTAGGACGCATAAAAATGGCCCCTGAATAAAATACATATTTTTTGTGGGATTTGTTGCCAATGATCTCCCTCTGGTATTATACTGTCCATGTTATGGGACTATTTGTGTACTTCTAGTAAGTGTTTGCTGGCTGCAAATATGAGCTGAAGGTTTTTCAGGTTCACCTGCCATTAAAGTGAATGGGGCCCTCTGCAAACTTGCGGTTCGCGAACATTTGATCGCGTTCGCGAACCGTCCCGGCCAATGTTCGTCCATCACTAGTGGTATCCTAGAACAATGCTACATTTAAAGCTACCAAGTTCTTCATGCTTGTTTGAAATGTGCACGACATATGAACCCAATGATTAGGAAGAGTGTCCAAATACTTTTGGCAAAAGAATGCATTTAGTGGCTGGTGTTGAAGTTTAGCCTAGTCAAATACAGTATATACATTGTTCTTTTTCACATAGGTATTTTGTTTGCTAACCTTATTTTGTTGTGACTATTTAGGAGGGAAAATCATCCTGGCAATTTATTTGTATATTTGTATATCACCCTTTTGATTCTTTGCATAACCAAAAAAATAATAATATGCTACAAAATCCAGTGTTTCTAACTTATTTATGACGCCAATACGTTTTAACTGTAAATTAACACAATGCTACCACTGATTATTTTCTTCCTGCTGTCCCGTCCCTTCCAGGTGGAGCTGTCCTCTTCTAACCATGATTATTATGATGTGCTTCTGAACAAAACTCTCTCAAAAACATACAAGGAGAATGGCAAGCAACTGGGAATGCATTTTGCTAGTGAAGAATTGGAGTTAAAATCTATATCAGGTAAAGTTTGAGTATGGGTAAACTTTTAGTGAGTAGTTTCAAATATTTCATGTGGAGGGGAAGGGAATCCAGCATATTTATCGTTAATATATATAGTGTCTTAACAGCACAATTTTGTAACCAGAAACGGATTATTTTTTATGAGGTGTGTTCTGTGGGTTTATCTGTTTGTTGAGGAGATATAAAACTGTATCACCATTGTTTCCCATGATAACAATATTTAAGGCCTTTCCTTAAGGCCCCCATATGGCCAACAGCTATCTCTCCTGATTTCCCTATACACATTTGGTTCTGCTGAACATATGTGTTTTCAATAGGGAGAGGGAAGAAAGCTGCTGCTAAACACTAGTGTTGAGAGCGAATATTCGAATCGTGAATTTTAATTGTGAATATCGCTACTTTGAGAATTTGCGAATATTTAGCATATAGTTCTATATATTTGCATTCACGAATAGTGTTGATCACGATTAGAATTGGTTGGTGCCCTTGACGAAACGGACATTGGGCTTTCCCTTGAACCTGGGTATGTACTATATATGTTATCATAGCTCTCAGCCATATGTGTTGGACTCTGCGGCTCCTTTTGAGTGCTGCAGTCGTTCCTAGTGACATGTAGGTTATGGATGCCTGTTGGTACCGTTTACTGCCAATATTATGGCCGTGTGGTATTATACCACTAAAGCTGCTGAGCTGGATTATTGATTTGCACTCAGTCCTGTGGTTCGAGGGATCTTTTTCTCACATTCTTACGCTTCTCTAATACATGTTTTTATTATTTATACAATTGTTTTGATGTTTGTTCATCAATAAAGATTTTTGTTTATTATTTTGTGTGGTGTCTAGTATATTTATAGGAGTTCAAGAAAGCATACCGCCAAACTTTTTGGACAGCTAAAGAGGGACACTTATGGTTTATTGTGTGAAAGATCCACTTTCCCTGCATATTTATATTTTAAAAACCAAATTGCATCAAACAATGAAATAACATGCAAGGCGGGCTTTAATATATAATTAGAAAACATTAAAACACATTCAATATTGAAAATGTAATAATACAAATCTGTATCTCAGACCTAAAAGAAGGACATTTAAAGTGGTTATCCAATCCTAACCCCCCCATATGCTGGGCCCCCACGCTGAATATACTTACCCGGGTCCCGCTCACTGCGCTGCTCCTGGTCCCTGCACCGCCGCTGCTGCTTCAACCCATACACGGATGAAAACATCGGGTGTCCGCCGGGGGCAGCTAATGGCAGGTGGGGACGGGGACAAGCCTCCCTAGCGTCACCCGCGGTGCAGGATGTTTTATATTTTTTTACATGATTTTAAGCAGGGAGACAGCCACAGGGGTCTTGTGTATCAATCCCCCACTGATCACATATTGTTGACCTCTCCAGAGTAAAAGTCTATCAGTTGTAAAGTCTCAGAAAACCTTTTTAAATTACTAAATAAAATCAAAGATGTAGAATTCAAACAGATTTCATAAACATTTATCATTAGAAAGTGTAACCTTTATTTTGCATCCAATGTATTTCTAGGGTCAACGGATTTTGGAAATGTGACCTATGTAGTTCCCGGACTTCATCCCTATTTTGGCATTGGTTCGAATACCTTTAATCATTCTGCAGAATTTACTGAAGCTGCGGGTAAGCACTTAAATCAAGACTGTTAGGGAAAAGTATATTATTTGGAAAAATCCTGCTTTGTATGTAATAGTGGGGTCATTTTTGTTGTGTGGGTTCATTTATTTATCTACACAGCATTGGGGCTCCTCATCTCGCTCTTTTCTTCTGAGGTCTACACGATGCTGGGTTATCCCCTCCCTTTTGATCTTCAGCTGTGTCATTTGACCAACTCTCTGATTTCCAACTGACACAGGACAGGAAGTCAGTTACTTCTCGATTCATTCCTATAAGGCCCCATGCACACGGCCGTTGTTCACGGCCGTGTGCGGGCCGTGGAACCGCGGCCTGGATCCCTTCCTGTGAGCTGGAGCGCACGGCGTCACTGGTTGCTATGACGCCGTGCGCTCCCTGCTGCCGCCGCAATACAGTACTACACTGGTATGATCTATACCAGTGTATTACTGTACTGTGCCGGCAGCAGGGGGCGCACGGCGTCATAGCAACCAATATTTTGACGTATTACTATGTATTATAGAAGTAGAGAAATTGAAACTTGGAAATTTTGTATTTTTAAAAATATTTTTGTAAATTTGGTATTTTTTTATAAATAAAAATGATTTTTTTTTTAACTTCATTTTACTAGTGTCATGAAGTACAATATGTGATGAAAAAACGGTCTCAGAATGCCCTGGATAAGTCAAAGAGTTTTAAAGCTATCAGCACTTAAAGTGACACTGGTCAGATTTGCAAAAAAATGGCCAAGTCCTTATGATGAAATAGGGCCAAGTCCTTAAGGGGTTAAAGGGGTTGTCTGGGCTTCAGTCGTAACTTGTGTACCTGAACATGAAAAAAAACCGACTTCCCACAGGACCTGGCATATCACAGGTCTCAGCAGTCATGTGGCTGGAATGGTACGTCACTGCTGTGAAGTAGCATTTAAGCCACTATGACTGCTGAGACCTGCTATTGACTGCAGTAGCCAAGGGATTTAGCCACTTCCTGGTCCTGGGGGGACAAGAAGTGGGTGGGAATGGAGCAGCAGCGGGTATTTGGACAGGCGAGTGGGGTTTATTCAGCTCCAAGGCCAGACAACCTGTTTAAGAGAATGTTCTATAGATATTTCAATAGTATAAAGATAAGCCAACATCAGTGTCTCTACAATAAGTCTATTTAAATAACTTTCCAATCTTCAACATGTAAATTATTCTGTATTCATTTTCAGTTATTGTATTTTCCATTTTAACAGGCTCAGAAGAAGCTCAATATTACACACTCCGGATTGCAAAATCATTGGCAATGACTGCATTAGATGTGATCTTTAACCCGGATTTGCTAGAAAGTATTCGCCAGGAGTGGAAGATGGCGAAGGAAATGGCAGGGTGCTCTTCAGTTCATATTAAAAACACAACACAATAATGTGTAATAATTGGGGAATATAACTACACTGATTATATCATCATGTAATTTAGTAGCATTACTTACTATAGATACGCTAGATCAGGGACATACACACACAGGGCTCAAAGGGGGCTTGAGCCCCTGCTCCCTTCTGCCCTTGCCCCTTTAATGCCCTTACAGAACATCGGCACTCCAGAGCGAACTGTGAGAGAGTAAGAGCTGTGGGAGAAAGGACCTTACATGACATTATCACCATGTGACCAGTAACATAGCGATATTACTGGTCACATGGCTATGAGGTAATCAAAGGTCCTTTCTTTCTTCCAGGAGTTTGTGTTGCTGCAGCCTGCAGGAGAAGGGTAGGTCATGTGGGTTGGCAGTGCTCTGCTTTCACAGGCACTGGCCGACTCCTTTAAGGCCACCAACCACACTTTATCGCCCTAATTCACATATTTTAAAAATAGTAAAATAACCATCGTAATAATTTTTTTAATAATTATTTAATAATTTTTTAATAATTAAAACCTCTGTAATAATCAACTATAAATAAATAAAATATCTTATAAAAACCAGATATAAAGTGCCTGCCTATTTTTTACTTTTACTATTCCTTTACCTACTAGTGGTTGGGTGAACCACTTTAGACAGAGCACCACCCCAGGGTGAGATCCAGGAGAGCCACTATTACTCGTCTATACTGGCCGACTACTGTCTGCAGAGTAGGAAGATCAGGGATGGCTGCTGAGCAGCATCTGTAGAGGGGAGAGAGTCTGTCAGCGCTGGAGAGGCGGATGTGACTACTGGGGAGGGTCTGAGGATTGAATGCAGGGGGAGGCTGTGTGGGATTATATACTGGGGGGCTGCTGTGTGGGATTATATACTGGGGGGGCTGCTGTATGAGATTATATACTGGGGCCGGGGGGGCTGCTGTGTGGGATTATATACAGGGGCGGGCTGCTGTGTGGGATTATATACTGGGGGGCTGCTGTGTGGGATTATATATTGGGGGTAGTTCTGTATGAGATTATATAGTGGGGGACTGCTGTATGAGATTATATACTGGGGTGGCTGTATCAGATTATATACTGGGGGCTGCTGTATGAGATTATATACTGGGGGGCTGCTGTATGAAATTATATACTGGGGGCTGCTGTATACTGTGGGGTGCTGTATACTGTGTGGTGCTATACTGCTCTACTGTATACTGTGGGATGCTTTACACTGGGTGCTATACTGCTTTACTGTATACTGTGGGTGCTGTATATTGTGGGTTGCTGTATACTGGGTGCTATACTGCTCTAATGTATACTGTGGTGTGCTGTATATTGTGGGGTGCTCCATACCGGGTGCCCTACTGCTCTACTGTATACTGTGCGTTACTGTATATTGTGGGGTGCTGTATACTGGGTGCTATACTGCTCTACTGTATACTGTGGGGTGCTGTATGCTGGGTGCTATACTGCTCTACTGTATATTGTGGGGTGCTGTATACTGGGTGCTATACTGCTCTACTGTATATTGTGTGGTGCTGTATATTGTGGAATTCTATACTGCTCTACTGTATACTGTGGGGTGCTATAGTGTATGCTATAGGATGCTATACTGCATACTGTGGGGTGCTGTATACTATAGGGTGCTGTACTGCATACTGTGGGGTGCTATATGCTATAGAGTGCTATACTGCATACTGTGGGGTGCACTGTAACGCTAGGGTGAGCCGAGCCCCAGTCTCCTTCCTGAACTGCAGAGCTGTGCCCACTTCCAGCCCTGAGCCCAGCTGCCCAGAGCACTGATCCTGAGCCTGCTGGAGTCTTCAGAACTGTAAGTAATTACAGTTATTCACTGTAAGCTATATTATATATAGTGGTAGAGGGCCTGATTGCCTGCTAGGGTGTGGGAAGGGGGGATCCAGGGGGCCCAAGTAAATTCTTGCCCAGGTTCCAATCAATATTAAAGATGGCCCTACCCAAGCTGACCCACTACAGGCACGCTGCGCTGCAAGTCCCCACGCCCCCATTCCCCTCCATCCCGTCGGCGGAAGCGCAATTTATTCTCCGATACAATTTATTCACCAGTGCAGGGTCAGGGCGACAGGGTACTTTAAGGCTAGGGCAGGGGCTGCCGGGGTAGCGGACATGCATGACTCAAGTCTGCTTTGTCACGTGACCCCCCCAGCGGGATTAATGCAAGGGAGCAAGCGCCGGCCTGTGTTACTCCACCTGCTGCCTAAGTTTCTTCAGTGCCTGTCTGCCCTCAGTGCCCGCCCTGGTAATATATTGTATATAATTTAAAGTCCAGGAGCAAAACATGTATGCAAAGGAACAATAGTTGTAGTGCTTTGTCCCTTTGCATACTGGGCGTTGTAGTGCCTTGTCTCTTTGCATATTAGAGTCTGTAGAGTCTTGTAATGACATCACTCATTTTACCATAGTATTTACGGTGAAACCCAAAAAGTTATATTTGTGGATTCTGTTGTGTTTACAATCACAGTATCAAAAAATTCACGGAGAACCTGGTAGTAAGCTCCGTGGCACAAACATTTTTTAAAATTATGACAAGTGCACATTTTTTTTGCTAGATACTAATCTAAACAATACCTAGTATACTTTCATGTCTTTCTACCTTTTCTTCTATCTAAATGGTATAATTTTACTAGTTTTGCTCCAACTATGGCTTTCTATGTACGAATGTAAATAACACAATTATAACAATCAGCAAATCAGTGAAATAAATGTATAATGCTTACATTCACAACCCTTCTAATACTCATTGCCATTTATGTCTTAGCAGTATAATTGTATCTACACCATGATAATTAGAAATGAGTGAATCGAAGCTGATGAAGTGGAATTCATTTAGAATTTCAGGAAAAATTTGATTCGCAACGAATGCGAATTTCCTCGCGCTTCATGGTAACGAATCACAATTTTGCTAAAAGGGCAGCTACACTTGTGAGTACTGAGAACATGGGGCAAGGAACTCTTGGAAGGCGGGATCACCCAGATTGACATGCCTGCATGCAGCCTAGGGACAGCAATAGGAAAAACGATTTATAAGTGCAGGGAAAGGATAGGGAGGAATCATTTCATAGCATCTTAGTGCAGAGAGAGACGTCAGAAGGCCATCCTAGAGACATTGATAGGAAAGTGATTTACAAGTGCAGGGAACAATTATTTGGGGATCCAAATAGTCATTAGACAGCTCTATCATTCCAGCTTTTTGTTATTGGGCTGTAAGTGTTATGTTGAAAAGCCTTTAGTGGCTTATATCTTAGTATCTTTAGAATCTTTTATACGTACTACAAGAAAAATATATCCGTATTTCACTTCTGTAATTATTCCTGTTGAAAGCGTATAGGGGCATATTACAGTAAAAAAAAAATATATATTTACTCACTGCACTGTTGCAGTTATTTCTGTTGAAAGCATATAGGGGCGTATTTCAGTACAAGAAAAATATATTCTCAGTTCACTTTGTTCTGTCCCCACACGAAGGTCAATGAAGGTGTAACTGATAATGACTTTGTGACTGTCCTACCTTCGTATCCAAGCAGTGGAGCAGACCGAACCGGCAGATGCTCAGGTTAGATGGATCCAGACGTAGACATGAGGATGCAATCAAACGTGGGTTTATTTGATCCAGAGCAGCGACATACGATGATGCAATACAGTGATGCAGTAACAGAGTAGATGCTGTCATGTGGATGTCTTTTCTGAGGCTAACTGCTGGTCAAAAACGGATGCCTTTACAAGCCAAGGTGTGAGTCTCCAGTCACAAAGGAATGCAGCACTGAAAAATGGCTACAGGAAGTGACAAGGACCAAGGCTGCTAAAACCACGCCCAGCAGAGAAAAACTTTATAGACAAGAACAAGGCATGCAGCATACGAATTCTGGCCAGCAAATGACAGCAGAGAACAATAAATAGAAACAACATAGTGAAAGAAGATATAATAATACAGTGCCTGAATTAAATTTGAAAGAAACAGCACACTCCGCGTCTGAAATTCACTTCGGGAATTTCACTATGACGAATGTCCATAAAATATAAACAACCTGTAAAAAACATGTTAGAATGCAAAACATAGATTAGTCCTGTTTTCCAACTTGGAATGGAGAAGATCTGCGAAGCTAGATACAGTCCTATTCACCCAGCAGGGACGTTCTCGATGGGTAATATTAAGATGAGTTTGTTGATTGGTCTTGAACGTTTTAAGCTCGCCTTTCCTGAAGATCTTCAACTCCACCTTCCAGACCTTACCATCCTTGCTAGGGAAAACCTTTGAAATTAGTCCGATAGGCCAGTCAATCCTTACGGGTTGCTGCTCTTTCATCAATACAAGGTCTCCTTCCTTCAAGTTTGGTTAGTGGTGTTACCATTTTCTTCTTCCTTGAAGAATACTGAGGTACTCCTTTCGCCACCTGTTCCAGAAGTAATCTGCTAGATATTGTACACGTTTCCAGTATTTTTGATAGATATTAGCATGAGTAAATTCTCCACTAGGTATTAGCGTACTCTCAGTTTTTTAGGTAAGTAGAATAGCCGGAGTAAGTATGGCTGGTGTTTCAGGATCCATAGACACTGACACAAGGGGTCTTGAATTGATAATGGCCGAAACTTCAGCGAGAAGGGTAACTAGAGTCTCATGTGTGAGTCTAGACGAGTTTACATCCATCAACATAGAATTTAAGATGTTGCGTGAGATGTCGATCATTCTCTCCCAGGAGCCCCCCATGTGGGAACTATGAGGAGGGTTGAAAATCCAGGTGCAACCTTTTTCCGCCAACTGATCTTGAATGGACTTGGTGTCGATGTTGAGTTCTCTACAGGCTCCGATGAAGTTGCTTCCCTGGTCAGACCTCAATTGTTTTACTGGTCCTCTGATTGCGAAGAACCGTCTTAAGGCATTAATAAGGCTGGATGTGTCCATAGATTCTATCACCTCTATGTGAACTGCTCGCACACTCATGCAAGTAAATAGTACAGCCCAACGCTCACTGTTTGCGTGACCGCCGCGGGTCCTGCGTGGGGACACCATCCATGGCCCAAAGACATCTAGGCCAACATAGATGCAAGGCGGCTCTGTACATAGTCTATCTGCAGGCAAGTCGGCCATTTGTTGGTGTAGTTGTTTTCCTCTTGCTTTACGACAGTGCACACACTGATGCAGTACTTGGGCCACACGTTTTTTCATACCTATAATCCAAAGCCCTGCAGACCGAAATTTGCCCTCAGTAATTTGCCTGCCTTGGTGTTCGGTCCTTTTGTGGTAGTGTCGGATTAGCAAGACGGTGATATGATGTTTGCTGGGAATGATGAGAGGATTTTGTTCTGCAATTCCCAGGTGGGCTTGATTCAAACGACCACCAACTCTCAGCAAGCCAAAACTGTTGATAACTGGATTTAAGTTGGCGAGAGGACTGTTTAAAGGAATCTGCTGTTTGTTGTACAAGCACTTCCATTCTATGTTGAAATTTTCCTGCTGGACGTGACGTATTATGAGGTACTCACTATGAGAGATGTTCTCAGCAGAGAAGGGTTTATGACAGGTGTGCCAACCATGACAATCTTTATCTTGGTGAGTATTATGATAACATTTTGCAATGTGCACTAACCTTGCAATAGTTCTGACGAGTCTCATCCAGCTGGAGAAACTTTCAAAGCGCTGACAACCGAAGCTGGTGGTTTGCTTTGTTCCAGTGACAAACGCACTAACTTCAGCGCGTATTTCTGGATCATTATCTGGATCCTGCATGCTGAAAACTTCCTGTACACATTCGTCCGCCTCTCCAAGCAGAAACTCTGGACCTGTAAGCCAAGTTGAGTTAGTAAAGGAACCTATAGACATAGGCCTAGTGGCATGATCTGCTGGATTAAGTTCGGATGGTACGTAGTGCCATTGTTCAGGTTTGGAGGACCTCCTGATTCTCTCTATGCGGTTACTAACGTACACATAAAATCGCTTCGTCCGATAGTGGATGTAACCTACTGGACTTCAGCTATGTCGACATCCAGTTCTTGTATAAAATCCGCAATCTCCACTGCCAACACAGTCCCACAAAGTTCCAGTCTGGGAATAGTATGATCGGGCTTGGGGGCTAACTTAGCCTTACCAAAGACGAATCCAACGTGATTTTGGTTGTTGGGTTCTGTCACCTTCAGATAGGCAACCGCTGCGATGGCCTCCGTGGAGGCTTCCGAGAACACGTGGAGTTCTTTCTTTATGCTAGAGGAAAGTAAGGTTTTAACATAGCATCTTGGGATGTGGATCTCATCCAAGGCACACAAGGATCACTTCCAGGCTTCCCATTTTTGCTCTTTCTCGGAGGGAAGTGGGGTATCTTAATCCTTGACTGTTTCAGAAAACTGTCTCAGTAGAGATTTACCTTGTATGGTGATGGGCGCTACAAATCCCAGCGGATCAAATAGGCTGTTTACCACTGATAGGACGCCTCGTTTTGTAAATGGCTTGTCTGCACAACTTATCTGAAAACCGAAGGATTCAGCCTAGAGATCCCATCTGAGGCCCAAGCTCCTCTGCACAGGTGGACTGTACAGTCCCAAGTTAATGTCCTTGAATCCTGGTGCATGATCGCCTGATTCGAAGGCCCTCAGAGCGGCCAGACTATTTGAAGCAATTTTTTGTAGTCTAAGTTTAGCTTGGTACAACATACTTTGAGTCTTTTTGAGCAGATCAATAGCCGCTTCTTCAGTCGGTAGTGTTTTGAGTCCATCGTCTACGTAGAAGTCCTTTTCTACAAAGTCTCTGGCGTCTTTACCGTACTCGGATTCTCCCTCTAATGCAGTGTGCCAAAGGCCGTAAGTTGCCACGGCGGGTGAAGGGCTGTTTCCAAATACCTGTACCCTCATTCGATATTCTGCCATCTCTGCGTTGGTGTCATTATTCTTGTACCACAGAAACCTGAGGAAATTCCGGTGGTCCTCTCTGACTTCGAAACAGTGGAACATCTGTTCAATGTCGGCGGTGATGGCAATGAGCTCTTTTCTGAACCTCATCAGCACTCCAACTAGGTTATTCGTCAGATTAGGACCTGTAAGAAGGACATCATTAAGAGATACACCTCAATGTTTGGCGCTTGAGTCGAAAACAACCCTAATTTGATTAGGTTTCCGTGGGTGATGCACTCCAAATGAAGGCAAGTACAAGCACTCGTCGTTCTTCCCTAAGGATGGAGCTGGTTCTGCATGGTTTTTGCGGAATATTTTGTTGATAAAGGCAACAATGTGTTCTCTCATCTCAGGCTTACTGTTCATGGTACGCTGAAGAGAGTTAAATCTAGACAGAGCTTGTTCCCTATTGTTCGGGAGTCTCACCCTGATAGCTCGGAAGGGTAATGGAGAAACCCAGTGATTGGTTTCGTCTTTAAGGAACTCGTTGTCCATTATCTTGATAAATTCTCTGTCTTCTACTGACAAAGCTACTTTATCATCGTCCTTGCTTGTGTGAAAGACTAATCTTCCCAATTTGTCGGCAAAGAAGGGAGGAATGTCGTCAGGTGGTTGTATGAGGTCTGGAGGCTTCTCTTTCCCTCGTAGTGATTAGAGATGTCGCGAACATAAAATTTTCCGTTCTCGAACGGTGAAAGCGAATTTCTACAAATGTTCGCGAACGTGCGACCCGCCATTGACATCTTTAGGCAGGCGAATTTTAAAACCCACAGGGACTCTTTCTGGCCACAATAGTGATGAAAAAGTTGTTTCAAGGGGACTAACACCTGGACTGTGGCATGCTGGAGGGGGATCCATGGCAAAACTCCCATGGAAAATTACATAGTTGACGCAGAGTTGGATTTTAATCCATAAAGGGCATAAATCACCTAACAATCCCAATTTTTTTGAACAACGTGGTTTAAAACATCCAGTGTGTGTATACGATCAGGTATGATGTTGTATCGATCAGGTAATGTAAGGGTTACGTGCCGTGCAATTTACTGTCCCACACGATATGAGTGCTATTTTCTATAGTTCTCTCTTCTCATCAGTTTAATCCCTGTTATGTGCCCAATCTGGGGTCCATTTATTAAATGGATTTTTCGAACGGGGAGATGGTTAAAAAAATGCTGTCTCCCTCCCCTTTGTTTAAATCCACGCCACGGTCACTGCGTCTGTGCCGTGCAATTTACTGTCAGACCTGATATGAGTGCTATTTTCTGTAGTACTATTCTCATCAGTTTAATCCCTGTTACGTGACATCCCCAATCTGGGGTCCATTTATTAAATAGATTTTTCGAACGGGGACGTGGTTAAAAAAACGTTGGCGCTCTCCCCTTTGTTTGAATCCACGCCACGGTCACTGCGTCTGCGCCGTGCCATTTTATTGTCACACCCGATATGAGTGCTATTTTCTGTAGTACTATTCCCTGTTACGTCCCATATGAGGGTGGGATTGCATTTTTTGAAAAAACATTTAGGCCGGGTACCTTCGACTGCCTTCACAGTGACAGAGCAAACTCTGATACACCAAACTGAATTGATTTTAGGAACCGGGGGATGGAAAAAGCAGCTTGGTCGGTCCTCTTACTCCCAAGTTGGGGTACTGCGCGTGCACGGAGTGGTGTCTTAACTAGTACTATTCCTATCAGTTTAATCGCTGTTACGTCCCCTATCCGGCGATGTGTGTCGAATTGATTAACCATTGTCGAATTAACGAACCATTATGACATCCTGGAATAATTTTGTTCTGAGCTTTGTACTTGATTTGTATTGGAATTGATGGGGATTTTTTAAATTGTCTGCATGATTTCTAATAAACTATTAAGAGACTTTATTATGATTTTTTTATTTTATGTATTAAAAACCCACCCATACAACTTAAAAAAATAATTTTTTTTATTTTTTCTATGAAAAAACATCCAGCCATCCCGATCGCTTTTGGTCTGATCATAATGAAGCAACGGCCTTATCATCTGGGGTGTGGCAACATTGCCAACACACTCATAGAGGTGATGATCGCTTCATTGTGATACGCAAGCCCCTTCACCACAACAGGATAACGATCACGAAAGGGGAATTGACACTTGTATGTGCCTTTTTTGTTGTTGTTTTGTTTTTGCATCCACAGTGCAGCACCAGAGGCATGTACACATGCCTGAAAAACAATGTCATTGTTGCCGCTGTTGTAGCAGCAGCCGGAAAAATTGATGTTTTCAAAGCAGAAAGGTGACTAAAACATTGCGGCTTGAACCCTAGTTGGTGGCGGAGAATTCACGAAAGTCATCCGGTACGCAGACATTAAATACAGCAGCGTGGGGACCATTTTGAGGCCAAGGCATGTCATCAGGCCTTTTGTTAGTTAAACGAATCCCCTACTGTCAGTCCCTTCGGGATCCATGCCTCATTCATCTTAATGAAGGTGAGGTAATCAACACTTTTTTGACCAAGGCTGCCTCCTGCTGCACTGAAGGTCCTTTCTGACAGGACACTTGAAGCGGGGCAGGCCAGAAGTTCTATTGCAAACTGGGATAGCTCAGGCCACAGGTCAAGCCTGCACACCCAGTAGTCAAGGGGTTCATCACTCCTCAGAGTGTTGATATCTGCAGTTAAGGCGAGGTAGTCTGCCACCTGTCGGTTGAGTTGTTCTCTAAGGCTGGATCCCGAAGGGCTGTGGCCATGTGTAGGACTGAAAAAGCTCTGCATGTCCTCCATCAACAACACACCTGTAAAGCGTCCTGTCCTTGCCGCCGTGGTCGTGGTAGGAGGAGGATTACTTTCACCTCTTCCCCTGTTAGATTCCCGTTGTGCTGTGACATCACCCTTATAAACTGTGTAAAGCATATTTTTTAGTTTGGTTTTGAACTGCTGCATCCTTTCTGACTTCCGGTAATTTGGTAACATTTCCGCCACTTTCTGCTTATACCGGGGGTCTAGTAGCGTGGCCACCCAGTACAGGTTGTTCTCCTTCATCCTTTTTATACGAGGGTCCCTCAACAGACATGACAGCATGAAAGACCCCATTTGCACAAGGTTGGATGCCGAGCTACTCATTTCACGTTCCTCCTCCTCACTGATGTCACTGATGTCATTGACGGTCTGTTCTTCCCCCCAGCCATGTACAACGCCATGGGTTCCAGATAGGTGACAACAACAAGCTCCCTCGGATGCCTGCTGTGGTTGGTCTTCCTCCTCCTCAAAGCCACATTCCTCCTCTGACTCCTCTTCCTCATACTCCTCTTGCAGCGTTGCCGCAGGTCCAGCAAGTGATGATGACAAGGCTGTTTCTGGTGGTGATGGTGACCACAACTCTTCCTCTTCACGCTCATCTACAGCCTGATCCAGCACTCTTCGCAGGGCACACTCCAGGAAGAAAACAAATGGGATGAGGTCACTCATGGTGCCTTTGGTGCGACTGACTAGGCTTGTCACCTCCTCAAAAGGACGCATGAGCCTACAGGCATTGCGCATGAGCGTCCAGTAACATGGCAAAAAAATTCCCAGCTCCACAGAGGCTGTCCTAGCACCCCGGTCATACAAATACTCGTTGACGGCTTTTTCTTGTTGGAGCAGGCGGTCGAACATTAGGAGTGTTGAATTCCAACGTGTCGGGCTGTCGCAAATCAAGCGCCTCACTGGCATGTTGTTTCGGCGCTGAATGTTTCGCCATGGCCGTGTAGGAACGCCTTAAATGGCCAAACACCTTCCTGGCCTGCTTGAGGACGTCCTGTAAGCCTGGGTACTTAGACACAAAGCGTTGTACGATGAGATTCAACACATGTGCCATGCACGGCACATGTGACAACTTGCCCAAATTCATTGTCGCCAACAAATTGCTTCCATTGTCACACACCACTTTCCCGGTCTCCAGTTGGTGCGGGGTCAGCCACTGATCCACCTGTTCAGGGCGGACAGGAGTGCTGGTCCGGTGTGGCTCTCTGCTTTCAGGCAAGTCAACCCCAAGACAGCGTGAGACTGGGCCTATCCGGGATGTGGAATAGGCCCTGGGGAGCTGGGGGGATTAGAGTTGATGTGCAGCCAGACGCCGCAGCAGAAGAGGACTAAGCCGAGGAGGTTATGGAAGAGGATGGAGTAGGAGGAGTAGAGGAGGTGGCAGTAGGCCTGCCTGCAAGTCGTGGCGGTGTCACCAACTCCGCTGTAGAGCCACGCATTCCATGCTTGGCAGCCGTCAGCAGGTTGACCCAATGCGCAGTGTAGGTGATATACCTGCCCTGACCGTGCTTTGCAGACCAGGTATCAGTGGTCAGATGGACCCTTGCCCCAACACTGTATGCCAGAGATGCCATGACTTCCTTTTCAATCACTGAGTAGAGGTTTGGGATTGCCTTATTAGAAAAAAAATTTCATCCGGGTACCTTCCACTGTGGTGTGCCAATAGCGACAAATTTTTTGAAGGCCTCAGACTCCACCAGCTGGTATGGTAAAAGCTGGTGGGCTAAGAGTTCCGTCAAGCCAGCTGTCAGATGCCAGGCAAGGGGGAGACTCTGTGACATTGGCTTCTTACGCTCAAACATTTCCTTTACAGACACCTGACTGTGGGCAGATGAGATGGAACTGCTGAAGGTGAGAGGCGGAGTGGTGGGTGGTTGAGAGGGGGCAAGGAGGACAGCAGTGGTTGACGTGGCTGAAGATGCTGGACCAGGAGGAGGATGGTGGCTTTGAGCTTGTGTGCTGCTTCTACTCGTCATCATGTGTTGATCCCATAGGCGTTTGTGATGTGCGATCCTGTGCCTTTGCAAAGCAGTTGTACCTAGGTGGGTGTTGGATTTCCCACGACTCAGTTTCTTTTGGCACAGGTTGCAAATGGCATCACTGTTGTCAGAGGCAGACACACAAAAAAAATGTCACACTGCTGAGCTTTGCAATGACAGCATTCTGGTGGTGGCAACAGCATGCATTGATTGGTGTGCTGTCTGGCTGACCCCGGGTGCCGATACATGCTGTCTGACTGTGCCACTAGCTCCTTGCGACGACCTCCCCCTGCTTCCAACTCATCTCCTCCTTCTCTCTGTCTCCCCTTCTGAAATTTCCCCCTCTTCTTCTTCTCTTCGAGCAGGCACCCACGTGGCATCCACGGACACATCGTCATCATCAACCACTTCACTTGTATCTGACACCTCAGCAAAGGAAGCAGCAGTGGGTACAACATCATCATCATCACACTGTACATCCATGTGTGTAATGCTGCCTGACTGAGACATATCCCTGTTATCTACATCCCCTGGCAATAATGGTTGCGCATCACTATTTTCATCCAACTGATGTGTAAATAACTCCTCTGAGGGAACAAGTGAAGCGGCTGTGGTGGCTGTGGTGGAAGTGGTGGTGGTGGCGGCGGGGGGGGGGGGGGGGGAGTGGTAACTTGAGAGCAGGTGACCAAAGCTGAGCTGGAGGAGAATGGTGCGTCAAGGTTCTTAGCGGAAGCTGTTGAATGACACCCTGTAACGGTATGAGTGCAGGCCTAGCCACTAGCCAGTGAGCACAGTACAGTATGTGTTGGCCTGACACACACGGTCTTGCAAATGTGATTAGATCACAGAAATTTTTTAAATATAATTCTTTTTTTTCTGCAAGGTATTTAGGTGAATGATACCCTGTAACGGTATGAGTGCAGGCCTAGCCACTAGCCAGTGGGCACAATACAGTATGTGTGGGCCTGACACACACTGGCTTGCAAATGTGATTAGAACACAGAAAAATTTTCAATTGAATTATTTTTTTCTGCAAGGTATTTGAGTGAATGACACCCTGTAATGGTATGAGTGCAGGCCTAGCCACTAGCTAGTGGGCACAATACAGTACGTGTTGGCCTGACACACACGGTCTTGCAAATGTGATTAGATCACAGAAATTTTTTAAATATAATTCTTTTTTTTCTGCAAGGTATTTGGGTGAATGATACCCTGTAACGGTATGAGTGCAGGCCTAGCCACTAGCCAGTGGGCACAATACATTATTTGTGGGCCTGACGCACACAGGCTTGCAAATGTGATTAGATCCCAGAAAAATTTTAAATAGATTTTTTTTCCTGCAAGGTATTTGAGTGAAAGACACCCTGTAACAGTATGAGTGCAGGCCTAGCTACTAGCCAGTGGGCACAATACAGTATGTGTGGGCCTGACGCACACGAGCTTGCAAATGTGATTAGATCACAGAAAAATTGTAAAATGGTTTTTTTTCCTGCAAGGTATTTGAGTGAAAGACACCCTGTAACGGTATGAGTGCAGGCCTAGCTACTAGCCAGTGGGCACAATACAGTATGTGTGGGCCTGACGCACACGAGCTTGCAAATGTGATTAGATCACAGAAAAATTTTAAAAATATATTTTTTTTCCGGCAAGTTATTTGAGTGAATGACACCCTGCAACAGTATGAGTGCAGGCCTAGATACTTGTCATGGTCTTACCTTCTTGCTGTTCTCCTTCGTTTGACATGTGCTGGCGGCCATCTTGGTTTCTGGGTTTCTTGTAGGCTCCCACCCTGCGGCTTCTCCTTCCCACTGGGAGGAGCTGGATGCCTAGCTCATATATATAGGAGGTCTGTGGCTTCAGTTCCTTGCTTGGTCCTCCTGTGTTCACATGCTTCTAAGACTGCTGCTGCTTCTGGTTCCTGATCCTGGCCTCGTCTGACTACCCCGCTGGTTCCTGATCCTGGCTTCGTCTGACTACCCTTCTGGTTCCTGACCTCTGGCTACGCAAGACCCTGCTTCGGTTTAGCCATCCGTTTGGACTTTTGCTTACAGCTTGATTTTCAATAAAGCCTTCTTATTCACACTTATCTCTTGTTGTACGTCTGGTTCATGGTTCCATGACATTAGGACCAAGCCATGAATTCTGACGGTACAGGGCCATCCTCGCTACCTACGCTGATTGCCAGACTTGATCAGCAGGATCACCTGTTGGGTCGGTTCGCTGTGGCGTTGCAAACCCTGCTTGAACGCACGGCTCATTTCGCTTCCGTTGCCGATGGGTCGGTTGTCGCTCCTGGGCCCGCTCCTACTGCCGCTCCGGTTGTTGTGCCAGAGTCTACCCCGACACCTGTTGCTGCGCCTGCGGTGTCTCGGGGTATGACCGGTTCTGCCCCTCTTCCACAGCGCTTTGGGGGAGAGCCAACTCAGTGCCGAGGTTTCCTTAACCAGGTGGGCATTTATTTCGAGTTGCTGCCACATGCCTTTCCTACTGAGAGATCAAAGGTGGGCTTCTTGATCTCGCTGCTCTCGGACAAGGCCTTGGCCTGGGCCAGCCCTTTATGGGAGAACAACAATCCGGTGGTTGCCGAGTTTTCCGGTTTTGTTGCTTCTCTTCGGAAGGTATTCGTTGTGCCGGCTCGTGCTGCCTCTGCTGCGAAGCTCCTTATGTCCATCAGACAGGGTTCACGATCCGTAGCTGAATACGCCATTGAGTTTCGTACCCTGGCAGCAGAGGTGGGCTGGAATAATGAGGCTCTGGTCGCTGCTTTCTCTCATGGTCTCTCGGATGCCTTGAAGGATGAGGTTGCAGCTAAGGACCTACCAGTGGAGCTCGAGTCTCTTATTTCTTTCCTGATTTTGATTGACACCAGACTCAGGGAGAGACCTTCCTTTAAGGAGAGCCTGCGGAGGCCTTCTAACAGATTGGCGCCTACGTTTGCTGTCCCACCCGTGCCTCCCTCTCCTCCCACGCCTCCTGGGGATGACTTGTCTGGGGGTGAACCCATGCAGCTGGGGTTTGCTCGCCTGTCCGAGGGGGAGAGGGTACTCCGGAGACGCGAGGGCCGATGCATGTACTGTGGTCTCGGTGGGCATTTTCGGTTGGCATGTCCGAACCGTCCGGGAAACGCTCGCACCTGAGATCCTGTCGGGGGCAGATCTTGGGTGGAGTCTCCTCGTCCCCGGTTTCCAGTGTTGACAAACCACTGATCACTGTTGTCCTCTCCTGGGTCGGGGGCTCGGTGACGACCCAGGCGTTGGTGGACTCTGGTGCTGGTGGTTTGTTCATTGATAGAGTGTTCGCTGCCGCCAATTCCATTCCTCTGCAGCCTCGAGGTTCCCCACTGGCTCTTGAGGCGATAGACGGCAGACCCCTTCTGCCGCCACACGTGACTCATGAGACCCTTCCAGTGGGGATAGCCATTGGTGCCGTTCACAGAGAGTCGGTCTGTCTCCAGGTGATTTCGTCTCCACACTACTCGGTGGTCTTGGGGTACCCCTGGCTCCAGAAGCATAATCCGACTTTCGATTGGAGATCGGCCGAGATCCTCTCGTGGTCACCGCAGTGTGGGGCTAGTTGCATCCATGGGCCTGTCAAGTTGCTGTGTACTTCCTCGGACTCTCTGTTGCCTCCTGAATACGAAGAGTACCGGGATGTATTCGATAAGGTGCGCGCGGTTGCCCTACCTCCGCACCGCCCATACGATTGTGCCATAGAGTTACAATCTGGTGCCGTTCCTCCTCGTGGCAAAGTCTATCCACTGTCGGTAGCGGAGAATGAGGCCATGGAGGAGTACGTGAGGGAGGCGCTTTCACGCGGACACATTCGCAAATCCTCGTCCCCGGCAGGGGCTGGATTTTTCTTTGTGGAAAAGAAGGGCGGTGAGTTGAGGCCTTGCATCGATTACAGGGGTCTCAATCGCATCACGATCAAGAACGCTTACCCGATACCCTTGATTTCCGAGTTGTTCGATCGCCTCAAAGGGGCCACAGTCTTTACCAAACTCGACCTGAGGGCGGCATATAACCTGGTAAGGATCAAGGCGGGCGATGAGTGGAAGACCGCGTTTAACACCAGGACCGGTCATTATGAATCCTTGGTTATGCCCTTTGGGTTGTGCAATGCGCCCGCAGTCTTCCAGGAATTCATCAACGATGTTTTCTGTGACCTGTTGCAGCAGTGTGTGGTGGTCTATTTGGATGACATCTTGGTATATTCTGAATCCATGGAGGCCCACATTATGGATGTCAGACGAGTGTTGCAACGGTTACGAGAGAACAGGCTGTTCGGTAAGCTTGAGAAATGCGAATTTCACCGATCCCAGGTAACCTTCTTAGGTTACATCATTTCCGCTGAGGGGTTCTCCATGGATCCTGAGAAGGTTTCGGCTGTCTTACAGTGGCCCCAGCCCAGTGGTCTCCGTGCCCTGCAGCGCTTTTTGGGCTTCGCCAATTATTATCGGAAGTTCATCAGGGACTTTTCTATGCTAGCCAAGCCTCTCACGGATCTGACCAGGAAGGGCAGTAATTTCCAGGTCTGGCCGCTCGAGGCCATCCGAGCTTTTGAGGCTCTAAAGTCCGCCTTTGTGTCGGCTCCGATTCTGTCGCATCCCAACCCTGGGTTGCCCTTTGTCCTCGAGGTGGACGCGTCTGAGACGGGAGTAGGCGCCCTTCTGTCTCAGCGTAGAACACCAGAGGGTCCTCTGCTTCCTTGTGGGTTTTACTCCCGGAAACTGTCTTCCGCGGAGTGCAACTATCAGATTGGTGACAGGGAGTTATTGGCCATCGTGCAGGCCCTTAAAGAATGGAGGCACTTGCTCGAGGGTTCGGTGGTTCCGGTTCTCATCCTGACGGACCACAAGAATCTGACCTACCTTTCTGAGGCCAAGAGATTGACACCACGTCAGGCCAGATGGGCTCTGTTCTTGTCACGTTTTAATTACGTGGTCTCCTACCTACCCGGTTCCAAGAACATCAGAGCGGATGCCTTATCACGGCAGTACTCCGAGCTATCCAGGGAGGAGTCGATTCCGACTTCGGTCATACCTCCGAATCAGATCCTGGCCGCCATTCGCACCAGTCTGACCTCTCCCCTGGGTGAGCAGATTTTGGCGGCTCAATCTGGTGCTCCCTCTGGGAGACCCAACGGCAGATGTTTTGTGCCTGAGGAGTTGCGCACTCGGTTGTTGCGAACCTACCATAACTCCAAGGCCGCGGGGCATCCTGGAAAGAATCAGCTGTCCTGGGCTGTTTCACGTCTGTTCTGGTGGCCTTCTCTACGTTCCGACATCGCCGCATATGTAGCGGCATGCTCCGTTTGTGCCCAGAGTAAGTCCCCTCGGCACCTTCCGTTGGGCCTTTTGCAACCCATAGCCACCGGGGAGCGCCCATGGTCACACCTGGGGATGGATTTCATTGTGGACCTCCCTGCATCCCGAGGCCATACGGTCATTCTCATGATTGTGGATCGGTTTTCCAAAATGTGCCACTGTGTTCCTCTCAAGAAGTTACCCTCTGCACAAGAGTTGGCCACGATTTTCGCCAGGGAGGTCTTCCGGTTGCACGGTTTGCCCAAGGAGATTGTGTCGGATCGGGGGAGTCAGTTTGTGTCCAGGTTCTGGCGCGCCTTTTGCTCCCAGTTGGGGATTCATCTCTCTTTCTCCTCGGCCTACCACCCTCAGTCCAATGGGGCCGCAGAACGATCCAATCAGGCCTTGGAGCAATTCCTTCGTTGCTATGTCTCCGATCACCAAGACAATTGGGTTGACCTCCTGCCTTGGGCTGAGTTTGCCAGGAACACGGCGGTGAACTCTTCCTCTGGGACGTCTCCCTTCATGGCCAATTATGGGTTCCAACCTGCCGTGTTACCGGAGGTATTCTCTCCCCAGGATATTCCGGCTGTGGAGGATCACCTTTCCGTCCTACGTGCTTCTTGGGTACAGATCCAGAGGTCCCTTGAGGTCTCTGCGCAGCGCCAGAGACTCCAGGCTGATCGCAGACGAGCGCCCGCTCCTTCCTACCAGGTCGGAGACCGTGTATGGTTGTCCACCCGCAACCTCAACCTTCGAGTGCCCACTCCCAAGCTGGCGCCTCGCTTTGTTGGTCCCTTCCGAGTGCTTCGCAGGGTAAACCCGGTAGCCTATGCCCTTGCGCTTCCTCCTGGCATGCGGATCTCCAACGTGTTTCATGTCTCCCTGTTGAAGCCATTGGTGTGTAATCGTTTCACTTCCTCGGTTCCTCGGCCCCGTCTGGTCCAAGTGGGCAATCGTGAGGAATATGAGGTGAGCAATATCCTGGACTCACGCCTGGTCCGCGGTCGGTTGCAGTTTTTGGTCCATTGGCGTGGTTATGGTCCAGAGGAGCGTTCCTGGGTTCCCTCCGCAGATGTCCATGCTCCTGCTTTGCTCCGAGCCTTCCACGCACGCTTCCCTCAGAAACCGTTCCTTACTCCGCGGAGGAGGGGCCCTTGAGGGGGAGGTACTGTCATGGTCTTACCTTCTTGCTGTTCTCCTTCGTTTGACATGTGCTGGCGGCCATCTTGGTTTCTGGGTTTCTTGTAGGCTCCCACCCTGCGGCTTCTCCTTCCCACTGGGAGGAGCTGGATGCCTAGCTCATATATATAGGAGGTCTGTGGCTTCAGTTCCTTGCTTGGTCCTCCTGTGTTCACATGCTTCTAAGACTGCTGCTGCTTCTGGTTCCTGATCCTGGCCTCGTCTGACTACCCCGCTGGTTCCTGATCCTGGCTTCGTCTGACTACCCTTCTGGTTCCTGACCTCTGGCTACGCAAGACCCTGCTTCGGTTTAGCCATCCGTTTGGACTTTTGCTTACAGCTTGATTTTCAATAAAGCCTTCTTATTCCCACTTATCTCTTGTTGTACGTCTGGTTCATGGTTCCATGACAATACTAGCCAGTGGGCACAATACAGTATGTGTTGGCCTAACACACACAGGCTTACAAATGTGATTAGATCACAGAAAAATTTTAAATAGATTTTTTTTCCTGCAAGGTATTTGATTGAATGACACCCTGTAACGGTATGAATGCAGGCCTAGCCACTAGCCAGTGGGCACAATACAGTATGTGTGGGCCTGACGCACACGGGCTTGCAAATGTGATTAGATTACAGAAAATTTTTCAATAGAAATTTTTTTTTCTGCAAGGTATTTGAGTGAATGACACCCTGTAACGGTATGAGTGCAGGCCTAGCCAGTGGGCACAATACAGTATGTGTGGGCCTGACACACACTGGCTTGCAAATGTGATTATATCACAGAAAATATTTTAATAGAATTTTTTTTTTCTGCAAGGTATTTGAGTGAATAACACCCTGTAACGGTATGAGTGCAGGCCTAGCCACTATCAGTATACAGTATGTGTGGGCCTGACACACACGGGCTTGCAAATGTGATTGTGTCACGGAAAAATACTAAATAGAATTTTTTTCTGCAAGGTATTTTCTGTCACACCCTGTATGAATGGTGTGCACTGTGCACACAGTGCTGTCTATGACTGAGCCTGCAGCCTCTCACACAAGGGCAGCCAGGCAACTGCAATATAAATATATATATATATATATATATATATATATATAAATAAATATAAAAAAAGCACACTGATGTACTAGCCCTGAAAAGGGCTTTTTGTGGTGCTGTCAGGATGCTGTCCTTACAGCAGATGAGTCTGTGGACACAGAACAATGCCCTAGCTAACAGTTTTCCTATTGAATCAGCAGCAGCTACACTCTCCCTCCTCTCACTGTGAATACAGTTTCCAAATGAATCTCAAATGGATGCTGTCCAGGAGGTGGGAGGGTCTGGGAGGGAGGGTCTGCTGCTGATTGGCTGGAATGTGTCTGCTGACTGTGAGGTACAGGGTCAAAGTTTACTCAATGATGATGTATAGGGGGCGGCAAATAATTCGGGACATCACTAGTAGTGATGAGGGCAAGGCTTAATGCAAGTTGTGAGTCCATTTCCACGCACGTACGTTTTGAAAGAGCGGATTCTTGGTTGATCCAAGCATACATTTCCTATGACTACCCATCCCAAGTCCAGTCTCTGGGCGTATGGTGCATAGTCGGGACCATT
This sequence comes from Bufo gargarizans, assembly GCF_014858855.1. Taxonomy (NCBI): domain Eukaryota; kingdom Metazoa; phylum Chordata; class Amphibia; order Anura; family Bufonidae; genus Bufo; species Bufo gargarizans. The sequence goes on from NC_058083.1 coordinate 276,016,862, forward strand.
ACACTGATGATGCACCTTGTGTACCCTTAGATTGTCTCTGCCAAGCAGGCGTAGAATCTCGGCGTTGTTGTCCATAGGTGGGATAACGTTGGCTATGTGCCTTAGGTATGGTTGGTGAAATGCAGCTTCCGGGGTAGGAATTTCATCCCTATGGTTAGGTATTTGATCGCATTCGATCAGCGTCGGTAGAGGCATTAATGTATTCCCACTGACGGAACAAGCGATGAATCCTTGTGCCCTCCTGCCGCTAGTCTCTATGCGACCCGAGCAGGTGTTTAAGATGTAGGGTTCTGACGGTCCCTTTATTCCAAAGGCTTCAAAGAATTTAGGTCCTGCTAGGGAGCGGTTGCTTTGGTCGTCAATGATGGCATACATTTTTACTGCCTTTTCTGGTAGCCCCTCCGGGTAGACCTTGATAGGGCATATGCGGGTACAACATTTCTCACTCTGGCCTTCCCCACATACGTCCAAGCATGAGCAGGAAACAGCAGTGGCTGCGTTAGCGTGATTCTGGGGCTCCCCGCCATGACTTGGAGCAGGACTGGTGGTGACAACAGCCGGTGAATCCCTTGTGAGTGGAGTAGGGTGCATAGCTGAGGCATGTCTTTCACTATGACACTCCTCACACTTGATAATGGATTTACAGTCCTTAGCCATGTGCTCCAATGAGGTGTAGCACCTGAAACATACCCCAAGCTCGGTGAGGACTTTCTTGCGCTCCTGTATGGTTTTGGATCTAAATCCTCTGCATTTGTTCAGTGAGTGTGTTTTTTTATGAATGGGACATTCACGATTGAAGGCCTTGTCTCCTGATGAGGTAGTGTACTGTTTACCAGTGGGTACCGCAGATGATGGTAGGTTAGTCTTTCTAACATTCACGCTGCTCTTAAAGTCTCTGTGTTTATGCACAATACTTTCATACCTTGATGATGGTGTCACTGAAGCTGTAGTATTGAACTCCAGGAAGTCGAGGCTGGGGTCATTCCTCATCTGGGACTGTTCATCGATGAACCTACAGAAATGAATAAATGGGGGAAAGGTGACGTCATGCACTCTTTTGTACCTTGAGACTGATGCCGCCCACTTCTCTTGCAGGCTGTATAGTAGCTTCACGACAATTGGGTTCACCCCATGGGCAGTATCCAGGTAGCACAGCCCGGACAGACGAGGATCTCTTTTGGAGAGCTCCAGTTCCATGAGCAAATCACTTAAATTCTGAAGCTTATGGACATCCTTGAGACTGATCTTGGGAATGTTCTGCAGTCTCCTGAATAGTGCCTTCTCTATTGCTTCTGCACTGCCAAAGGTGCGTTCGAGTCTCTGCCAGGCTGCAGCGAGACCTGCTTCTGCTTGTCCCACATAGACAGTTCTAAGGCTCTTGATGCGATTTGTGGAGCCTGGGCCCAGCCAGTTGATCAAGAGATCAAGCTCCTGCTCTGCGGTTGGGTTGAGGTTGGCGATGGCGGCTTTGAAGGTTGCCTTCCAGGCTCTGTAGCTCTCCGCACGGTCATCAAATTTTGAGAGACTGGTGTTAATTAGCTCTCTGCGCACCATAAACCTGGCAAACTCAGACATATCTGATTTCTCACTGCTTGTTGCCATGACAACTTGTGATGCCCCTGGGGCATATAGGCTGCGTGGCGTGAAAGGATGAGATGCTTCCGGGTAGAATGATGTTGCTGCAGGGTTGAGCTGTGGTCTAGCCTCTGTAGATTTTGATGACTGCTGCTTGAGCTGTGGAGGTAGGCCAGGAAACACCTGGCAACCATCTTGCTGAAATAACTGCCCTTGAGAGGGCGCGTCTGAGCGACTGTTATTGGATTGCTCGGGTGCTGTGGGTATCGCTGGCACTGCAGGTAGAGCTGACTTGGAGGTTTCAGTGTTGTTTGCTTGGACGGTACTGCACACTGGAGGTGTTGCAGATAACTGTTTCAGTACATAAGCGCTGGTGCGATCAACTGGTTCGTCTATCTCCTCTGGTGGTAAGCAGGCTGAATCAAGGCCTTGGCTCAATACTTGCTCAAGTAGTCTTACTTTTGCTAATGCGACTTCCTCCTCTATCTCTGATTTGAGGATCTTTATTCGAGCCTCTGTTTCTGCCCTCTGGGCTTCTGCCTCTGCCCTCTTGGCTTCTGCCTCCGCTTCTGCCCTCGCATGGACTTCTTTTTCGGTGAAGGAACGCCTCACTTTGGATTGCTCTGCCTTTATGCGGGCCTCTAGTAATCTGTCGCTCAGGGCAGAGCTTCTAGAGCATAATGATCTGTAGGACTGCGAGGAATGTTTGGATGAATGCGATCTGTGTGAGCTAGTTTCTTGCAAATGAGAGATGCGGAGTTCCACTTTATCTTTAGCATCCAGCACCATGGCGTCTCTTTGTCTGTCTATTGATTCTGCCTTGCACAATTCTGACGGGGCTTCTTCAATATTAGAGTCTTTTAGAAAGGTTATATACCTTGTGGACAGTCTCTTGTATCTTTCATGGGCTGCGTTCAGCCGCCCGACGGCAACTTGTAAGCTCGTGGCATCGCCTGAGGAGGACTTAAGTCCTGATATCAAGGAGGAAACTCGTTCCCATAGCTCTTTCAGGTTGTCACATAGCTCATCTTTCCTGGTGTGATTGTTTTACATGATCTTTATAGTTGGTTTGAGAGAGTGCCTTGGTCGCGTGACTTGGTCTGCTGGAAGTGTGGGTTCTACCTCCAGCTCTTCATAATGATCAGTATCAGGTTGCATTTGCTTTGTTTCATCACTGGGGAACTGTACGGAGGTCCTTTTCGGACATTTTGATTTAAGGTGCACTGTCTCTTTAAGAAAATGAACTTTTGAATCGGGGGCTGAAAATTGCAGTGCGGCTCGGATGAGGCACCCCGGTGAGGTTCCTAAAGTGTTTTGAGTGAATTGCGGGGTTTTGGTTTGAGGGAGGCCCCGCGTGCGTGAACAGCTCTTATATCATGCGGGCAAGGGTTAACATAGGATGTAGAAAATGGCTTGGCGAGTAGTGGAGGACTTCCAGGCAAGAATATATCTACTGCGGACACGCCGTGCTTCCCCTTGGGCTTGTGGGACGTGCACTGTTGCCAGGCAGATTCGCTGTGAGTGGGCCTGTTGCAAGGGAGGTTGCTGAGTGTGGCACTGGGCTCTGAGGGAATCTGTAGCCGAGCATTGGACTTGAGACGGATATTGACTAGGGTATAAGGCTTTAAGGCAGTTTTTGACTGTTCCTGTCCCCACATAAAGGCGAATGAAGGTGTAACTGATAATGACTTTGTGACTGTCCTACCTTCGTATCCAAGCAGTGGAACAGACCGGACCGGCAGATGCTCAGGTTAGATGGATCCAGACGTAGACATGAGGATGCAATCAAACGCGGGTTTATTTGATCCAGAGCAGCGACATACGATGATGCAATACAGTGATACAGTAACAGAGTAGATGCTGTCATATGGATGTCTTTTCTGAGGCTAACTGCTGGTCAAAAACTGATGCCTTCACAAGCCAAGGTGTGAGTCTCCAGTCACAAAGGAATGCAGTACTGAAAAATGGCTACAGGAAGTGACAAGGACAAAGGCTGCTAAAACCACGCCCAGCAGATAAAAACTTTATTTAACAAGAACAAGGCGTGCAGCATACGAATTCCGGCCAGCAGATGGCAGCAGAGAACAATAAATAGAAACAACATAGTGAAAGAAGATATAATAATACAGTGCATGAATTAAATTTGAAAGAAACAGTACACACTTCTGCAGTTATTTCTGTTGAAAGCATATAGGGGCATATTACAGTAAAAAAAAAAAAGATTAATATTTACGCACTGATCTGTTGCCGTTATTTCTGTTGAAAGAGTATAGGGGCGTAGTTCAGTACAACAAGAAAAATAAATTTAGTTATTTCTGTTGAAAAGCATATAGGGGTGTATTTCAGTAAAAAAAGAAAAATATATACACACTGCACTGTTGCAGTTTATTTCTGGTGAAAGCATTTAGGGGTGTATTTCAGTACTATAAGAAAAATATATACACACTTCACTCTTTAATTGTTTTCTGGTGAAAGCATATAGTGGTCTAGAATATTTCAATCCAACAAAAAAATATATATTCTCAGATCACATCTGTAGTTATTTCGGGTTAAAATGTATAGGGGCGTATTTTAGTACTACAAGGAAAATATATTCTCAGGTCACTACTTCTGCAGTTATTTCCGGTGAAAGCATATAGGGGAGTATTTCAGTAAAAAAATAAAAATATATACGCACTTCACTCTTTAATTTTTTTCTGGTCAAAGCGTATGGTGGCCTATTTCAGTCTAACAAGAAAAATATATTTTTAGGTCACTTCTGCAGTTATTTCTGGTGAAAACGTATAGGGGTGTATTTCTGTACTTCAAGAAAAATATATACACATCTCACTCTTTAATTTTTTTGTTGTCAAAGTATATAGTGGCCTACGGTATTTCAGTCCAACAAGAAATATATATTCTCAGTTCACTGCTTCAGTTATTTCTGGTAAAAGCATATAGGGGCGTATTTCAGTACTACTAGAAAAATATATACTCACTTCACTCTTTGAGTTTTTTCTAGTCAAAGTGTATAGGGTCCTATTTCCGTACAACAACAAAAATATATTCTCAGTGCATTTCTGAAGTTAATTGTGGTGAAAGCGTTTAGTTGACTATTTCAGTATAAAAAGATAAATATATTCATCGCTTTAAGGGGTGTCTTAATTTCCATTTCACTTGTTTAGTTCAGCTACAAGTATGTCAGGCAGAGAAGTGCCTGAATGTTTCTGGCGCAAGCAGAGGTCACAGCAGAGTAAGGGGGCTTGGCAGCAGGGGTCACTTCTAGAGGCCTGGTCTTATATTAAAATATAACTTTTATTTTCCTTTTATTAAACTCTATATTTCACACACAAAAAAACACTCTTGTTAAAATGTATATGGAGGGCTTGGACCTGTGGGCTCAGTATCCGTGTTTTCTGATTAATCAGGAGGACAGTCTCTCATAGACATCATGTGTGGATTTCTCTATATTTAGTCTGTGTAATTACACTTCAGTGCCTGTAGGTATCAGCCGACACCAGGCATATGCGGCACTTAGTAACAATGTTGCGTCCTAGGCTATGTCTTTATTGCATTGTCCCTCTCTGACAATCTCACAGTTGCTATATTACTTGTATACTTCTGATCTGGCCCTCACACAGGTTCGGCGTCTGCAGATCGCCTCTCCCTAGTCCATCCTCAGCCCTACCATTATTATTAAAATGTTACAGACACAGCTCCCCCAACATGTTTCACTGCAAACGCGGCGTCTTCAGGGGGATGGAGCTACTATCAACACGAGTGCTTCCTGTCTGCGATCTTTTATGTCAAAGGGGTGGGTCTCATTTAGAAGCCACCTATTGCGTTGCACTCTCATGTTGATTGATGTCCACTAGCGGCCAGTCACATACTTTCAGGGTGGGCTCTGCGCTTGCGTGTGGTGTTTGAAACTTTTACATACAGAACTGTGGGGGGTTTGTGCGCATGCGTCGGGAGATAGGTATGCAACCAGGAGAGAGTCTAAGTTCAGAGCGCACGCTCCAAGACTTTGAATTTTTCTACATTACTCGATTATCCCCATGTCCTCTGCGCTTGCGATCAGACTTGAAGCTGCCGAGTCATGCGATTTCACCTATCTTGCCATCGGTTATGTCCAGACTTAGAGGTTATTTCCTCCTTCTTCATTATATCCGCGAATGCGTTAATACTTATACTTTGGTATATCAGTATATCCCTCTAATGCGCATATATTGGTGTTTTAAATTTCCCATGTTGAATCCGATTTCTTAATTTACCAGATCTTCCATTATACAGCGCATGTGATGACACTCATTTTTTTCTCACTTTTCTTTCCAGTAGCATAATCGCATTCACATATGTTGGAACTAGGATTATATTCCCCTGATATTAATCACGCTTCTACATTCGGACTTTAGCCCCAGAGATCTTCATTCCGGCAGTTTACAGTTTATTCTATGGGGATAATACACACTTTAATTGCTATTTCAAAGTCCCAGGATATTCTTATATAGGTAGATATCCACATCTATCAGATCAATTGTCATGTATCCATAGTATATTCTTATTTTTCTATGTGTATATAGACTTAGAATGGTAGGGCTGAGGATGGACTAGGGAGAGGCGATCTGCAGAGGCCGAACCTGTGTGAGGGCCAGATCAGAAGTATACAAGTAATATAGGAACTGTGAAATTGTCAGAGAGGGACAATGCAATAAAGACATAGCCTAGGACGCAACATTGTTACTAAGTGCGACATGTGCCTGGTGTCGGCTGACACCTACAGGCACTGAAGTGTAATTACACAGACTAAATATAGAGAAATCCACATATGATGTCTATGAGAGACTGTCCTCCTGATTAATCAGAAAACACGGATACTGAGCCCACAGGTCCAAGCCCTCCATATACATTTTAACAAGAGTGTTTTTTTGTGTGTGAAATATAGAGTTTAATAAAAGGAAAATAAAAGTTATATTTTAATATAAGACCAGAAACAGGAAATTATAGTCAGCAGACTATTGGAATATTGATTTGACCTCCTGGGTTGAGTGGGTCATCTGAAATAGTGCATTCTAAAGGCCTGAGCTCCCAGTGTCAGCTAGCAGTCGTGTCTTGACCAGCAACCCAGCTGTTCTTGATTGGCTGTCTCGATCTTCGACTTCATTGCAAGTGACAGCAGCACCAGCATCCTGAGTCTACAGTCGCTGATGAGCAGATTTCTTCACCCGCATAATGAAGAAGCTACTCACCAGCAGGTAGAAATAGAACCTGAACCAGCAGGTGGTGGCATACTTGGAGTGCACCCTGCCAGCCATTCATTGAAGATCCGCTGGACTACTCAGCAGCCAAACTGGATTTGTGGCCGAAACTAGCAGAGTTTGCCCTGGAAAAACTGTCCTGCTCGGCCAGTAGTGTGGCATCAAAGTGGATGTTTAGTGCGGTGGGGGCCATCGTTACCGCAAGGAGAACTCGACTGTCCACCCAAAATGTGGAGAGACTGACATTTGTCAAGATGAATCAGGCATGAATTAGCCAGGATTTTAAACCACTAATTCCTGATGCATCAGACTAGATCATCCATGGTGCCAGACCAACACTTTCATAAAAGAGACATGTTTCTTCTGACTACCTGCCTGAGCTACTACTCTGTTGCTGCCACCCGCCTGATGCCAAATATCTGATGCCAAGTGCTTCTTCTTTCAGCCACCTTCATCAGCGGGTGCTGGTATTGCCAGCCACCTCCCCACTCTGTCACCTGCTCACTTTGTGGTCTCCTGATGCAGCTGCTGCTGCCATCTCTAAACTATGTCACCTTGCCACTCTGTGGTCTCCTGATGCTGCGATCTCCACACTATGTCACCTTGTCACTCTGTGGTATTCTCCTGCTGCTGATGCCATATCCACATTATGTCACCTTGCCACTCTGTGGTTTGATGAGACTGCTGCTGCTGCCATCTCCACATTATGTCACCTTGCGACTCTGCGGTATCCTCCTGCTGCTACTGCTGCTGCCATATCCACATTATGTCACCTTGCCACTCTGTGGTCTCCTGATGCTGCTGCTGCGATCTCCACACTATGTCACCTTGCCACTCTGTGGTGTACTCCTGCTGCTACTGCTGCCATATCTACATTATGTCACCTTGCCACTCTGTGGTCTGATGTTGCTGCTACCATCTCCACATTATGTCACCTTGCCACTCTGTGGTCTGATATTGCTGCTGCCATCGCCACACTATGTCACATTGCCACTCTGTGGTATCCTGTTGCTGTTGCCATATCCACATTATGTCTCCTTATCACTCTATGGTATACTTCTGCTGCTACTGCTGCTGCCATATCCACATTGTCAGCTTGCCACTCTATGGTCTGATGATGCTGTTGCTGCTGCCATCTTCACACTATGTCACCTTGCCACTCTGTGGTCTCCTGATGCTGCTGCTACTGCCATCTCCACACTATGTCACCTTGCCACTCTGTGGTCTCCTGATGCTGCTGCTACTGCCATCTCCACACTATGTCACCTTGCCACTCTGTGGTCTCCTGATGCTGCTGCTACTGCCATCTCCACACTATTTCACCTTGCCACTCTGTGGTATCCTGATGCTGCTGCTACTGCCATCTTCACACTATTTCACCTTGCCACTCTGTGGTATCCTCCTGATGCTGCTGCCGCCACCTCCACACCCATGATTATTTGGCCACTCTGGTCTCCTCATGCTGCTTCCACCTCATCGATATGTCATAGGTCTACTCTGTGGACTTCTCATGCTGTTACCACCCTCCCCACTTCATGACTGGGCCACTATTTTGCCTTTCAGCCTGGCTGACATCCACATTTATTTGACCTTTCTTCTAATCTGTCAGAAGGAATGAAAAATGAGACGCACAACGGATCCTGTCTGTGCAGCAGCTGTAAGGCCTGTATGGTCCCATCAGAATTGGCGTATTATTTGGTAGCCAAAAGCAGGAGTGGGTACAAAACACAGAAGACATGCAAGTATTCCAGTTACGTGTCATCTCTGTCTTAGATCCAAACCTGCTTTCTTTGGCATTAGCAATACTGATGAATTATTGAGCAAATGCTGACCGAGTGAAGGTGGATGCTCAACAGACAGGATCAGTTTTTTGTGGGTTATTGTTCTGATCGATCAGAGGAAGGGCAAAATAATCAGTGATGTCAACACAAACTTACTGCTGACACCCTCTCCACTCTGTTAGGGGGGCTCTACTTGTATAAGCGTTTAATAGAACAGATTCTGTAGACATCTATGTGGAATCAGCTGCTGACGGTGTAAAAGGACTGCTGCTTCTTCTTGACGCTAACATCGACCTGTAAGGCTGAGTTGATACTTCAGTTATTTGGTCAATTCTGGCCTCGTGACTGCCCAAATAAGTGAAGTATGCAGTGATTCTAAGAGCAACCCCTGTCATCTGCATGTCATACGGACTCACAGTATTCTTTCACTACCACAACAGACTCCCTATGCATGTTACTGCAAGGCACAGTGTTCTACACCACTATAAAGGCTCTTTGCAGCCCAAAAATAGCCGTTTTTTTAACGTAATTCGCCGAGAATGAATTCAGATCGAAGCAAAAAAAATTTTAAAAAATTGCCAAACCGGCGAATCGAATTTTTGAAAAATTCGCTCATCTCTAATGGTAATATTACAAACTTCGGCATAAAGGTATCTCTCTGTTAGATCATACACTTTAAAAAGGCAAACCATACAATACCTGACTTATAAATGGAAACTCATATACATGTCCGTTTTAAAGGGGATTTCCAGGATCACTATGGCTTTTAACAGATATGTTTATGTAGTTACTTATCTCAGGTAAATCTTCACCATACTTCTATTCAGTCTGGACTCTCCTGAACTGTTTTTTCTATGTTAGCAAATAACTCTCGCATGTTTCCTTTCTGTATGTAGCACTTTGTGCAGCCAACCAAACTCAATGCAAAATAGAACAGAAGATAGGAGCAATAAAGATAACAGAATTACACTACAAAAATACAGCTTCATACATGACTGTTGTAAAGAATGTTAATGCAAACTGGAAAACCACTTTAAGACTAGCCACACCCATTCGCTTGTTTGGCCTACAGCTATCCACCCATGCACGTGAATGCTCAGCCTGGCCATGTGTGTGCAACTGTTCTCAGTAGGGGGGAAGGGAATAAACTGCTGCCAGGCACTTTTGTCTCCCTTGAGAACTAAAGGATCAGGCAGGTTGAAACGTTCCAACATCTGTCTTTAATGAATAGTCTGAAAGCCACCATACTTAGGGCTCATGCAGACAAGCGTATATTCTTTCTGTGTCCGTTCTGTTTTATTTGCGGACTATATACGGAACCATTCATTTCAAATTCGTGCATTCCGTTTTCGTATGTCCATATTGCCGTTCCACCAAAAAAAAAAAACATGTCCTATTATTGTCCGCATTACGTACAAGGATAGTACTGTTCTATCAGGGGCCAGCTGTTCCGTTCCGCAAAATACATAAGGTCATGTGCATGAGCCCTTATTAGATGGTCAGCCAGTCTTGCCAAAATTGGTGAGTCTTTTTCATACATGGTAGAATAAACTCAGACATGACATGCACACTATACTCAGATAAATCTTTGTCACACTCTGTTAGGAGCTGTAAGTAGGGCTTCCAACCCCATCTTTAGTAAAGAATAAAACTACAGCTTATTCGGTTTGCAATTAGGTTGATTCAGGTTTTTATTTATCTAGCTTAGAAGTAAAAGCCTTACTTAGTCTGGAACAGGATATGTCAGTAGTGATAAAACCTGCCGATAATGGTGGGAACTTGGTGGTATTGGACGTAGATCAGTATAGGCTGATGTGTGAACAGCTACAGAGTGATCGGAAGTGCTATCATGTGTTACCTTCAGACCCCACTGATTTGTTTTTGAAAGACCTGATGAGCATTCTTAATACAGCACTCACTAATAAAATTATTGGTAAAGCCGAATACTCTTTTTTAAAACCAAAATTACCCCAGATTGCTACATTTTATGGGCTCCCCAAAATCTATAAGGGGACCTCACTGTTGAAAGGCTGCCCAATAGTGTCTGGGGTCAATTCTATTACACAAAACAGTGGGATCTATATTGACAAGATCTTGAAGCCGTTTTTGTCAGCATTACCATCATACACAAGGGACACAATGGATTTCTTGAGAAAAATTGAGACCATCAATATAGATCCATCGTGTTCCCTTGCTAGTATAGATGTTGAATCATTATATAGCTCCATTCCCCATTCGAAAGGCTTGCTGGCAACGGCTGAATATCTAAAGACTCAGGCGGTTTGCTTTAATGCATACAATGAGTTTGTTCTCACAATGTTAGAATTTGTCCTAATGCACAACTACTTCCTTTTTTATGCCAAGTTCTTCCACCAGCTCAGGGGGACCACTATGGGGAGTCCCTATGCTCTGACCTATGCAAATCTCCTCCTGGTCTGGCTGGAGGACAAAGTAGTCTTCCCAGATAGCCAACCCTGGTGGTGTGATAGAATCATCTTTTGGGCCAGATATATAGATGATGTGTTTTTGGTGTGGAATGGTGATTTGGACCAGTTTAAATCTTTCATGCAATTTCAAATGAGGTGGGTCTTTCATTCACCTTTGAATTTCATCCTGATACACTTACTTTCTTGGATGTGAAGGTGACCAAACAAATGGACAAATTGGCCACTACTCTCTATAGGAAGTCCACTGCAACTAATAGCCTATTGCATTAAGACAGCTTCCATCCAAGAAATCTAAAGAAGGGGATAACCCGAGGTCAGTTTTTGAGAGTCAGGAGAAATTGTTCGGAGTGGAAACATTTCCATCATAAATCCAGGAGGTTGCAGGATCATTTTAAGTCTAGAGGGTACCCACAAAAGGTATTGAAAGACGCATTTCAAAAAGCGAGGGACTACGACAGAAGTTCCCTCTTAGTACCAAAGAGATCCGTCTCGGAAAAGGAGGTTATCAGAATTATCTCCACGTTTGATGTGAATAACGATCGGATTAGAGAGATACTTCCAAAATATTGGCCCATTCTACTTATGGATCCGGATGTGGCTGATGCTCTACCTCCTAGGCCCGGTATTACATTTAGGCGGGGGAGGTCCTTCAGAGATAGATTGGTCCATAGCCATTTCACACGCCCAACACCGCCAGGGACGTGGTTAGTAGTGATGTCAAGAACTATTGGCCGGCGAATAGTTCCCGGCGAACATAGCTTGTTCGCGTTCACCGCTGCGGGCGAACATATGCAATGTTCGGTCTGCCCCCTATACATCATCATTGAGTAAACTTTGACACTGTACCTCACAGTCAGCAGACACATTCCAGCCAATCAGCAGCAGACCCTCCCTCCCAGACCCTCCCACCTCCTGGACAGCATCCATTTTAGATTCAATTCGGAGCTGAATTCACAGTGAGAGGAGGGACAGTACTGCTGCTGCTGATTCAATAGGGAAAGCGTTAGCTAGGGCATTGTTCTGTGTTCACAGACTAATCTGCTGTCAGGACCCCAAAAAGCCCTGTTCAGGGCTGGTACATCAGTGTGCTTTTTTTTTTTATATATATATATATATATATATATATATTGCAGTTGCCTGGCTGCCCGTGTGTGAGAGGCTGCAGGCTCAGTCATAGACAGCACACCATTCATACAGGGTGTGACAGAAAATACCTTGCAGATAAAAAAAAATTATATTTAATATTTTTCTGTGACATAATCACATTTGCAAGCCCGTGTGTCAGGCCCACACATACTGTATTGTGGCCACTGGCTAGTGGCTAGGCCTGCACTCATACCGTTACAGGGTGTCATTCACTGAAAAATACCTTGCAGATAAAAAAAATTCTATTTACATTTTTTCTGTGATATAATCACATTTGCTAGCCCGTGTGTGTCAGGGCCACACATACTGTACTGTGGCCACTGGCTAGTGGCTAGGCCTGCACTCATACCGTTACAGGGTGTCATTCACTCAAATACCTTGCAGATAAAAAAAATTATATTTAATTTTTTTCTGTGATATAATCACATTTGCTAGCCCGTGTGTGTCAGGGCCACACATACTGTATACTGTTAGTGGCTAGGCCTGCACTCATACCATTACAGGGTGTCATTCACTCAAATACCTTGCAGATAAAAAAAATTATATTTAAAATTTTTCTGTGATATAATCACATATGCAAGCCCGTGTGTGTCAGGTGCCCACACATGCTGTATTGTGGCCACTGGCTAGTGGCTAGGCCTGCACTCATACCGTTACAGGGTGTCATTCACTCAAATACCTTGCAGATAAAAAAAATTGATTTAACATTTTTCTGTGATATAATCACATTTGCAAGCCCGTGTGTGTCGGGCCCACACATACTGTATACTGGCCACTGGCTAGTGGCTAGGCCTGCACTCATACCGTTACAGGGTGTCATTCATTCAAATACCTTGCAGATAAAAAAATTATATTAATTTTTTTCTGTGATATAATCACATTTGCAAGCCCGTGTGTCAGGGCCACACATACTGTATACTGCTAGTGGCTAGGCATGCACTCATACCGTTACAGGGTGTCATTCACTCAAATACCTTGCAGATAAAAAAAAAATCTATTTAAAATTTTTCTGTGATATAATCACATTTGCAAGCCCGTGTGCGTCAGGCCTCAGGCCCACACATACTGTACTGTGCCCACTGCCCAGTGCCCTCCACTTATATAGGTTGGCACAGTACCTTGCACACATAGTACCACTTCACATAAAAAAAAAAAAATATGACAGGCAGAGGCAGGCCACCCCGCTGTGGCCGTCGTGGTCGTGGTGCTGTGATTTCCACTGGCCCTGGAATAATGCCTAGTGTTCAGAAGCCACGTACCCTGAACCCCAAAAAAACTGAGAAAATAGTTGACTGGCTTACACAGGACACCCAATCTTCAACAGCTTCTGCTAAGAACAGACAGACAGGGGGCGGAGCTAGCGCCGGACGGAGATGGCAGCTTAGTTCACTGCTCTCCTAAGAGGATCGTTGTAACACCAGCTTACAGCAGCACTATCGGGTGAGAATGGTCAAGATCGGCAACCCGAGACAGGGTGATCACTCCACCTCCTCTAAAGGCCAAGTTCCGCCAGGAGAAATGGAGAAATTCCTTAAAAAGGCAGCCACAACGGTCGCGCTGAAAGAAGTAAAGATGGCGCCGACGCCACAATCTAAAGCACAGAAGCGCGCCCCAGCTATCTCGGAGGGGGAAAGCGAAGCGGAGGACTCTCAAGCCTGCTCCGACCTCCCCCTTACCAGAAAGTACCTGGATCAAGCCCTGAATAGGGTTATGGAACCCATCTTTACAGAACTCTCGGCATTCAGACAGGAGGTGAGGCACATTGGGGACCGGGTTGAGGCCTTGGAGTCGCGCCAGACAGCGTCCCTATCCCATCATACAGCGGTGTCGGATGCCCTGCGCCGATGTTCCACCTACCTGAATGGGCTTCACAACGCGATTGAGGACCAGGAAAATAGAGGGCGCCGCAATAACTTAAGGTTTCGCGGGATCCCTGAAACAGTACTGCCGGAAGACATACCAGCAACGGTCATAGCTATCTGCGGTTCACTGCTGGGCCCCGACTTTCCACAAGAAGTAACCATTGAGCGGGCACACAGGGCCCTCCGTCCGAAACCTAAACCTTCGGATCCACCTAGGGACGTTATTTGCAAGTTCCTGAACTTTCCGATTAAGGCCGCCATCTTGGAGGCAGCCCGCAACAATAAAGACCTTTCCTATGAGGACTGCAAGCTTGAAATCTACCAGGACCTGGCCCCATCCACTTTGAAGAAGCGCAGAGCACTGAAGCCTCTGACCAACTGGCTTCGGTCCAATAAAGTTCTGTATCGCTGGTCCTACCCATTTGGACTTTCGTTTGTTTTTGCGGGGAGAAGATTACTCATCTCGTCCTTTACTGATCTGCATGCCACCTACGAAACTTTAAATATTGACCCCTTGCCAATCGAGAACTGGGAGCTATATCAAGACCTGGGTGACCTTCCAGAAATTCCCAAAGTACTACCTTTTGAGGTCATGCGGACCCCGAAGACCTCCAGATCTAGGAAAAGAGGCCTGCAGTTCACCCCTAGAAGCTTATCACGGGATCATCAGTCCAATCCCCAGTAGTTCCCCTCTACATGATTGGGACTATTGGCCTGCTGTTCTCATTTTTCCTTCCTGAGTAGGTTATAGTCCCTCTTGTCTGCTAATCTGCTGTTGCTGATTTTGACATAATTTGTATATTCCCGTTTCTATGATCAGATAGATCCATTCTCCCTGAGAATTCAACTTAATAGCTATATTTGAGGTGTTACACGACCTCCCTTTTGGTCACAAGACCACACTTCCCCCATATGTATGTCGCATATACGCATATGCTTTGTTCTTTTTTGTTTTTGTTCAATGTTTTATGTTCTGTTTTCTATTCTCACCCTATTTTTTCTCCAAGGTATGAGACACCCCCAGTCGCTGTACGCGATCTTTGCTGCATCTGGGCCTTACTTGCACACCTAGAGATGGACATGCACGGTATCCCCTTGCTCTCTTGGAGGAGACATCATAGGCTTGAAGGTAACTCCACTCATACTCCACATTATGGCTGATCTCCATATTGCTTCCTATAATGTCAAGGGCTTTCACTCCCCTTCCAAAAGGAGTCAGGTCTTTGCCATTTTGAGGAAAGCCAAGGCCGAAGTGGTGTTCCTCCAAGAGACACATTATCGCTTTAACCGTTACCCCAACATGCAATTTTCTTATTTTTCAGATTGGTATCATTGTGGGGGCAATTCATCTGCTTCATGTGGGGTTAGCATTGGTTTTCATAAAAAGATCCCATTTAAACTTAGCGATCAAATCCTTGACCCAGAGGGAAGGTATATGCTAATTAAGGGCTCCATTGGCCAACAAGTATACACGTTTATTAACGTATATGGTCCCAACTCCAACCAGTCACATTGGATTGCCAACATGGTCCAAATTGTCAGCCCTTTTAAGGAAGGAATAGTGATAATGGGAGGAGATTTAAACGTTGCCCTATTCCCACAGCTTGACATCTCTTCACATAAGTCGTCCCACTCGGGCAAATCCCTTAAATTCATCAGGAAAAAACTGTGGGACCTCCACTTGGTTGACTCCTGGCGTTCCCTTCACCCCAATACCCTAGACTACACCTTCTACTCTCCTGTCCATGGCACGTACCACCGGCTGGACTACCTTTTTATTTCCAAGGAACATCTCCACTTATGTGGTTCGGCATCGATTGGTTCCATTCACTTGTCAGACCACTCTCCTATATTTGTCAGGCTGCTAGCCCCTGCAAAAAACCCTACCTGTTTTAACTGGCGTTTAAACGAGACCCTATTAGGCTCCCAGGACTTGGTAGATCAAATTTCCAAACACCTAACAGACTATTTCTCTCTGAATAAAAGTACGGACATCTCTTCTAACACACTTTGGGACGCCCATAAACCAGTTATTAG
Organism: Bufo gargarizans; assembly: GCF_014858855.1. Lineage (NCBI taxonomy): Eukaryota > Metazoa > Chordata > Amphibia > Anura > Bufonidae > Bufo > Bufo gargarizans. Next base: position 276,032,947 of record NC_058083.1, read on the forward strand.
GGGCCACTTTATCAAGATTGGGTCATATAAAAAGAAAATGCAGGAGAAAGCCATAGATGAAATCCTCAAAAAGATACAGGGTCTTGAGTCTTGCCATAAATCATCTTCCACTGACTACCAATTAAAAGAACTTTCTGAATATAGGGCGAAACTCAAATCTCTGCTTTCTTCCAAAGCAGCTAAATTCTACATGAGCATGCAACATAAGTTTTTTGCTCATGGTGATAAGGCTACTAAATTCCTGATGAGTAGGATCAAGGGAAGGAGGTCCTCTAACTATGTTCACCAATTATCTTCAACTGATGGCAATCCGATCTTCTCCATCTCACAGATTGCTGCACATTTCCGAGACTTCTATAGTAACCTTTATAACCTTACCTCCCCTGAGTCTACTGATGAGAGAATGTCAGCCATAAGAGATTTCCTAGATTCATCTAAAGTGCCACATCTCTCCCCGGACCAGAAGCTACAATTGGAGGCTCCATTCTCCATTTCGGAACTCAGATCCGCTATGCTTCAAATGCCGATGGGGAAGACCCCTGGCCCTGACGGGTTCCCACTCTCATACTATAAAACCTTTCAAGAACTCCTTCTCCCCCATCTCTTGAAGGTTTGCAACCAGTCCCTGCTGGGTTGCCCTCTTTCCAGAGACATGACTATGGCACATATTTCCCTAATACCAAAAGAGGGAAAGGACCACAAACAATGCTCTAACTATAGGCCCATATCCCTCCTAAACATAGACCTCAAGCTCCTGGCCAAAATGTTAGCCAACAGGCTGGCTGCTCTTCTCCCCCTTCTCATACATGGAGATCAGGTTGGCTTCGTCCGAGCTAGGGAAGGTAAGGATAACACTGCCAGAGTGATCAATGTCCTTTGCCATGCCAAAAAGCTTTCTTCCCCTTTGCTTCTCCTCAGTACCGATGCGGAGAAAGCGTTTGACAGGGTCAATTGGCAATACCTAAAACAAACTATGCAGAGATTCGGCCTTCCTGATCCTTTTGTAAAAGCAACTTTTGCAATGTATGAGCAGGCGTCAGCTAGGGTACAAGTCAATGGAAGCCTATCTGCCCCCCTCCCGATAAGCAATGGGACGAGACAGGGCTGCCCCTTGTCGCCTCTCCTATTTGTCTTAGCACTAGAACCCCTCCTTGCTACCATAAGGCGGGATGAGGAGATTTCAGGTCTATGTTTGGGAGGCAGGGAACAGAAAGTGGCGGCTTTTGCGGATGATGTCCTTATGATGACAACTAATCCCCGAACCTCATTACCACGAATTCAAACACACCTACATAGTTTCAGCCTAGCTTCAGATTTTAAAATTAACGCAGGTAAATCTCTGGTCCCTTGCAGAGGCATATCCCAATCTACAAAGAGCCAGTTGATGGTGGACTCACCCTTTAATTGGTCGTCGCCAACTCTCACATACTTAGGGGTCAAACTCAGCCCTAACATACAAGACCTTTTTTCTATAAACTATATCCCCCTTAGGGAATCCATTTTCGAGGCCATAGACAAGCTAGCTCAATCTAATCCAACCCTCTCCTGGTTCGGCCGTAAGAATCTCCTTACATCGTTAATCCTTCCACGACTTACCTACCTACAACAGGTGTTGCCTGTACCGGTTCCCAAACAGTATTACGAGCAAATATCTAAAAAGTTCAGGGCATTCATCTGGAATAATAAAAAGGCGAGACTGTCGTTCTCCCTTTTAACTAGACCTAGACAGGCAGGAGGGATTGGTTTGCCAAACCCCGAAACCTATGGTAGGGCTATCCTCCTTACCCGAGCGGTTGCCTGGTTGCGGCCCTCCCCGAAATCACCCATAGTGGACATTGAGGTGGACATCCTTAAGGAATCCCCCAGGGCTCTTCTGCTAGGCTCCCAAGTGGTTTTTCCGGGAAACTTCTCTGATTACCCAATAATAAAAGCCACACTAGCGGCTTGGAAATGGTTTTTCGTCTTCGCACTGCTCCATCCCCTTTCCCTCTCCCCTCTTGACGGTAAAAGATATTGTTGACACAGCCCCTTCTCCCATAAGATCCGCGACCTCACAAGGGCTCAGGTCCTCACTGTTACCTGTACACGCCTTAGCACTATCCTCGGGAGTGTGGATGGACCACCAGACGACGAACACTCTCCTAAACCCCCATCCATGTGACATCTTCACTATTGTATATCTTAGAGCGTATTTGAAGCAGCACATAAATATAGGAGACTTGTGTCGCCCCTTGGGTTGGTTCGAGTCGATTATCTCCACTCATCCTACCCCTAGAAAACTTATATCACTGATTTATAGTAAACTTCGCTCACCTCCCATGCTGGCCAAGCCATCGTTTGTTAGTAGTTGGGAAAGGGATCTTAATATAGTAGTCCCGTTTGACTGCCTGCCTGCTCTCCTGAGTTCTCCCCATGGGGCTTCCCGCTGCGTACGAATTCAGGAAAATAATTACAAGATCCTCACTAGATGGTACAACACGCCTGATAAGACTTCATTTTATTCGGAGTCAGCTTCTGACGTTTGCTGGAGGTGCCATGGGGAGAAAGGTACCTTTTTCCACATATGGTGGTCATGTCCTCTCATTTACAAGTGGTGGACGGAGATTTTTGCTTCCGCAAATAGGATCTGTAAGACCTCCTTTCAAGTTTCTCCGCAGCTTGCTCTCCTGTCCCTCCCCCCATCGGATCACACTGTAAAACCGCCATATGTGTTCACCCAAATGCTAATAGCCGCACGCCTTTTGCTGCCCAAGCACTGGCTGCAATCCCATATACCAACTTTAGATGATTGGATCCAAAAAATGGACCAAATTCATAGGTTCGAAGAACTTTCCTCATGGGAAATGCGATCCCATGCCATTTTTCTCAAGAAGTGGCTTCCTTGGTCGGTATTCAGGAACTCCCAGAAGTAAACCATATACCCTGCTAATGTCACTGTGCCCCCTGCTCCAAGGGAATAACCCCCACCTCAGATTTCCACCCCTTAGATAGCCTCCTTTCCTGGCAGCTCTTGGGGATGGAAATGTGATCTGAGAGCTGTCCGGCCATCCATGAAATTAGGACCTTTCCCCTCTTTGATACCATACCCAGCTTAGGCTACTTTCACACTAGCGTTCGGGCGGATCCGTTCTGAACGGATCCGCTCATAATAATGCAGACGGAGGCTCCGTTCAGAACGGATCCGTCTGCATTATATTAGCAAAAAAAAGCTAAGTGTGAAAATAGCCTGGGACGGATCCGTCCAGACTTTCAATGTAAAGTCAATGGGGGACGGATCCGCTTGAAGATTGAGCCACATTGTGGCATCTTCAAACGGATCCGTCCCCATTGACTTACATTGAAAGTCTGGACGGATCCGCACGGATCCGCACGCCTCCGAACGGCCAGGCGGACACCCGAACGCTGCAAGCAGCGTTCAGCTGTCCGCCTGTCCGTGCGGAGGCGAGCGGAGCGGAGGCTGAACGCCGCCAGACTGATGCAGTCTGAGCGGATCCGCCTCCATTCAGACTGCATCAGGGCTGGACGGCTGCGTTCGGGTCCGCTCGTGAGCTCCTTCAAACGGAGCTCACGAACGGAAACCCGAACGCTAGTGTGAAAGTAGCCTTAGGGTTAAGCCGGTATTAAGGCCTGAAAATGTGTTTGCCCCTCGCCCTAGGATATATTTTATGATTTATTGTTCAAGTCTGCTCATATACTTGTCTCTCTTCAAATCAAATCAAATCTCACTTTACCTGACTGTGTAATGCTCTGGGTCCAAGTCCAGATTGCATGCTATGAATCTATGAATCTATGTTATGCTTCTAAATATAATGCACTGTACTCTGTATTGATTTGTGTCAGGCCTGCGTGCCTTACCTTGGTACCTTGTTACCCCCTGTTATTGTTGGAAAAACCAATAAAATACAAAAAAAAAAAAAAAAAAAGAACAGACAGACAGCATGTATCGACACCCGGGGTCAGCCAGACAGCACGCCAATCAACGCATGCTGTTGCCACCACCAGAATGCCGATATTGCAAAGCTCAGCAGTGTGGCATTTTTTTTGTGTGTCTGCCTCTGACAACAGCGATGCCATTTGCAACCTGTGCCAAAAGAAACTGAGTCGTGGGAAATCCAACACCCACCTAGGTACAACTGCTTTGCGAAGGCACATGATCGCACATCACAAACGCCTATGGGATCAATACATGATGACGAGTAGAAGCAGCACACAAGCTCAAAGCCACCATCCTCCTCCTGGTCCAGCATCTTCAGCCACGTCAACCACTGCTGTCCTACTTGCCCCCTCTCAATCACCCGCCACTCCGCCTCTCACCTTCAGCAGTTCCATCTCATCTGCCCACAGTCAGGTGTCTGTAAAGAAAAAGTTTGAGCGTAAGAAGCCAATGTCACAGAGTCACTCCCTTGCCTGGCGTCTGACAGCTGGCTTGACGGAACTCTTAGCCTGCCAGCTTTTACCATACCAGATGGTGGAGTCTGAGGCCTTCAAAAAATTTGTCGCTATTGGGACACCACAGTGGAAGGTACCCGGACGATTTTTTTTTTCTAATAAGGCAATCCCAAATCTCTACTCAGTGATTGAAAAGGAAGTCATGGCATCTCTGGCATACAGTGTTGGGGCAAGGGTCCATCTGACCACTGATACCTGGTCTGCAAAGCACGGTCAGGGCAGGTATATCACCTACACTGCGCATTGGGTCAACCTGCTGACAGCGGCCAAGCATGGAATGCGTGGCTCTGCAGCGGAGTTGGTGACACCGCCATGACTTTCAGGCAGGCCTACTGCCACCTCCGCTACTCCTCATACTCCATCCTCTTCCATAACCACCTCGGCTTAGTCCTCTTCTGCTGCGGCGTCTGGCTGCACATCAACTGAATCCCCCCAGCTCCCCAGGGGCTATTCCACATCCCGGATACGACAGTGTCACGCTGTCTTGGGGTTGACTTGCCTGAAAGCAGAGAGCCACACCGGATCAGCACTCCTGTCCGCCCTGAATGCATAGGTGGATCAGTGGCTGACCCCGCACCAACTGGAGATCGGCAAACTGGTGTGTGACAATGGAAGCAATTTGTTGGCGGCATTGAATTTGGGTAAGTTGTCACATGTGCCGTGCATGGCACATGTGTTTAATCTCATCGTACAACGCTTTGTGTCTAAGTACCCAGGCTTACAGGACAGTCCTCAAGCAGGCCAGGAAGGTGTGTGGCCATTTCAGGCATTCCTACACGGCCATGGCGCACTTTTCAGACATTCAGCGCCGAAACAACATGCCAGTGAGGTGCTTGATTTGCTACAGCCCGACACGTTGGAATTCAACACTCCTAATGTTCGACCGCCTGCTCAAACAATAAAAAGCCATCAACGAGTATTTGTATGACCGGGGTGCTAGGACAGCCTCTGCGGAGCTGGGAATTTTTTTGCCACGTTACTGGACGCTCATGCGCAATGCCTGTAGGCTCATGCGTCCTTTTGAGGAGGTGACAAACCTAGTCAGTCGCACCGAAGGCACCATCAGCGACCTCATCCCATTTGTTTTCTTCCTGGAGCGTGCCCTGCGAAGAGTGCTGGATCAGGCTGTAGATGAGCGTGAAGAGGAAGAGTTGTGGTCACCATCACCACCAAAAACAGCCTTGTCATCATCGCTTGCCGGACCTGCGGCAACGCTGGAAGAGGAGGATGAGGAACAGGAGTCAGAGGAGGAATGTGGCTTTGAGGATGAGGAAGACCAACCACAGCAGGCATCCCAGGGTGCTTGTTGTTGTCACCTATCTGGGACCGGTGGTGTTGTACGTGGCTGGGGGGAAGAACAGACCGTCAATGACATCAGTGAGGAGGAGGAACGGGAAATGAGTAGCTCGGCATCCAACCTTGTGCAAATGGGGTCTTTCATGCTGTCATGTCTGTTGAGGGACCCTCATATAAAAAGGATGAAGGAGAACTCCTTGTACTGGGTGACCACGCTACTAGACCCCCGGTATAAGCAGAAAGTGGCGGAAATGTTACCAAATTACCGGAAGTCAGAAAGGATGCAGCAGTTCAAAACCAAACTAAAAAATATGCTTTACACAGCTTATAAGGGGGATGTCACAGCACAACGGGAATCTAACAGGGGAAGAGGGGAAAGTAATACTCCTCCTACCACGACCACGGCGGCAAGGACAGGACGCTTTACAGATGTGTTGTTGATGGAGGACATGCAGAGCTTTTTCAGTCCTACACATTGCCACAGCCCTTCGGGATCCAGCCTTAGAGAACGACTCGACCGACAGGTAGCAGACTACCTCGCCTTAACTGCAGATATCGATACTCTGAGGAGCGATGAACCCCTTGACTACTGGGTGTGCAGGCTTGACCTGTGGCCTGAACTATCCCAGTTTGCGATAGAACTTCTGGCCTGCCCCGCTTCAAGTGTCCTGTCAGAAAGGACCTTCAGTGCAGCAGGAGGCATTGTCACTGACAGAAGAAGTGACTTGGTCAAAAAAGTGTTGATTACCTCACCTTCATTAAGATGAATGAGGCATGGATCCCGAAGGGACTGACAGTAGGGGATTTGTTTAACTAACAAAAGGCCTGATGACATGCCTTGGCCTCAAAATGGTCCCCACGCTGCTGTATTTAATGTCTGCATACTGGATGACTTTCGTGAATTCTCCGCCACCAACTAGGGTTCAAGCCGTAATGGTCATATCCGACAGTATATTCTAACACAGAGGCGTTCCCATGGTGATGGGAACGCTTCTAGTTAGAATATACTACAAACTGTGTACATGACTGCCCCCTGCTGCCTGGCAGCCCTGATCTCTTACAGGGGGCTATGATACGCACAATTAACCCCTTCAGGTGTGGCACCTGAGGGGTTAATTGTGCTGATCACGGCCCCCTGTAAGAGATCGGGTGCTGCCAGGCAGCAGGGGGCAGTCATGTACACAGTTTGTAGTATATTCTAACTAGAAGCGTTACCATCACCATGGGAACGCCTCTGTGTTAAAATATACTGTCAGATATGAGTTTTCACGATGTAACTCATATCCAACAGTATATTCTAACATAGAGGCGTTCCTATGGTGATGGGGACGCTTCAAGTTAAAATATACCATCGGATTGGAGAAAACTCCGATCCGATGGTATAAAAGAGACTCCAGACTTTACATTGAAAGTCAATGGGGACGGATCCATTTGCAATTGCACCATATTGTGTCAACGTCAAACGGATCCGTCCCCATTGACTTGCATTGTAATTCAGGACGGATCCGTTTGGCTCCGCACGGCCAGGCGGACACCAAAACGACTTTTTTTTCATGTCCGTGGATCCTCCAAAAATCAAGGAAGACCCACGGATGAAAAAACGGTCACGGATCACGGACCAACGGAACCCCGTTTGGCGGACAGTGAAAAAATACTGTCGTGTGCATGAGGCCTTACTAGTATGTTTTATACCTTATAATATGTAGGTACGCTACTTTATCCAATTGCACATTAGTATCCTGTATGAGTTGAGTATTAGTTCATAGTATTATGTGTTACTGGGAGCATTTTGTGTTATCTGAAGTAACTGTAGGAGCAATTACATTTATGTGTTCCACCCTGGATGCATATTTATTCTGGGGTATGGTCTGGCACGCCTCCCATGCCATAGTCTAAGCTGTGCAGCGCACGCCTGTAATACTTGATTGGCGTGCGCTCCGATGACTAGGAGAGGGGACATAACCGTCCGTCGAGCACACGCTGTGCAGCACACGCCTGTAATACTTTATTGGCGTGCCTTCTAATGACTAGGAGAGGGGGCTTAACCGCTCATTGAGCACATGCTGTGCAGCGCACGCCTGTAATACTTGATTGGCGTGCCTTCTAATGACTAGGAGAGGGGGCTTAACCGCCCATCGAGCACACGCCCTCTGACTCTGCAGTGGCATGTGCTTCACGTTGTCTCTGCTATGTATGTGTCGGCGGAGTGGGTGTTGCTTGTTGTTCGGGTCTAGAGACACCTCCTCCCTTGCTTGTCCATGTGCCTCGCTTGAACAGAGGCTTGGCACGCAATAAGTTTGTTGGGAAGTGAAGGTGTGCTGAGGGGTGGGTCTGCTCTATCTGGCAGCCCTGTTAATGGCCCTGATAGGTGTGCAATAGGCAATGGTTGTGATTGTGATGGACATATTATCTCACCTATGAGGCCACTCTTATCTTGTGGAGTCCACCTATGTGCCTGGATAGATGCTAAACAAGCATTGCTCTTGATTGACATATCAGTACACCTATGAAGGCACCCTTATTTTTGATGGATGATTTTTTCCCCCTATCAGGCCCTGATGAATGCTAAACAAGTTCCCACCCTTCCGCTTTAATTGTGTCTCAGTTTTGATATGTTTGGAGCTATCATCTGCCCCAGGAACCACATCTGCTGATCCACATAGCGGGTCTGCGAGTATATGACTCATCTGGTAACACCCAGCATAATGGTAGGATAACTTTATTATCTGTTATCCTCTATGGTGGCCTTATAATGACACATGGTATGAATAACTATTTGTGGATCATTTGTATCTTATTGTCTTATTGTTTTTTGCTGTTTAACTTTTCGGTCTAATCCCCTGAGGAATCCTCTGTCCATCTGGAGGAGGAAACTCGTCGGGACTGGCTATATGGGTCCATTGACACGTCCGCATTTTTATATCCGCAATTGCGGCCCATTTTTTGCGGATCCGTTGTTCGGCAAAAATGTTTCCGTATGTTATCCGCTTTTGCGGATCTGCAAAAACGGATAACATGATGTAAATTAAAAATGCTAATAAAGTTGGAATGGTTTATCTAAAAAAAAAAATATTAAAAGTAATGACTGGGTTTAACTCAGGTGCCATTTTGTTTGGTTCATCGTGTCGTTAAGAGCTCTGTGTGAAAACTTTGCTTGATATAGGCATTTTTTTCTAGCATTCTCTGAAACTATATCATGCCGAAAGATTTAAATGTAGTTCTCCTCCGTTGGCTCCTTTCTCGCCGATTTGGACAGCAAGCAGTGATGCTGGACGAAGAACCAGAGAAGAGGAGGCGACATTGGGTTCATCCTATTGTCGCTCAGCGTCATCTGAAAGGACAATTCCACACAATATACAGCGACCTGCGTCAGGACCCCTTAAAGTTCCAGAATTACTGCCGTATGTCCATAGAGGCGTTTGATAATTTGCTGGTGTCTCTACTAGAGTTGAGCGAACACCTGGATGTTCGGGTTCGAGAAGTTCGGCCGGAAACTTCCCGGAAATTTTCGGGTTCGGGATCCGAACCTGATCCGAACTTCGTCCCGAACGCGAACCCCATTGAAGTCAATGGGGACCCGAACTTTTCGGCACTAAAAAGGCTGTAAAACAGCCAAGGAAAGAGCTAGAGGGCTGCAAAAGGCAGCAACATGTAGGTAAATCCCCTGCAAACAAATGTGGATAGGGAAATTAATAAAAATAAAAATAAAATAAATAAAAATTAACCAATATCAATTGGAGAGAGGTCCCATAGCAGAGAATCTGGCTTCACGTCACCCACCACTGTAACAGTCCATTGTCAGATATTTAGGCCCAGGCACCCAGGCAGAGGAGAGAGGTCCCGTAACAGAGAATCTGGCTTCATGTCAGCAGAGAATCAGTCTTAATGTCATAGCAGAGAATCATGCTTCACGCCACCCACCACTGTAACAGTCCATTGTCAGATATTTAGGCCCCGCCACCCAGGCAGAGGAGAGAGGTCCCTTAACAGAGAATCTGGCTTCATGTCAGCAGAGAATCAGTCTGCATGTCATAGCAGAGAATCAGGCTTCACGTCACCCAACACTGGAACAATCCATTGTCATATATTTAGGCCCCGGCACCCAGGCAGAGGAGAGAGGTCCCATAACAGAGAATCTGGCTTCATGTCAGCAGAGAATCAGTCTTCAGTCATAGCAGAGAATCATGCTTCACGTCACCCAACACTGGAAGAGTCCATTGTCAGATATTTAGGCCCAGGCACCCAGGCAGAGGAGACAGGTCCCGTAACAGAGAATCTGGCTTCATGTCAGCAGAGAATCAGTCTTCATGTCATAGCAGAGATTCATGCTTCACATCACCCAACACTGGAACACCATTGTCAGATATTTAGGCCCAGGCACCCAGGCAGAGGAGAGAGGTCCCGTAACAGAGAATCTGGCTTCATGTCAGCAGAGAATCAGTCTGCATGTCATAGCAGAGAATCAGACTTCACGTCACGCAACACTGGAACAGTCCATTGTCAGATATTTAGGCCCAGGCACCCAGGAAGAGTAGAGAGGTCCCATAACAGAGAATCTGGCTTCATGTCAGCAGAGAATCAGTCTGCATGTCATAACAGAGAATCATGCTTCACGTCACCCAACACTGGAACAGTCCATTGTCAGATATTTAGGCCCAGGCACCCAGGCAGAGGAGAGAGGTCCTGTAACAGAGAATCTGGCTTCATGTCAGCAGAGAATCAGTCTGCATGTCATAGCAGAGAATCAGGCTTCACGTCACCCACCACTGTAACAGTCCATTGTCAGATATTTAGGCCCAGGCACCCAGGCAGAGGAGAGAGGTCCCGTAACAGAGAATCTGGCTTCATGTCAGCAGAGAATCAGTCTGCATGTCATAGCAGAGAATCAGGCTTCACGTCACCCACCACTGTAACAGTCCATTGTCATATATTTAGGCCCAGGCACCCAGGCAGAGGAGAGAGGTCCCATAACAGAGAATATGGCTTCATGTCAGCAGAGAATCAGTCTGCATGTCATAGCAGAGAATCAGGCTTCACGTCACCCACCACTGTAACAGTCCATTGTCATATATTTAGGCCCCGGCACCCAGGCAGAGGAGAGAGGTCCCATAACAGAGAATCTGGCTTCATGTCAGCAGAGAATCAGTCTTCATGTCATAGCAGAGAAACATGCTTCACGTCACCCAACACTGGAAGAGTCCATTGTCAGATATTTAGGCCCCGGCACCCAGGCAGAGGAGAGAGGTCCCGTAACAGAGAATCTGGCTTCATGTCAGCAGAGAATCAGTCTGCATGTCATAGCAGAGAATCAGGCTTCACGTCACCCAACATTGGAACAGTCCATTGTCATATATTTAGGCCCCGGCACCCAGACAGAGGAGAGGTTCATTCAACTTTGGGTTGCCCCGCAATATAATGGTAAAAGTAAAATAAAAGTAGGATTGAATGAGGAAGTGCCCTGGAGTACAATAATATATGGTTAAGGGGAGGTAGTTAATGTCTAATCGGCACAAGGGATGGACAGGTCCTGTGGGATCCATGCCTGGTTCATTTTTATGAACGTCAGCTTGTCTACATTGGCTGTAGAGAGGCAGCTGCGTTTGTCTGTAATGACGCCCCCTGCCGTGCTGAATACACGTTCAGACAAAACGCTGGCCGCCGGGCAGGCCAGCACCTCCAAGGCATAAAAGGCTAGCTCTGGCCACGTGGACAATTTAGAGACCCAAAAGTTGAATGGGGCCGAACCATCAGTCAGTACATGGAGGGGTGTGCACACGTACTGTTCCACCATGTTAGTGAAATGTTGCCTCCTGCTAACACGTTACGTATCAGGTGGTGGTGCAGTTAGCTGTGGCGTGTTGACAAAACTTTTCCACATCTCTGCCATGCTAACCCTGGCCTCAGAGGAGCTGGCCGTGACACAGCTGCGGTGGCGACCTCTTGCTCCTCCTCTGCCTTGGCTTTGGGCTTCCACTTGTTCCCCTGTGACATTTGGGAATGCTCTCAGTAGCGCATCTACCAACGTGCGCTTGTACTCGCGCATCTTCCTATCACGCTCCAGTGCAGGAAGTAAGGTGGGCAGCAGGGTACCGTGGATCCAGCAGGGTGGCAACCCAGTAGTCCACACACGTTAAAATGTGGGCAACTCTGCTGTCGTTGCGCAGGCACTGCAGCATGTAGTCACTCATGTGTGCCAGGCTGCCCAGAGGTAAGGACAAGCTGTCCTCTGTGGGAGGCGTATCGTCATCGTCCTGCGTTTCCCCCCAGCCACGCACCAGTGATGGGCCCGAGCTGCGTTGGGTGCCACCCCGCTGTGACCATGCTTCATCCTCATCCTCCTCCACCTCCTCCTCATCCTCGTCCTCCTCGTCCTCCAGTAGTGGGCCCTGGCTGGCCACATTTGTACCTGGCCTCTGCTGTTGCAAAAAACCTCCCTCTGAGTCACTTCGAAGAGACTGGCCTGAAAGTGCTAAAAATTACCCCTCTTCCTCCTCCTCCTCCTCCTCCTGGGCCACCTCCTCTTCCATCATCGTCCTAAGTGTTTTCTCATAGACATAGAAGTGGTATTGTAACGCTGATAACGGCGTCATCGCCACTGGCCATGTTGGTGGAGTACTCGAAACAGCGCAACAGGGCACACAGGTCTCGCATGGAGGCCCAGTCATTGGTGGTGAAGTGGTGCTGTTCCGCAGTGCGACTGACCCGTGCGTGCTGCAGCTGAAACTCCACTATGGCCTGCTGCTGCGCGCACAGTCTGTCCAGCATGTGCAATGTGGAGTTCCACCTGGTGGGCACGTCGCATATGAGGCGGTGAGCGGGAAGGCCGAAGTTACGCTGTAGCGCAGACAGGCGAGCAGCGGCAGGATGTGAACGCCGGAAGCGTGAACAGACGGCCCGCACTTTATGCAGCAGCTCTGACATGTCGGGGTAGTTGTGAATGAACTTCTGCACCACCAAATTCAGCACATGCGCCAAGCAAGGGATGTGCATCAAATCGGCTCGTCCCAGTGCTGCAACGAGATTTCGCCCATTATCGCACACCACCAGGCTGGGCTTGAGGCTCACTGGCAGCAACCACTCGTCGGTCTGTTGTTCTATACCCAGCCACAACTCCTGTGCGGTGTGGGGCCTGTCCCCCAAACATATGAGTTTCAGAATGGCCTGCTGACGTTTACCCCGGGCTGTGCTGAAGTTGGTGGTGAAGGTGTGTGGCTGACTGGATGAGCAGGTGGAAGAAGAGGAGGAGGAAGCCGAGTAGGAGGAGGAGGCAACAGGAGGCAAAGAATGTTGCCCTGCGATCCTTGGCGGCGGAAGGACGTGCGCCAAACAGCTCTCCGCCTGGGGCCCAGCCGCCACTACATTTACCCAGTGTGCAGTTAGGGAGATATAGCGTCCCTGGCCGTGCTTACTGGTCCATGTATCTGTGGTTAGGTGGACCTTGCCACAGATGGCGTTGCGCAGTGCACACTTGATTTTATTGGATACTTGGTTGTGCAGGGAAGGCACGGCTCTCTTGGAGAAGTAGTGCCGGCTGGGAACAACATACTGTGGGACAGCAAGCGACATGAACTGTTTGAAGCTGTCTGTGTCCACCAGCCTAAATGACAGCATTTCATAGGCCAGTAGTTTAGAAATGCTGGCATTCAGGGCCAGGGATCGAGGGTGGCTAGGTGGGAATTTACGCTTTCTCTCAAATGTTTGTGAGATGGAGAGCTGAACGCTGCCGTGTGACATCGTTGAGATGCTTGGTGACAGAGGTGGTGGTGTTGGTGGTACATCCTCTGTTTGCTGGGCGGCAGGTGCCAACGTTCCTCCAGAGGCGGAGGAAGAGGCCGAGGCAGCAGCAGCAGAAGAGGTAGCAGGGGGAGCCTGAGTGACTTCCTTGTTTTTAAGGTGTATACTCCACTGCAGTTCATGCTTTGCATGCAGGTGCCTGGTCATGCAGGTTGTGCTAAGGTTCAGAACGTTAATGCCTCGCTTCAGGCTCTGATGGCACAGTGTGCAAACCACTCGGGTCTTGTCGTCAGCACATTGTTTGAAGAAGTGCCATGCCAGGGAACTCCTTGAAGCTGCCTTTGGGGTGCTCGGTCCCAGATGGCGGCGGTCAGTAGCAGGCGGAGTCTCTTGGCGGCGGGTGTTCTGCTTTTGCCCACTGCTCCCTCTTTTGCTACGCTGTTGGCTCGGTCTCACCACTGCCTCTTCCTCCGAACTGTGAAAGTCAGTGGCACTGACCTTCATTCCATGTGGGGTCTAGGACCTCATCGTCCCCTGCATCGTCTTCCACCCAGTCTTGATCCCTGACCTCCTGTTCAGTCTGCACACTGCAGAAAGAAGCAGCAGTTGGCACCTGTGTTTCGTCATCATCAGAGACATGCTGAGGTGGTATTCCCATGTCCTCATCATCAGGAAACATAAGTGGTTGTGCATTCTATGTCTTCCACCGCTGGGGAAGGGCTAGGTGGATGCCCTTGGGAAACCCTGCGAGCGGAGTCTTCAAACAGCATAAGAGACTGCTGCATAACTTGAGGCTCAGACAGTTTCCCTGGTATGCATGGGGGTGATGTGACAGACTGATGGGCTTGGTTTTCAGGCGCCATCTGTGCGCTTTCTGCAGAAGACTGGGTGGGAGATAATGTGAACGTGCTGGATCCACTGTCGTCCACCCAATTGACTAATGCCTGTACCTGCTCAGGCCTTACCATCCTTAGAACGGCATTGGGCCCCACCAAATATCGCTGTAAATTATGGCGGCTACTGGGACCTGAGGTAGTTGGTACACTAGGACGTGTGGCTGTGGCAGAACGGCCACGTCCTCTCCCAGCACCAGAGGGTCCACTAACACCACCACGACCATGTCCGCGTCCCTTACTAGATGTTTTCCTCATTGTTACCGTTCACCACAATAAGAAAAATATTATTTGGCCCAATGTATTGAATTCAAATTCAGGCTTTTTTTTACAGACACCTAACACTATCTGGCTATCTATTTAGTTACCGTATTACACTAATAAAGGCACAGCGGTAACAACAGATTTAGCTGAATATAAATTTGAGGCCTAGTATTTAGGCGCTGGGTGACAGGTATACATTTACGGACAGAATTAGACTTGGAATTGCACAGTAGCGTGTGTGTGTGAAGTTATTGAGATTAACCCTATCTGCACCTTGAATCTTATATACCCTTTTAGGGATAGATTTAAAGTAGGCCTGATACAGCAGAAACCACTAATTTAGAGAATTGCAAAATTGGGAATTGTATTTCAACCCAGAACAAAAACTGTGCTTTGACGGACACTAAATAACTTGACCAGCCACAGCAATAATGACAGATTTAGATGAATATAAATTTGAGGCCTATTTTTTAGGCACTGGGTGACAGGTATACGTTTACACACAGAATTAGACTTGGAATTGCACAGTAGCGTGTGTGTGAAGTTATTGAGAATGACCCTATCTGCACCTTGAAACTAATATACCCTTTTAGGGATAGATTTAAAGTAGGCCTGATACAGCAGAAACCACTAATTTAGGAAATTGCTAAGTTGGGAATTGTATTTCAACCCTGAACAAAAATATTTCCTTTGCCAGACAGCAGACAGTATTACAATTGGCTGGCCACAGCTGAAACACCAGATTTAGGGTACTGCTATTTTGGCAATTGTCTTTCACCCCTCAATAAAATAGCAAGCACAGCCAAGCCCCTGATGTAGGATATAGCCAAAAAATAACCACACTATTGATGGTTAAATGCACTTGGTGACAGCTTGCCCCTGATGTGGGATATAGCCAAAAAATAACCACACTATTGATGGTTAAATGCACTTGGTGACAGCTTGCCCCTGATGTAGGATATAGCCAAAAAATAACCACACTATTGATGGTTAAATGCACTTGGTGACAGCTTGACCCTGATGTAGGATATAGCCAAAAAATAACCACATTATTGATGGTTAAATGCACTTGGTGACAGCTTGACCCTGATGTAGGATATAGCCAAAAAATAACCACACTATTGATGGTTAATTGCACTTGGTGACAGCTTTCCCCATATGTAGTATATAGCCAAAAAATAACCACACTATTGAGGGTTAAATGCACTTGGTGACAGCTTGACACTGATATAGGATATAGCCAAAAAATAACTACACTATTGATGGTTAAATGTACTTGGTGGCAGCTTGTGCTGGCGCACCACAAGACACAAAATGGCCGCCGATCACCCCAGAAAAAAGTGAATGAAAAACGCTCTGGGCAGCCTAAAAACAGTGAGCAATTGAATAGCAGCAGTTCAATGATCCACAGCTGTAGATCACAGCTGTAAAACATCAACTTAAACATCACACATAAACTTAAACTTGTTTATGGCCACAAGGGTGGCCCCCACTGGCAGGTAATATAAGACAGGAGGCTACTCCAGCTAACCATGGCTGAAGTACCCCCTCTGACTGGAGATAAACACAGAGGCTTTATAGGCCCAAGTATTCACACCCACACAGACACACCCAGTGATCACACACACAGAAGGGAATTAACCCTTCCAACACCAGGAAGTGTAGGGAGACCACATAAAGGGAAATACACACCAATACTCACTGCAGCTGTTACCGTTGACAACGACATGTGTGGCAAACGTGTCCTGGGAGCCGGCCAAAAGGCTGAGACACTGCCACCACATGTATAAACACCAAACGTTGCCATGGGCAGCTACAGTGAAGGGAAGATGTCACAGTGCACACCAAACATAACACAGAGTGCACAGCAGACATTCAAAGTGCATACATACACACACACACACACACAACTCCAAGGCAACCGCACACATACCTGTTGTCCGCGGCAACCGCACTTGAGGCAGACAGCAAAGTGCCCCCAGCTGCGGTTGACACAACAAACCAAACTGTGGGCAACTGTATGCGGCTCCCAAGGAGTCACGGCCATAAACATGGCCGTGACAGTTATTTAGCGTAGTTTAAGGCCTACACATAGCTCGGCTGAAGTCAGCAGGAACAGACAGCAGCATGTTATTACTTTGCAGCAGGAAAGTGTTCTCAGGAATGTGCCACCGGCAGACGAGGTACATAACTATAAAAAATTATACTACCCCAACAGCCGCATGTTTGTTCTTTGGTTACATCAGGAGTGTTCTCCCATGGATAAAAACTAAAATATTTTTCACATGAAAATGTATTTGTTTAAGATTGTAAAGGCCAATATAAAATAGTCCAATAAATAATATAACATAAACCAAATACCCCGTAAGTTCAAACTGAAATTGTGTGTTTATTAAACAGTAAGTAACTTTTTCGTCAACACAATGGGACATTTCTCAAGTAGTGACCAAAGTGAATAGTGCCAAGTTCAAGGTTTAATACCAAATGTTTTTTCACAGAAAAATATTATTATGTGCATCACCCAAAATTAACATGCTTATTAAATTTTCTATAAAATAAATATAATTTTAATATATAAGAACATTTGATACTAGTATCCATACAGTGAACAGATTAATAACTTCACTAACACTAAGTGTCATAACCCCAAAAAAGCCGTCACAATTAGGGTTGAGCGAACCCGAACTGTAAAGTTCGGGTTCATACCGAACTTTAGGATTTTTTTTCCGGACCCCAGACCTGAACCTGAACTTTTCAGTAAAAGTTCGGGTTCGGCGCTTTCTTGACGCTTTTTGAAAGGCTGCAGAACAGCCAATCAACAAGTGCTGTAAGCAGGATTGGGATTAATCCACACTGGCGCAATACTAAGTGCTGACTGGGTCAGGTGTAGGTATAGTTAATAGTTTTTGTTCGTGATACCAATTGCAGGGTGCGCAGGTTTTAGTCTCAGGGCCCTTTAAGATGTAATAACTCACGTATCAGGTGAGGAATGCTAGAGGGGGATAACATCTCTTTGTAGCAGTAGATATAGTGTCAACGGTGTCTCCTACCTTGGTACGGCTGGATTCCTGGATCCTGGCTCACTTGCAATAAATTGAGTGCTTTGCTAGCAGCAGTAATTGAGGAACTTAGTAGCAGTAAATGAGATCCAGACTTGTGATATAATCCACCTTGTCTTTACTTAATGCAGCATAAATCCATACGAGTAACCGCAGTAGTCATCTAGGTCCCAGCAGGTATTGGCAATATGTGGCAAGGATCAATATCTCTTCTGCTTCTGATCATATGCCCGGAGAATATGGCAGGTATCTATCTTCTGCTCTATCTTCTGCTTGGTGTGGGCCTGACTAGCTGAGGAGGTATTTGGGCTTCTCCTGGACCCTGGATATGTACTCACAGCTTGGCTCACAGGGAATGCTTCTTCCTGGAGGTGGCTGCTTGCCTATCAACCCGCTGACGCTGATGGCTCAGGCTGGGACGGTTCTCTGGTCTCAACCAAGACAGGGTCCTGATTTGGGATCCCTATTTTCTAGTAGCTCCATCTAACACAACCTTCCCCTAGCTGGGGTGGCTGTTACACTCTCTAACTTCCTTTTCCTCCCCATGAGACAGGACATGTGACCGGCCCACTTCTGCTCACAGAGGGGGGAGAGTAAACTGGAATGAACTATTCCAGTCTAGCAATACTAAACTGGCTAAGGACCTGCTACATACTGCTGCCACCTGCTGGTGCGCATGGAAATTACAGCAAAAACATAAAACAGGCCTAGAAAATGCATATAATGACAATAATGACAATATAATTACACTTGACATATGGTAGCAGGGAAAAAAGAGTTTGGTAACATAACTCCGGGATGTTACATTCCCCCTTACTTTAAGTTAAGCCGCCCTCGGCTTATGTTTAGGAGGGTGAAGGAATCAGCTCTGGGTACCCAATAAATACAAAGTGCTGCATGAAATACATAAAAAGACATACATAGACAAACATATAACAGCTTTCCCCAGGTTCCTGCCCGCTAGAGTAAGGTGTCCAACACACAGTTTCCTTCTCTTGGTATAACCAGGTAACCTAAATACTGCACAAAGCAAAACATCACTGACTGACTTTGTATGTCCTAAGCGCTGTAGACATCAAAGAAAGCATGGGGGTGTCTTTACTCCGTAATCCCACGATTGTGCAATGAAATGCCCGCAAATGGAAGGGTGGCTTTATCCTGTATTCCCTTCCCTGCACCATAGCCTGAGAAATTTGGCTTGTAGCACGATCACTATGATGACTGAGGGGGATACTAAAATATGGCACTAAGGCTTGAGGCGCCTTACCTTAGGCAAAAGGCTTAGAGGGGGAGGTATTTGTTGTCTCCGTATCTTCTGGCAATGTCGCAGGAGGAGGGTAGTATAATCCCGTCGCTCTCCTGGAAATGAGACACCTCAGGATGGGAACAATCCTGAACATTTAAAAGCGGGAAGGAGCAGTCTAGGACTTCTAATGATTCCCGAATCAGTAGGGGTACCTGTGTAGTTACTGGATCTTCCTGGATTTACCACTTGGTCCTACCCTGGGTACCTATGGTTATACATCACCGGGTGTAGGCCATTAGTATACAACGTCCACATGAAGACAGTCCGTATAAAGAGGGGAGAGAACAAGTGCTGTTAAGGTAAGGCACACTTAAGTAATTTGCTACAATTTTGTTAAGTGCAATGGTTAAGTGCAATCATCATAAACCGTGCATAAATTCACATTGCAGAATCTAGAAGGAGAATACACACAATGGGCATGTTATCTTGAACGTTGCATAACAGGTAACTGGAACAATAAGTGCAAAAATATTAAATAACATGGAAATCACAAAGAGCTCATGTATCATTTGAGTCTTCTCTTTAGGTGCAAGCTTTTATGTTGCAATAAAACATTTTATAAAAGTAGTGCAAATTTTTAATGCAAAATGAGGCTCAACAATAACTTGAGTCCTTTTTCCTGGAAGTGTTTAAAGTTGTAGAATCCTCTGGAAACTGATAAAAGTCCATTGTAATCTACAAAGATAAAAGTTAATTGTAATCCAAAAGGTATAAAATGTCATATAAGAGCACCAGGCTATCAAGTAACCTGAGAAAGGGGGTAAAACAATGAACTTGGAAATTAGGGGGTTAAATGCTGTTTGAGGGGGGGAGTCCTAACAGAGCATGACCATCAGGATGAGGACTAACTAGGCAACCTGAAACATAAAAACATTAGCAACACACAGCCGCCAACAGGTCCTCATCCGTCAGGAGTAGTCCATGACGTGGCTCCCAAATGTCATATTTTTTTTCTGTAGAGGACACAGTTTAGAGGAGGGCATCCATATCCTCCTCGCTGCTCGAGCTACTAAAGCGCATCAGGGGACGATCCTGCCTCTGGTAGCTCATAGTAGCAGCTGTGGTAGTGCGCCACTGACCTCTAGTGGTGGCTGAAGTTGGCTGTGCTGACAGCCTAGAAAATGCTGCAGTGACTTGCTGTAAACCGGAATCCCTAGCCGTACAGAGGGGCTCAGAACCTCTGGCCGAAGGGGCTCTGGCAGGCATGCAGCAGGTGCCTGGGCCTGTTTCCAGGGCAGAATATACGGCTGCACCTTGGGATTGAATGTTAGAACAGAATTATTGATCTGGCCTACCCGCAGGGTTGGTGGCGCGGCCAGGTCAGGTATAAGTGGAGCAGGTTCAGGCTGGGGCTACTCTCTGAATCGCATTCTGCCATCCGGGGTCTCTTGTAGACATTTCACCTTGCCCGCAGAGCCTGGGTCCTCCTGCCAGGTCTCTGGGGTGACAGCAGGGGTGAGTGGTTTGTCCAAAAGGGTTACGCCAGCAGCAAAGGGGCCCTGTACGGAGTGCATGGGGGTGTACTCTACCTGATCCCCCACATACAGGTTATGGCTGCGCCATGAGGGAAATATGGCTGATTAACCCTTGCAGTGCTGACACACACAATGCAGTGTTTTCAAGTCCAGCAATAAAAGTAATAAAGACCATTTTCAACGTTTTTGCACAATCTGCAGCTCTTGCAATACTGTGAAACATGTGATTTGATCCGTTTAAACATAAAATTGGATCCGGTTCTGTTGTACAGGGGTAGGCACACAATTCAATCCGAATCCTGTTCCAGTGACGTCATTTTATGCAATAAGCCGGATTGGGACTAATGCACACTGGCGCAATACTAAGTGCTGACTGAGTCAGGTGTAGGTATAGTTAATAGTTTTTGTTTGTGACGCCAATTGCAGGATGCGCAGGTTATAATCTCAGGGCCCTTTAAGATGTAATTACTCACGTACCAGGTGAGGAATGCCAGAGGGGGATAACATCTCTGTGTAGCAGTAGATATAGTGTCAACGGTGTCTCCTACCTTGGTACGGCTGGACTCCTGGATCCTGGCTCACTTGCAATAAATTGAGTGCTTTGCTAGTAGGAGTAATTGAGGAACTTAGTAGCAGTAAATGAGATCCAGACTTGTGATATAATCCAACTTGTCTTTACTTAATGCAGCATAAATCCATACGAGTTACAGCAGTAGTCATCTAGGTCCCAGCAGATAGATATTGGCAATATGTGGCAGGGATCAATATCTCTTCTGCTTCTGATCATATGCCCGGAGAATATGGCAGGTATCTATCTTCTGCTTGGTGTGGGCCTGACTAGCTGAGGAGGTATTTGGGCTTCTCCTGGACTCTGGATATGTACTCACAGCTTGGCTCACAGGGAATGCTTCTTCCTGGAGGCTGGAGGTGGCTGCTTGCCTATCAACCAGCTGAAGCTGATGGCTCAGGCTTGAACAGTTCTCTGGTCTCAACCGAGACAGGGTCCTGATTTGGGATCCCTATTTTCTAGGAGCTCCAATTAACACAACCTTCCCCTTAGCTGGGGTGGCTGTTACACTCTCTAACTTCCTTCTCCTCCCCATGAGACAGGACATGGGACCGGCCCACTTCTACTCACAAAGGGGGGAGACTAAACAGGAATGAACTATTCCAGTCTAGCAATACTAAACTGGCTAAGGTCCTGCTACATACTGCTTCCACCTGCTGGTGCACATGGAAATTACAGCATAAACATGAAACAGGCCTAGAAAATGCACATAATGGCAATAATGACAATATAATTACACTTCACATGTGGTGGCATGGAAAAAGAGTATGGTAAGATAACTCCAGGATGTTACACAAGCGGTTAACTGTCTGACCTTAGATGCCATCACAGCCATGCCTACTAATGGCATGGCTGTGATTGGCCAGTGTGGCATGTGACCCAGCCTCTATATAAGCTGGAGTCACGTAGCACTGCACCTCACTCTGCTGTGTTTAGTGTAAATCCCATATTTTTGGGGCAATATACAACATCTGGATTAGTCAGTGTGCAATTTAAGCTAGAAATACACCCATCATTTTCTGTGGTTTTAAAAACACCCTTTTTTGCCCAAAAACACTATTTTCAGGCCTTGCAGCATCAACACGTGTGAAATTACAGGCTTATATACTGCTGTCAAATTCAGTTGTTAAACACTTGTTTGGGCAAAAGAAATTTAGTTGGCAGCCTTTGATACAGATGTCATTTGTGAGATACACCCTTAATACATTTGGGTTAGATTCAGAGATTTGAAATACCGCCATTTGGTGCACCAATATTTAATTCAGGCCTACAGTGGGTCAGGCCCTGTGAGATACACCCTTTACATACAGGGGTTTGATTCAGGCATTTGATATACAGCCATTTTGGGCAAAGAAATCTTTAATTAAGGCCTACAGTGGGTCAGGCCTTGTGAGATATACCCTTTACATACCGTCATTCTATTCTATTAATTAAAAATCAGCCAAGCATTCTGAGCCCCAAGTCATGCAGCAGTCTCTTCTGCTTTTTGATGACTCTGTTACCAGGGTTTCCCAGGGCCATCCACCTAGCCCTGCCCCAGAAGTGGAAGAGATTGAGTGCACCAATGCCCAACCACTTATCTTTCAAGATGAGTACATGGGAGGACCATCGCAGCACGTCTCGGATGATGACGAAACACAGGTGCCAACTGCTGGGGCTTTCGAAAGTGTGCAGACCGACTAGGAAGGCAGGGGTGAAGACTGGGTGGAAGATGATGTGGAGGACGATGAGGTCCTTGACCTCACATGGAATCAAGGACATGCGAGTGACCTATGTAGTTCGGAGGAAGAGGCAGTGGTCGCACAGAGCCACCAGCACAGCAGAAGAGGAACGGCCGTCCTCTAGACAGTATGCCTGCTACTGCCCACAGCAGCAAGGGACCGAACACACCAAAGCCAGCTCCAAAGAGTTTCATGGTGTGGCAGTTCTTCAGACAATGTGCTGATGACAAGACACGAGTGGTTTGCAATCTGCGCAATCAGAGCCTGAAGCGAGGCATAAACATTCTCAACCTGAGCACAACCTGCATGACCAGGCATCTAAGTGCAAAGCACGAGCTGCAGTGGAGTAGACACCTCAAAAACCAAGAAAGGTCTCTGGCTCCTCCTACTTCCTCTTCTGCTGCAGTCTCGGCCTCTTCATCCACCTCTGGAATGACAGTACCACCTGCCACCCCGCAAACAGAGGATCTGCCAGTAACACCAACACCTTGGTCACCAAGCATCAGGTGTGCACTGCGTAACGCCATCTGTGGCAAGGTGCACCTGACTACGGATACGTGGACCAGTAAGCACGGTCAGGGACATTATATCTCCATAACAGCACACTGGGTAAATGCAGTGGCGGCTGGGCCTGAGGCGGATAGCAGTTTGGGGCATGTCCTTCCACCACCAAGGATTGCAGGGCACTTCAGTTTGCCTCCTGTTGCTTCTTCTTCCTACTCTGCTTCCTCATCCTCTACCAGCTCCTCATCCGGTCAGCGTAACACCTTCACCACCAACTTCAGCACAGCCAGGGGTAAATGACAGCAGGCAGTTTTAAAACTTATCTCTTTGGGGGACAAACCCCACACCGCGCAGGAGCTGTGGACGGACCTTGAACAGACCGATGAGTGGTTTGTGCCAGTCAGCCTCAAGCCCGGCCTGGTGGTGTGCGATAATGGGCGAAATCTCGTAGCAGCTCTGGGACTAGCCAGTTTGACGCACATCCCTTGCCTGGCGCATGTTCTGAATTTGGTGGTGCAGAGATTCCTTAAAAATTACCCCAATATGTCAGAGCTGCTGCATAAAGTGCGGGCCGTCTGTGCGCACTTTCGGTGTTCTCATAGAAACATAGAATGTGTCGGCAGATAAGAACCATTTGGCTCACTCTAGTCTGCCCAATATACTGAATACTATTAGCTATGAATACTATGAGCCCTTGCCCTTGCCTCTATCTTATATGAAGGGTGGCCTTTTGCCTATCCCATGCATGCTTGAACTCCTTCACTGTATTTGCAGCTACCACTTCTGCAGGAAGGCTATTCTATGCATCCACTACTCTCTCAGTAAAATAATACTTCCTGATATTACTTTTAAGCCCCTCTAATTTTAAACTATGTCCTCTTGTAGCAGTTTTTCTTCTTTTAAATATTCTTTCCTCTTTTACCTTGTTGATTCCCTTTATGTATTTAAATGTTTCTATCATATCCCCTCTGTCTCGTCTTTCTTCTAAGCTATACAGGTCCTTCTAAAAAAAATAGCATATTGTAATAAAATTAATTATTTTCTGTAATGTACTGATAAACATTAGACTTTCATATATTTTAGATTCATTACACACCAACTGAAGTAGTTCAAGCCTTTTATTGTTTTAATATTGATGATTTTGGCATACAGCTCATGAAAACCCAAAATTCCTATCTCAAAAAATTAGCATATCACGAAAAGGTTCTCTAAACGAGCTATTAATCTAATCATCTGAATCAACTAATTAACTCTAAACACCTGCAAAATATTCCTGAGGCTTTTAAAAACTCCCAGCCTGGTTCATTACTCAAAACCGCAATCATGGGTAAGACTGCCGACCTGACTGCTGTCCAGAAGGCCATCATTGACACCCTCAAGCAAGAGGGTAAGACACAGAAAGAAATTTCTGAACGAATAGGCTGTTCCCAGAGTGCTGTATCAAGGCATCTCAGTGGGAAGTCTGTGGGAAGGAAAAAGTGTGGCAGAAAACGCTGCACAACGAAAAGAGGTGACCGGACCCTGAGGAAGATTGTGGAGAAGGACCGATTCCAGACCTTGGGGGACCTGCGGAAGCAGTGGACTGAGTCTGGAGTAGAAACATCCAGAGCCACTGTGTACAGGCGTGTGCAGGAAATGGGCTACAGGTGCCGCATTCCCCAGGTCAAGCCACTTTTGAACCAGAAACAGAGGCAGAAGCGCCTGACCTGGGCTACAGAGAAGCAGCACTGGACTGTTGCATGTCATTCGGAAATCAAGGTGCCAGAATCTGGAGGAAGACTGGGGAGAGGGAAATGCCAAAATGCCTGAAGTCCAGTGTCAAGTACCCACAGTCAGTGATGGTCTGGGGTGCCATGTCAGCTGCTGGTGTTGGTCCACTGTGTTTTATCAAGGGCAGGGTCAATGCAGCTAGCTATCAGGAGATTTTGGAGCACTTCATGCTTCCATCTGCTGAAAAGCTTTATGGAGATGAAGATTTCATTTTTCAGCACGACCTGGCACCTGCTCACAGTGCCAAAACCACTGGTAAATGGTTTACTGACCATGGTATTACTGTGCTCAATTGGCCTGCCAACTCTCCTGACCTGAACCCCATAGAGAATCTGTGGGATATTGGGAAGAGAAAGTTGAGAGACGCAAGACCCAACACTCTGGATGAGCTTAAGGCCGCTATCGAAGCATCCTGGGCCTCCATAACACCTCAGCA
This sequence comes from Bufo gargarizans, assembly GCF_014858855.1. Taxonomy (NCBI): domain Eukaryota; kingdom Metazoa; phylum Chordata; class Amphibia; order Anura; family Bufonidae; genus Bufo; species Bufo gargarizans. Next base: position 276,058,422 of record NC_058083.1, read on the forward strand.
GTGCCACAGGCTGATTGCCTCCATGCCACGCCGCATTGAAGCAGTCATTTCTGCAAAAGGATTCCCGACCAAGTATTGAGTGCATAACTGAACATAATTATTTGAAGGTTGACTTTTTTTGTATTAAAAACACTTTTCTTTTATTGGTCGGATGAAATATGCTAATTTTTTTAGATAGGAAATTTGGGTTTTCATGAGCTGTATGCCAAAATCATCAATATTAAAACAATAAAAGGCTTGAACTACTTCAGTTGGTGTGTAATGAATCTAATATATATGAAAGTCTAATGTTTATCAGTACATTACAGAAAATAATGAACTTTATCACAATATGCTAATTTTTTTAGAAGGACCTGTACATGTTAAGGTCCTTTAATCATTCCTGGTAAGTTTTATCCTGCAATCCATGTACCAGTTTAGTAGCTCTTCTCTGAACTCTCTCCAAAGTATCAATATCCTTCTGGAGATATGGTCTCCAGAACTGAGCACAATACTCCAAATGAGGTCTCACTAGTGCTCTGTAGAGCGGCATGAGCACCTCCCTCTTTCTACTGGTAATGCCTCTCCCTATACACCCAAGCATTCTGCTAGCATTTCCTGCTGCTCTATGACATTGTCTGCCTACCGTTAAGTCTTCTGAAATAATGACCCCTAAATCCCTTTCCTTAGATACTGAGGTTAGGACTGTATCACTGATTTTATATTTTGCTCTTGGGTTTTTACGCCCCAGGTGCATTATCTTGCACTTAACATTAACTTTTAGTTGCCAGATTTTTTACCATTCCTCTAGTTTTCCTAAATCCTTTTCCATTTGGAGTATCCATCCAGGAATATCAACCCTGTTACAAATCTTTGTGTCATCAGTAAAAAGACACGCCTTACCATCGAGGCCTTCTGCAATTTCTCTGATAAAGATATTAAACAATATGGGTCCCAGAACAGATCCCTGAGGTACCCCACTGGTAACAAGACCATGGTCTGAATATACTCCTTCTCACCCTGCTGCTGCTCGCCTGTCAGTGCTTCAGCGTAACTTCGGCCTGCAGCCAGTGTATTATCTGAACGTGTGTTTAGCACGACTGGAGGGTTATATTTCCCAATGTTTTGGGGTGTACCCTAATTTAAAAAAAGATAAATAAATTTTAAAACAAAAAGCAGTGTAGGCTACCTCCTCCTCCTCCACCGCCACTTCCACCTACACCGCCACATCCACCGCCTTCTCAACCTCCTACTCCATATGGACCTGGTCCTCCTAAATCAAGATTATTATTTTATATTTTTATGTATTTTATGTTATTTTAAGTCATTTTCCTATCCACATTTGTTTGCAGAGCACTTGCCATGCTCTTAACCACATTTTGACGACATTTGCAGCCCTCTAGCCCTGTCCATATTATTTTTACAGCCATTTTAGTGCTCAAAATGTTGGGGTCCCTCATTGACTTCAATGGGGTTCGGGCTCGGGGTCAAGTTAGGGTCCCGAACTCTAACTTTTTTCTGAAGTTCGGCCAAACCCGTTGAACCTGAACATCCAGATGTCCGCTCAACTCTACTTCTGGGCGGTGACAGTCCACAGATTTCTCAAAGATGGAGGGCCCATCTTGAATATTTGTATCAGTGGCGTTGCTAGGGCTGGTGTCACCCGGTGCGGTAGAAAATGGTGTCACCCCCCCTGGGTGACACCCGACAGTGGAGGCTATATGTATATAACAAACATATTTCATATGAAAACTTACAATTACTTGGCTTGGCCCTTGGGGATCTCGGACGCCACTTCCACACTTTGGCCGGGGGCTCGGCGGAGCTGATGATGTGTTTTATCCTAATGAGAAAGATTTCATAATAAGTATTTGGAGAAGGGGCAGAGGGATAGCAGAGCAGGGAGAGGCTGGTGCTGCTACTAGGGGGTCATACCATGGGGAGTAATAACGCCCACCATAATGCCCCCCCCCCCCAGTAGAAATAATTCTCCTTATAATGTGTCAGTGCAAAAAATACCCCCCTGTAATGTCCCCAGTTGAGCTAATGTCCCCATAGTGCCTCCATAATGTGCCAGTATAAAATACCCCTATATAGTGACCCCAGTAAATGCCCCCATAGTGCTCCTCTCCCCCCTAGTGCCCCCATAATGTACCAGTATAAAATGCCCGATATATAGTGCGCCAGTAGATGCCCTCAGTGTCCCCCATAATTTGTAAGCATAAAATACCCCTTCTCAGTTCCCCGTAGTAGTCCTCTCCCCCCTTCCCCATAGTACCCAACACAATGTGTCCCAGTATAAAATGCCCCTATACAGAGCCCCCATATAAAATAACCGTTCTTTGTGGCCTCAGTAGATGCCCCTATAGTGCCACCAATAATGTGCCAGTAAGAAGTGCCCCCATAGATGTCCCCCAATAATGTGCCAGTGAAATGTGCCGTCATAGATGCCCCTTAATCATGTGCCAGTAGCCTAAGCCCCCCATCAACATGTGCCAGTAGCCATAGGCGCCCCCCCTATCATGTGCCAGTAGCCATAGGGCCCCTCTATCATGTGCCAGTAGCCATAGGGCCCCCTATCATGTGCCAGTAGCCATAGGGCCCCCCTATCATGTGCCAGTAGCCATAGGGCCCCCCTATCATGTGCCAGTAGCCATAGGGCCCCCCTATCATGTGCCAGTAGCCATAGGGCCCCTCTATCATGTGCCAGTAGCCATAGGGCCCCCTATCATGTGCCAGTAGCCATAGGGCCCCCCTATCATGTGCCAGTAGCCATAGGCCCACCTATCATGTGCCAGTAGCCATAGGCGGCCCCCCCTATCATGTGCCACTAGCCATAGGGCCTCTCCTATCATGTGCCACTAGCCATCAGTATTGTACAGAAAAAAAAAAAAAAAGGAAAAAAACACTTACCTCTTTGGCAGCGATGCGATGCAGGCCTCTTCTGGCCTGTGTCCCGCGCTGTGTACGGCTCAGGGCTTAGGCGGCGCGATGACGTCATCGCGCCGCCTGCGCCGGCCTCTGATAGCAGGGCTCCAAACTATAAAAAATACCTAGTAGCCATTGGCTCCTGAACTGAAAAATTTAGGAGCCAAATTACATTTTTAGTCGCCAAATCAAAACCGAATGAAAATTTTGGTATCGTGACAACGCTACGCCGATCAGATCGGCGTAGGGTTGTTTCAATACCAAAATTTTGATTCGCTTTCATCACCATAAAAAAGTATTGCGATACTCGATACCAAGCAAAAAAGCCACGTGCATTTCGCATTTTATGAAACGTTCGGCCCATAATAGAACAGTCCTATCCTATTTTTTGGGGTGACAAGGTGACTAAAAAATGGCAAATGCTCACCGCATAGGAGATATTTTTTAATAATTTAATAGTTTGGACTTTTCGGACGCAGCGCTATGTAATATGTTTATTGTATATATTTTTTATATGTAAAATTGGGAAAGGGGGGATTTAAACTTAATATTTTAGAGTACTTTCACACTAGCGTTTTTCTTTTTCGGCATAGAGTTCCGTCCTAGGGGCTCAATACCGGAAAAGAACTGATCAGGCATATCCCCATGCATTCTGAATGGAGAGTAATCCGTCCAGGATGCATCAGGATGTCTTCAGTTCAGTCATTTTGACTGATCAGGCAAAAGATAAAACCGCAGCATGCTACGGTTTTATCTCCGGCGAAAAAAACTGAAGATTTGCCTGAATGCCGGATCCTGGCATTTTTTCCCCATAGGAATGTATTAGTGCCGGATCCGGCATTCAAAATACCGGAATGCAGGATCCGTCCTTCCGGTCTGCGCATGCCGGTAAAAATGTGTAAAAAGATACAAGACGGATCCGTCTGTCTGCATGACAAGCGGAGACATGGATTCATTCTTGCAATGCATTTGTGAGATGGATCCGCATCCGGATGCATCTCATAAATGCTTTCAGTCACATCAAGATCGGCGGATCTGGCAGGCAGTTCTGACAACGGAACTGCTTGCCGCATCACACTACCGCAAGTGTGAAAGTAGCCTTAGTGTTTAGTGTTTTATTTTCACTTACTATTAGCCCCCTTAGGGGCTGGAACCCTTGTCCTATTCACCCTTACGGCCCCTTTCACATGGGTGAGATTTCTGCGCGGGTGCAATGCGTGAGGTGAACGCATTGCACCCGCACTGAATCCGGACCCATTCACTTCTATGGGGCTGTGCAGATGAGCGGTGATTTTCACGCATCACTTGTGCGCTGCGTGAAAATCGCAACATGCTTTATGTTGTGCGTTTTCATGCAACGCAGGCCCCATAGAAGTTAATGGGGCTGCGTGAAAATCGCATTGTATCCGCAAGCAAGTGTGGATGCGGTGCGATTTTCACGCTTGGTTGCTAAGATGAAAGTCTATTCACTGTGTTATTTTCCCTTATAACATGGTTATAAGGGAAAATAATAGCATTCTGAATACAGAATGCTTAGTAGAAGGTCAATATAATAAACATTGAGTGCCCCCCCCAGTATAATAAACATTGAGTGCACCCCCCAGTATAATAAACATTGAGTGCGCCCCCCCAGTATAATAAACATTGAGTGCACCCCCCAGTATAATAAACATTGAGAGCGCCCCCCCAGTATAATAAACATTGAGAGCGCCCCCCCAGTATAATAAACATTGAGAGCGCCCCCCCAGTATAATAAACATTGAGAGCGCCCCCCCCAGTATAATAAACATTGAGAGCGCCCCCCCAGTATAATAAACATTGAGAGCGCCCCCCCAGTATAATAAACATTGAGAGCGCCCCCCCCCAGTATAATCAAACATTGAGAGCGCCCCCCCCAGTATAATAAACATTGAGAGCGCCCCCCCAGTATAATAAACATTGAGAGCGCCCCCCAGTATAATAAACATTGAGAGCGCCCCCCAGTATAATAAACATTGAGAGCGCCCCCCCAGTATAATAAACATTGAGAGCGCCCCCCCAGTATAATAAACATTGAGAGCGCCCCCCCAGTATAATAAACATTGAGAGCGCCCCCCCCAGTATAATAAACATTGAGAGCGCCCCCCCCAGTATAATAACATTGAGAGCGCCCCCCCAGTATAATAAACATTGAGAGCGCCCCCCCCAGTATAATAAACATTGAGAGCGCCCCCCCCAGTATAATAAACATTGAGAGCGCCCCCCCCAGTATAATAAACATTGAGAGCGCCCCCCCCAGTATAATAAACATTGAGAGCGCCCCCCAGTATAATAAACATTGAGAGCGCCCCCCCAGTATAATAAACATTGAGAGCGCCCCCCCAGTATAATAAACATTGAGAGCGCCCCCCCAGTATAATAACATTGAGAGCGCCCCCCCCAGTATAATAAACATTGAGAGCGCCCCCCCAGTATAATAAACATTGAGAGCGCCCCCCCAGTATAATAACATTGAGAGCGCCCCCCCAGTATAATAAACATTGAGAGCGCCCCCCCCAGTATAATAAACATTGAGAGCGCCCCCCCAGTATAATAAACATTGAGAGCGCCCCCCCAGTATAATAAACATTGAGAGCGCCCCCCCAGTATAATAAACATTGAGAGCGCCCCCCCAGTATAATAAACATTGAGAGCGCCCCCCCCAGTATAATAAACATTGAGAGCGCCCCCCCAGTATAATAAACATTGAGAGCGCCCCCCCAGTATAATAAACATTGAGAGCGCCCCCCCAGTATAATAAACATTGAGAGCGCCCCCCCAGTATAATAAACATTGAGAGCGCCCCCCCAGTATAATAAACATTGAGAGCGCCCCCCCAGTATAATAAACATTGAGAGCGCCCCCCCAGTATAATAAACATTGAGAGCGCCCCCCCAGTATAATAAACATTGAGAGCGCCCCCCCCAGTATAATAAACATTGAGAGCGCCCCCCCAGTATAATAAACATTGAGAGCACCCCCCCAGTATAATAAACATTGAGAGCGCCCCCCCAGTATAATAAACATTGAGAGCGCCCCCCCAGTATAATCAAACATTGAGAGCGCCCCCCCAGTATAATAAACATTGAGAGCGCCCCCCCAGTATAATAAACATTGAGAGCGCCCCCCCAGTATAATAAACATTGAGAGCGCCCCCCCAGTATAATAAACATTGAGTGCGCCCCCCCAGTATAATAAACATTGAGTGCGCCCCCCCAGTATAATAAACATTGAGTGCGCCCCCCCAGTATAATAAACATTGAGAGCGCCCCCCCAGTATAATAAACATTGAGAGCGCCCCCCCAGTACTAATAAACATTGAGAGCGCCCCCCCAGTAATAAACATTGAGAGCGCCCCCCCAGTATAATAAACATTGAGAGCGCCCCCCCAGTATAATAAACATTGAGAGCGCCCCCCCAGTATAATAAACATTGAGAGCACCCCCCCCAGTATAATAAACATTGAGAGCGCCCCCCCAGTAGAATAAACATTGAGTAGCAGCCCCCCCAGTATAATAAACATGAGATGCGCCCCCCCAGTATCATAAACATTGAGAGCCGCCCCCCCAGTAGAAATAAACATTGAGAGCGCCCCCCAGTATAATATACATTGAGAGTGCCCCCCCCAAGTATAATAAACAGTGAGAGTGCCCCCCCCAGTATAATAAACAATTGAGAGCCGCCCCCCCCCAGTATAATAAACCATTGAGAGTGCCGCCCCCCCCAGTATAATCAAACATTGAGAGCAGCCCCCCCCAGTATATATACATTGAGATGCGCCCCCCCAGTATAATAAACATATGAGAGCAGCCCCCCCACAGTATAATAAACATTGAGAGCGGCCACCCCCCCAGTATAATAACATTGAGAGCGCCCCCCACCCCAGTATATAAACATTGAGAGGCGCCCCCCCAGTATAATAAACATTGAGAGCGCCCCCCCAGTATAATATACATTGAGAGCGCCCCCCCAGTATATAAAACAGTTGAGGAGCGCACCCCCCAGTAATAATAGACATTGAGGCGCCCCCCCCCAGTATAATAAACATTGAGTAGCGCCCCCCCCAGTATAATAAACATTGAGAGCACCCACCAGTATAATAAACATTGAGTGCGCCCCCCCAGTAATATAAACATTGAGAGTGCGCCCCCCCAGTATAATAAACATTGAGAGCGCCCCCCCAGTATAATCAAACATTGAGAGCGCCCCCCCAGTATAATAAACATTGAGAGCGGCCCCCCCAGTATATCAAACATTGAGAGCGCCCCCCCCAGTATAATAAACATTGAGAGCGCCCCCCCAGTATAATAAACATTGAGTGCGCACCCCCCAGTATAATAAACATTGAGAGCGCCCCCCCCAGTATAATAAACATTGAGTGCGCCCCCCCCGATAATAAACATTGAGAGCGCCCCCCCAGTATAATAAACATTGAGAGCACCCCCCAGTATAATAAACATTGAGTGCGCCCCCAGTATAATAAACATTGAGAGCGCCCCCCCCAGTATAATAACAATGAGGTGCACCCACCAGTATAATAAACCTTGAGGCGCCCCCCCAGTATAATAAACATTGAGAGCGCCCCCCCAGTATAATAAACATTGAGAGCGCCCCCCAGTATATAAACATTGAGAGCGCCCCCCCAGTATAATAAACATTGAGAGCGCCCCCCCCAGTATATAAACATTGAGAGCGCCCCCCCAGTATAATATACATGAGAGCGCCCCCCCCCAGTATATCAAACATTGAGGGCGCCCCCCCCAGTATAATAAACATTGAGAGCGCCCCCCCCAGTATAATAAACATTGAGTGCGCCCCCCCCCAGTATAATAACATTGAGTAGCGCCCCCCCAGTATAATAACATTGAGAGGCCACCCCCCCAGTATAATAAACATTGAGAGCGCCCCCCCAGTATAATAAACATTGAGAGCGCCCCCCCAGTATAATAAACATTGAGAGCGCCCCCCAGTATAATAAACATTGAGAGCTGCCCCCCCCAGTATAATCAAACATTGAGAGCGCCCCCCCCAGTATAATAACATTGAGAGCGCCCCCCCCAGTATATCAAACATTGAGAGCGCCCCCCCCAGTATATCAAACATTGAGAGCGCCCCCCCAGTATATCAAACATTGAGTGCGCCCCCCCCAGTATAATATAACATTGAGAGCGCCCCCCCAGTATAATAAACATTGAGTGCGGCCACCCCCCCAGTATAATATACATTGAGAGCGCCCCCCCCCAGTATAATAAACATTGAGTGCGGCCACCCCCCCAGTATAATATACATTGAGAGCGCCCCCCCCAGTATAATAAACATTGAGTGCGGCCACCCCCCCCAGTATAATATACATTGAGAGCGCCCCCCCCAGTATAATAAACATTGAGTGCGGCCACCCCCCCAGTATAATATACATTGAGAGCGCCCCCCCCCAGTATAATAAACATTGAGTGCGGCCACCCCCCCCAGTATAATATACATTGAGAGCGCCCCCCCCCCCCAGTATAATAAACATTGAGTGCGGCCACCCCCCCAGTATAATATACATTGAGAGCGCCCCCCCCCCCCAGTATAATAAACATTGGTGGTGCAGTGGGAAGTGCCAATGAGGGTTAAAAAAATAAATAAAAATTAACTCACCTCCTCCAATTGATCGCGCAGCTGCCGGTCTCCTGTTCTATCTTCAGGACCTGTGAAAGGACCTGTGGTGACATCACTGTGGTCATCACATGGTACATCATATGATCCATCACCATGGTAATGGACCATGTGATTAGCTCAGTGATGTCACCACAGGTCCTGAAGATAGAACAGGAGACCGGCAGCTATGCGATCAACTGGAGGAGGTGAGTTCATTTTTTATTTATTTTTTTAACCCTCATTGGCACTTCCCACTGCGCCACCAATGTTTATTATACTGGGGGGGGGTGCACAAAATTTTTATTATACTGGGGGGGGTGCACAAAATGTTAATTATACTGAGCACTCAATGTTAATACAAATACAGGAGGCGGGTGCCGGAATGAAATAGCCGGCACCCGACCTCTATGATAGGGGGCTGCGATCAGTGGCAGTTAACCCCTCAGGTGCCGCTCACTGTCATAGAGGTCGGGTGCCGGCTATTTGATTCCGGCACCCGCCTCCTGTATTTGTATTACAGGTCAGTTTTCTTCATTGGTGGCGCAGTGGCCACAGCCCCTCCCCTCCTCCTCCCATCCCTCTTCTCATTGGCGGAGGCAGCGGCAGCAGCAGCACAGGGGGAGGGAGAGAGCCCCCCCCGCCCCGCCCCCTCCCTCCCATCAGACTGGTGTCACCCGGTGCGGCCCGCACCCCCCGCACCCCCCTCGCAACGCCACTGATTTGTATCACTGCTTGTTGTTATAATCTTGCTTGTAATAGTGGTATATTGTATTCTGCCATGTATTCGAAGGCTGCTTGAAAAAACCGCAGACAGAAGTCACTTTTTACCAATTCCGTAGTGAGACAATGGATGAGCTTGGAACCCTGGTGCAACTGACCTTTGCACAGCTGCCGGCAGATTTTCATTCCATCCATGAGGTGAAACATCTGGGGTCCGTCTGTCCGGATCCTACCGTCTCACCATGGTCTCAAATGGGGAAGATGTGGGGGATGAGACTCCATCTTGGTTTCTGCAGCAGCCATTTTACATTGTATGACCTTTTTGAAGTTAATAGATCATGGACTTTTCTTGAATGTCAACATTTCTGCAGAGAGTAACTTAGCCCCCACCTTTGCTATTTTCGATAGATGGAAACTGCTAGCTGTAACACTTATTTCCTTTATTCTGAATTGTATGCATCTGCGGTTAATTGACATTTATATTTTCTGTTTCTGTAAGCATATATATACAAATATGGTCATGACCTTCATGAGACGTGTGTGGGTGGTTTTTCCACCCCCCACCAAGACAGTATAATATTATGTGCATTTTGCTTTGAATAAACATAGACTTGTTTGATCACTGAGTGTCGGTCAATCAATGCTCCAAATGGGTACTCATTATTAATTTATGGTGAATAGTAATTTGAAACTCAGCATGAATTAGAGTACGGGGTCTTTGTCCCCACACCATCCTCTTCATCAGAATCCATCTCATCCTCTCAAAGTCAAGCAGCATACTCTAAGCCTAAACAGGTTGGTTTGCTTTTTTCCTACACCTGAATTTCCTGGGGAATTTTCTTTTCAGTGCCATTTAAAATGCACATAACAAATTCACACAGGACTGAATTAGCAAGTTTAAAGTTACTTCAACGTATTCAATAAGAAACATGTAGAGAAGTATTGTATAAAGACATGGTCTTGTTAGTCATTTTCAGTCTACCTCAGCTCAGGGCTCAGATTAATATGTCTGACTACATATGTTACAAGATAGGTATTTAAGCAGTAGAAACATAGAGAGATCTATTATTTAAAATTGCTAACACAGTATTGCTATAATTGCTAACACAGCATTCAATATTGTTAGTAGAACTGTTAATAACTAAGTTTAAAAATAATTTTATTTAAATTCTTATGCTTGATATCTAATTCTTAATATGGAATTTATCTTGTTGCAGATGGAGCTGCATCCTGGTGCCGGGGTGTATTTGTCTGCACCACAGTGGACTGCCGCTCATTAATGTGGTACAGCGTCTTCATTTATTAGAGCGGTTTTCATGTGTTTATTTGACACTGATACATTACTAAAAAGTAATTTCAAAGGTGGTGCCTCCAAGCATCTGACAGATGGAGAGTAACTGGTGCCATAAGACCCTGTGAAAACATGAGCTCTGATAGGTAGACCATGAACCATTATGACTACAACTGTGTTGACTATGTTCAATTTGAACTGATTATTAAAGATCTACAATATTTTGATGTTTATATCCATGCTTAATACTGTTAGTAAAGATTCACCAATGCCCGGAGCCCAAGTGATACCTCAAAGCCCAGCATAGGGCTGCAGAGCCTGCCACTAACCCTGCCCTGCATAGAGCTCGCACAACTACCTGAGAGCCACACAGCCCACCACAGAACCTGCAAAGCCCACCCAAGAGTCTACACAGCACACCACAGTACCTGCACAGCCCACATGAGTGTCAACAAAGCCCACCATACAACCTGCACAGCCCACCTGAGAGTCTGCACAGCCCACCAAAGAACCTGCACAGCCAACTGAGATGCCACATAGCCCACCCATAGACCCCCCTATAGTCCACCTGAGTCGGAGCAGCCCAGTATGAAACCTGCAAAACTCACCATAGACCCCACACAGCCTCCTGCAGGGGTGTGGATATTAAAAAATATATATATTTTTTTAAATTTAAACACTTTTTTTATTTGATTATCATTTATTTATTTTTTTTAGTTTATTTTTATTCACTTAACTTTATTGTAAGGTTGAGCGAACCCAAACTGTAAAGTTCGGGTGCATACAAATACAGAACTTTAGGAGTTTTGGACCTCGGACCCGAACCCAAACTTTTCTATAAAAGTTTGGGTTCGAGTTCGGTGTTCGACGAGTTAATGGCGCTTTTTAAAAGGCTGCAGAGCTTGTGTGCCCTTAGAATCCATCACAGTCATGCCTACTAATGGCATGGCTGTGATTGGCCAGTGCAGCATGTGACCCAGCATCTATATAAGCTGGAGTCACGTAGCGCTGCACATCACTCTGCTCTTACTAGTGTAGGGATAGGATGCTGCTACTGTGAGGGAGAGAATAGGAAAGAATCTGTTATCAGAAGTGCTTGTTAACTCAGTGATCTACAGCGATTTTGTTTTGTGGATGCAGTGCACCATTTTTTGTACCCTGCCCTGAGCCCAGTGACACAGAAAAATAACTGTTATCCATCTGTTAGTTAGGTGGGCAAGTTCAGTGCACCAGCATAGCATATGTGCATTTGTGACAGTCAAATACAATCTTTAAATACTGCAGTTATATTCTGGGTATAAAAAAACACAAATTTTTTGCAATACCCTACATCTGGGGCCTTTGCTGCATTTGTCACAGTGAAATACAAGCTTTAAATACTGCAATTATATCCTGGGTTTAAAAAAACATCCATTTTTGGCAAGACCCTACATCTAGGGCCTTTGCTGCATTTCTTTTCTTTTTTTTTTTTTTTTTTATTTAAATTTTTTTATTTTTCAACATAAAACAGGGGATTACAAGAATCAAGGTATCAAGGCATAGGCGTGCAAGCCTTTACATATCTGGGCATTTAAAGAGACAGATATTATGCAGATGCATGGGTGATACAGCAAGGATCCAGACAATACACATAGAGCATTTTATAACATCATCTAGGCGACACAGAGAGGTGAAGAACAATGTTATGGGAACAAATGAAGCATTGCAAGAGGAGTGGGTTCTTCTGGACAAGCAGGTCTTTGGCTCGGGAGCCAAGAGACCAGACAGTAGTGCTTACAACTCTCTAGTCTGGGTTTCTGAAGTTCCACCTTGGTGACCATTTTTTGAGGAATTCCTTATGGGATCGCTTTTCCCAGGATGAAAGTTCTTCAAACCTGTGGAGTTGGTCCACTTTTTGGATCCAATCCTCCAAGGTTGGGACTTGGGCTTGAAGCCAGTAAGTGGGAAGCAATAGGCGAGCAGCTATTAACATTTGCATAAAGAGATATGATGGTTGTACCTTCTGGTCTGCAGTATGAAGGGATAGGAGGGCAAGCTGTGGAGAGGGTTGGACAATAGACCCACAGATCTTATTAGATGATGCAAAGATCTCCATCCACCACCTGTGTATGTTGGGACAAGTCCACCAAATGTGTAGGAAAGTGCCTTTATCCCCACAGTGCCTCCAGCAAGCGTCCGAAGCGGTGTCAGAGTAGAGTGATGTTTTATCGGGCGTGTTATACCATCTGGTGAGAATTTTATAACAGTTTTCCTGAATTCGAACGCAGCGTGAGGCACCGTGGGGGTAACTAAAGAGACCATGTAAACTATCAAACGAGAAGACTATGTTGAGGTCTTTCTCCCAGCTACTCACGAATGAGGGTTTGGCAAGTAAAGGTGGTAGGCGTAACTTGCTATAAATAAGTGAAATTAATTTCTTAGGTGTAGATTTTTGAGATATAATTGATTCGAACCAGACTATGGGTCGAGTTAAGTCTCCTATATTAATGTGTTGTTTCAAATAAGCTCTTAAATATGTTATGGTAATGATATCGCATGGATGCGGATTTAAGATAGAATTGAGTGCTTGTAGCTCGATCCATTCTCCCGAGGGGAGGGCCAGAGTGTTTATCTGAATGGGTGAAGACTTAAGAGCCTGGGAGGTTGCGGATTTTAATGGTAAGGGGGCTGTGTCAACTATATCCCTTACCGTCAGGAGGGGAGAAGGGTATGGTATGGCGCAGTGTGAAGAGGAGAACCATTTCCAAGCTTCTAATGTAGCTTTTATTAATGGATAGTGGGAAAATTGCCCCGGGAAAACTGTCTGGTTACCAAGCATCAGCGCTTTAGGGGATTTCTGCAAGATATCTAACTCCATGTCTACTAGGAGGGAGGGTGTTGTGGATCTCAACCAGGCCACTGCTCGAGTCAGGAGGATGGCCCTGCCATAGATTTCGGGATTAGGTAGCCCGATCCCCCCCGCGTGTCTAGGTTTGGTGAGTAAAGAGAATGGGAGTCTCGCTCTCTTGCCGTTCCAGATAAATGACCTGAATTTTTTAAAAACTTGGTCGTAGTAATGTTTGGGAACTGGGATAGGTAGCACCTGCTGGAGGTAGGTAAGGCGAGGAAGGATCAGGGAGGTAAGTAGGTTCTTGCGTCCAAACCACGAGAGGGTTGGATTAGATCTAGCTAGATTATCAATAGCCTCAAAAATGGATTCCCTGAGAGGGGTATAGTTAAGAGAGAAGAGGTCATGTATGTTTGGACTCAATTTGACTCCTAGGTAAGTGATTGTTGTCGAGGACCAGTTAAATGGTGAATCTACCATAAGAAGATTCTTTGTGGGGTCGGGAATTCCCATGCACAAAACCAGAGATTTGCCAGCATTTATTTTAAAATCGGAGGCTAAGCTAAAACAGTTGAGATAGCTCTGAATCCGAGGTAAGGAAGTTTTGGGGTTAGTGGTCATCATTAGGACGTCGTCGGCGAATGCTGCCACTTTTTGTTCCCTGCCTCCCAAACACAGACCTGAAATCTCCCCGTCCAATCGTACGTTAGCAAGAAGTGGTTTGAGTGCCAGGATGAAAAGGAGGGGTGAAAGGGGACAACCTTGTCGAGTCCCATTGCTTATTGGGAATGGGGCGGACAGATTTCCATTGACTTGCACCCTTGCTGACGCCTGTTCGTACATGGCAAAAGTGGCTTGTACGAAGGGACCAGGTAGGCCAAACCTCACCAGGGTGTGTTTTAGATACTGCCAATTGACCCTGTCTAATGCTTTCTCCGCATCAGTACTAAGGAGAAGCAGTGGGGACTAAGTTCTTTTGGCGTGGCATATGATGTTGATCACCCTGGCTGTGTTATCTTTCCCCTCTCTGGTGCGGATGAAGCCAACCTGGTCCCCGTGTATGAGGGAGGGGAGGAGAAGGGCTAATCTATTAGCTAGCATTTTGGCCAGGAGTTTGAGGTCTGTGTTTAGGAGGGATATGGGTCTATAGTTAGAGCATTGTGCGGGATCCTTCCCTTCTTTTGGTATGAGGGAGATATGTGCCGTGGTCATGTCTCTGGAAAGGGGGTGGCCCAACAGTGACTGGTTACAGACATCTAGGAGGTAGGGGAGGAGAATCTCCCCGAAGGTTTTGTAATATGAAAGGGGAAGGCCATCCGGGCCTGGGCTCTTTCCTGATGGAGTTTGTGACAAGGCAGTTTTGAGTTCTGTTATGGTAAAAGGGGCTTCCAGACTCAGTTTTTGATCGGAGGAAAGGTGAGGTATTTTGGATGAATCCAAGAAGCTCCCTATAGCAGACGTTCTCTCCTCGGGTATCTCAGGGGGGGGGGGGGAGATTGTAGAGGGTGTTATAAAAGGTCCGAAACTGGTCAGTGATCTGGGATAGGGAGAAAATCGGTTTACCATCCGGTGTGGCTAGTTGATGGATATAGTTGGAGGACCGTCTCCCTTTAATCCTGCTCATCAGAAATTTTGTAGCTTTGTCACCATGAGCAAAAAACTTGTGCTTAGTGCTCATATAGTATTTGGCTGCCTTGGAGGAAAGGAGGGATTTTAGTTTCGCCCTATTTTCTGATAGCTCTTTAAAATGGGGGTCTGAGGCGGAGAGTTTATGGCGAGCTTCTAGACACTGAATTTTTTTGAGGGTTTCATCTATGGCTTTGTCATTAAGTTTCTTTTTGTAGGATCCAATGCTTATGAAATGGCCTCTGACGACCGGTTTGTGAGCGTCCCAGAGAGTGTTGGTAGAAACCTCTGAGCTTTTGTTTAGAGAGAAGTAGTCTATTAAATGCTTGGAGATCTGTTCTGTTGAGTCCTGGAAGCCTAATAAAGACTCATTTAGGCGCCAGCTAAAACAGGAGGGGCTTTTTGTAGGAGCTAGTATCTGGATAAAAATAGGGGAATGGTCCGATAAATGTATAGAGCCTATCGTGGATGTACTACATAAATGAAGGTGTTCTTTGGAGATAAATAAGTAATCCAACCTATGGTAGGTGGCATGGGTGGAAGAGTAGAATGTGTAGTCAAGAGTATCAGGATGATGGGCACGCCAGGAGTCAACCAGGTTTAAGCTCCAAATGTTACTTCTAATGGATTTAAGGGCTCTGCCTGAGAGGGATGTCTTGTGGGATGAAACGTCTAATTGTGGGAAAAGTGCAACATTTAGGTCTCCTCCTAATACCACTATACCCTCTTTAAAAGGGGTAATAATTGGGATTAAGCTAGACAACCACTGGGATTGGTTGGAGTTGGGGGCGTATAAATTTGCAAAGGTGTATATTTGCTGGCCAATTGAGCCTTTTATGAGGATGAACCTTCCGTCTGGGTCGAGTTTTTGGTCAATGAGTTTAAATGGAACTTTTTTGTGGAACCCTATGCTAACCCCACAAGATGCAGACGAATTGCCTCCACAGTGAAACCAGTCTGAGAAGTAGGAGAACTGCATATTGGGATAGTGATTAAAGCGGTAGTGGGTCTCCTGGAGGAGCACAACCTCTACTTTGGCTTTTCTTAGAATGGTAAAGACTTGGCTCCTTTTTGATGGGGAGTGGAAGCCTTTAACATTGTAAGATGCAATGTGTAGATCAGCCATTTGGTGAGGTGTGAGTGGAGATACCTCTGAGCTGGAAGTGCCTCCTCCAAGAGAGATAGCAGGAAGTGTGCGGACTTGTCTCCAAGTGCACAATCCGGATCAGGGCGGTGTTGGGGTCTCTTATAGCCAGTTTGGGTACGACATACCTTGAGGGAAGAACAGGGTAAGAACGTAGAACAAAACATAAAAGTACAAACAAACAATAAATCAGCATTAATGAACATGCTGCATACATGTGGGGGGATAGAATGGTCTAGAGACCAGTGAGGAGGTCGAGTAACACCTCAAGTGAGGCCAATGGACTATTGGGGAGAATGGGTCTGTCTAAACGACAAAGCAGACATCTTTACACCGGTGGGAATCCAGCGTTATGACAGATTGATCGCACGAAATTAGCAGTCTAGATCAAGTTAGGGAGTTCAAACAGTTATAACGATAGAAGGGAAAGAGTTCCTATGGTTTACTTAATGTTCCTGAGAGAGGCTTCTAGGAGTTAGTTGCAGGCTTCTCTTCTTGGATCTGGAGGACTTCGGGGTACGAAGGACTTCAAACGGAACCAACTTGGGGAGGTCCGGAAGATCGCGCAGGTCCTGGAAAAGTTCCCAATTCTCGATCGGCAAGGGGTCTACTTTCAGCAGGCTGTAGGTGGCTTGGAGGTCAGTGAAGGACTTGATGAAGAACTTGTTCCCTGCAGCCGAAAACGCAAGTCCAAAAGGGTAGGACCAACGATATGGTATTTTATTGGATCGGAGCCAGTCGGTCAGGGGTTTGAGCGCCCTGCGTTTCTTTAAGGTAGAAGGCGCCAGATCTTGGTAGATCTCTAACCTTGAATCTTCATAAGACAGGTCGGCTTTGTTGCGGGCAGCTTCTAAGATGGCGGATTTCGTCGGGAAGTGTAGGAACTTGCATATAACATCCCTGGGCGGGTCGGAGGGCTTGGGTTTAGGGCGGAGGGCTCTATGGGCCCGTTCTATGACCACATCTTGCGGGAAGTCGGGGCCTAGTAGCGAGCTGCAGATAGCAAGAACAGCCGCCGATATATCTCCGGGCAAAACCGCCTCTGGGATCCCACGAAACCGTAGGTTGCTCCGGCGCCCTCTATTTTCTTGATCTTCGATAGTGCTGTGCATCTCGTTGAGATAATTTGAGCAGCGGCGAAAGGCGTCCGACACAGCTGAATGATGGTTCAGGGACGCTGCCTGATGTAGTTCTAGGGTCTCTACCCTGTCTCCTATTTGCCGCACCTCCTGCCTGAAGGCTGAGAGCTCGGAGAGGATGGGCTCCATAACCCTATGTAGGGCACAATCCAGGTATTTCCTAGTTAGAGGTAGATCAGTGCTAACCTGTGCATCCTCCGTTTCGCTCTCGTCGTCTGAGAGGGTAGGGGCCCGCTTCGGCGCCTTAGGATGTGCTGCCGGCGCCATCTTTGTTTCCCTCGCTGCGACCGTAGCTGCAGCCTTTTTAAGGAATTTCTCCATATCGCCGGGAGGAATCTGACCCTTAGAGTTAGCGGGGTGGTCTCCTTGTTTCTGGTTGCCAATTTTCACCATTCTCGTCCGAGTGTGCTGCTGTAGGCTGGTGTTATAGTCGATTCTCCTAGGAGAGCAGCGGACTATGCAACCATCACGATTCGGCGCTAGCTCCGCCCCCCCCCCCCCCCCCCTTTGCTGCATTTCTGACAGTCAAATACAATCTTTAAATACTGCAGTTATATTCTGGGTATAAAAAAACACCAATTTTTTGCAATACCCTACATCTGGGGCCTTTGCTGCATTTCTGACAGTGAAATACAAGCTTTAAATACTACAATTATATATTGGGTTTAAAAAAAACACCCATTTTGGGCAAGATAATAAATTTGCGGCCTCTGCTGCATTTCTGGCACTCCATTACAAGCTTTAGATACTGCTGTTATATTCCGGTTTAAAAAAAAAAAAAACACCCATTTTGAGCAAGATAATACATTTACAGCCTTTGCTGCATTTCTGACAGTCCAATACAAGCGTTAGATACTGCTGTTATATATTCTGGTTTAAAAAAAACACCCATTTTGGGCAAGACGCTACATTTGGGGCCTTTGCTGCATTTGTCACAGTCAAATACAACCAGTCAATACTGCAGTTACAAATTAAAATTTTTTGGGACCGTGAAGTAATTGTATAAAATTCGCCTGTCACACACTTGTGTGACCTCAATAAATTTTTACTCTTTATGACACCGCCACTGCCTTACTCTCAGTGAACTTAATTGTTGACTATTGGCAGTTACATTGCCACCTGACATAAACCATCTGTTAGTTTGGTGGGTGAACGCAAAGAATGAGGAGTCAATAAGGGACGTGGCCCAGATCGTGGTGCTGCTGGTGGAGCTCCAGTTGCAGGGAGAGGACGTGGTCGATCTGTGTCAGCTACATGCACAAGTGAAGGTGCGAGTAGGCGACAGAACCTTCAGCGTTATTTGGTAGGGCCGAATGCGGCTCTTTGAATGGTAAGACTAGAACAAGTACAGGCGATAGTAGGCCTCCAGTTCCTTCACATTGTCTCCCACCCAGTCTCCTGCCGAAAGATCAGAGTTGGCACCTGCAGCCCATGTCCATCAGTCCTTCACCTCACCCCCTTGAAAATCAGCCAAGCAGTCTAAGTCCCAAGTCATGGAGTAGTCTCTTCTGCTTTTTGATGACTCTGCTAGCAGGGTTTCCCAGGGCCATCTACATAGCCCTGCCCCAGAGGTGGAAGAGATTGAGTGCACCGATGCCCAACCACTTATGTTTCAGGATAAGTACATGAGAGGACCACTGCAGCACGTCTCGGATAATGACGAAACACAGGTGCCAACTGCTGGGGCTTTCTGCAGTGTGCAGACCGACAAGGAGGGGAGGGGTGAAGACTGGGTGGAAGATGATGTGAAGGACGATGAGGTCCTCAACCTCACATGGAATCAAGGTCATGTGAGAGCCACCAGCACAGCAGAAGAGGGAGCAGGATGCAAAAGCAGAGCGGCCGTCCCCTAGACAGTATGCCTGCTACTGCCCACCACACCATAGGACTGAGCACACCAAAGTCAGCTCCAAGGAGTTCCCTGGCGTGGCAGTTCTTCAGACAATGTGCTGACGACAAAGAGCCTGAAGCGAGGCATAAAAATTCTCAACCTGAGCTCAACCTGCATGACCAAGCATCTAAGTGCAAAGCATGAGCTGCAGAGGAGTAGACACCTCAAAAACCAAGAAAGGTCTCTGTCTCCTCCTGCTTCCTCTTCTGCTACAGTCTCGGCCTCTTCATCCACCTCTGGAGTGACAGTGGCACTTGCCACCCCACAAACAGAAGATCTGCCATCAAAGCCACCACCTGGGTCACCAAGCATCTCCACAATGTTCCATGGAAGCGTTCAATTCTCTATCTCCCATACACTGGAGCGAAAGAGGAAGTACCCCTCTACCCACCCACAATCACTGGCCTTTGAAATGCTCTCATTCCATCTGGTGGAGACAGAGAGTTTTAAAAGCCTTATGGCGGTGGCTGTCCCACAGTACGTCGTGCCCAGCCGCCACTACTTTTCCAGGCCGAGCCTACCCTTCCCTGCACAACCAAGTGGGGGACAAAATCATGTGTGCACTGCTCAATGGCATTTGTGGCAAGGTCCACCTAACTATGGATATGTGGACCAGTAAGCATGGTCAGGGACGTTATATCTCCCTAACAGCACACTGGGTAAATGCAGTGACAGCAGAGCCTGAGGCGGTTAGCAGCATGTCCTTCCACCACCGAGGATTGCAGGGTGCTTCTCTTTGCCTCTTGTTGCTTCCTCCTCCTACTCCGCTTCCTCATCCTCTACCGCCTCCTCATCCGGTCAGTGTAACACCTTCACCACTAACTTCAGCACAGCTAGGGGTAAACGACAGCAGGCCGTTATAAAACGTATCTGTTTGGGGGACAAACCCCACACCGTGCAGGAGCTGTAGACGGGCCTTGAACAACAGACCGATGAGTGGTTGGTGCCAGTGAGCCTCAAGCCCGGCCTGGTAGTGTGCGATAATGGGCTAAATCTCGTAGCAGCTCTGGGACTAGCCGGTTTGATGCATATCCCTTGCCTGGCACATGTGCTGAATTTGGTGGTGCAGATGTTCCTTAAAAATTACCCCAATATGTCAGAGCTGCAAGTGTGGGCCGTCTGTGCGTGCTTTTGGCGTTCTTACCCTGCCGATGCTCGCCTGTCAGCGCTGCAGTGTAACTTCGGCCTTCCCGCTCACTGCCTCATATGCAACGTGCCTACAAGGTGGAACTCCACCTTGCACATGCTGGCCAGACTGCGCGAGCAGCAGCAGGCGATAGTGGAGTTTCAGCTGCAGCACGCCCAAGTGAGTCGCTCTGCGGAACAGCACCACTTCACCACCAATGAGTGGGCCTCCATGCGAGACCTGTGTGTCTTGTTGTGCTGTTTTGAGCACTCCACCAACATGGCCAGTGCCGATGACGCCATTCTCAGCATTACTATCCCACTTCTTTGCCTCCTTTAACCACCTCCGGACCGCCTAACGCAGATGTGCGGTCCGGAGGTGGCAGCCCTGCGCAGAGTCACGCATATATATGCGTCATCTCGCGAGGGCCGGGATTTCCTGTGAACGCGCGCACACAGGCGCGCGCGCTCACTGGAACGGAAGGTAAGCAAGTGGATCTCCAGCCTGCCAGCGGCGATCGCTCGCTGGCAGGCTGGAGATCAGAATTTTTTAACCCCTAAGGCTACTTTCACACTAGCGTTCGGGTTTCCGTTCGTGAGCTCCGTTTGAAGGAGCTCACGAGCGGACCCGAACGCAGCCGTCCAGCCCTGATGCAGTCTGAATGGAGGCGGATCCGCTCAGACTGCATCAGTCTGGCGGCGTTCAGCCTCCGCTCCGCTCGCCTCCGCACGGACAGGCGGACAGCTGAACGCTGCTTGCAGCGTTTGGGTGTCCGCCTGGCCGTTCGGAGGCGTGCGGATCCGTGCGGATCCGTCCAGACTTTCAATGTAAGTCAATGGGGACGGATCCGTTTGAAGATGCCACAATGTGGCTCAATCTTCAAGCGGATCCGTCCCCCATTGACTTTACATTGAAAGTCTGGACGGATCCGTACTAGGCTATTTTCACACTTAGCTTTTTTTTGCTAAAATAATGCAGACGGATCCGTACTGAACGGAGCCTCCGTCTGCATTATTATGATCGGATCCGTTCAGAACGGATCCGATCGAACGCTAGCCGAACGCTAGTGTGAAAGTAGCCTAACAGGTATATTAGACGCTGTTTTGATAACAGCGTCTAATATACCTCCTACCTGGTCCTCTGGTGGTCCCTTTTGTTAGGATCGACCACCAGAGGACACAGGTAGGTCAGTAAAGTCGCACCAAACACTACACTACACTACACCCCCCCCCCGTCACTTATTAACCCTTTATGAACCCCTGATCACCCATGATCACCCCATATAAACTCCCTGATCACCCCCCTGTCATTGATCACCCCCTGTCATTGATCACCCCCCTGTCATTGATCACCCCCCTGTTAGGCTCCGTTCAGACGTCCGTATGATTTTTACGGATCCACGGATACATGGATCGGATCCGCAACACACATGCGGACGTCTGAATGGAGCCTTACAGGGGGGTGATCAATGACAGGCGGGTGATCACCCATATACACTCCCTGATCACCCCCTGTCATTGATCACCCTCCTGTCATTGATCACCCCCCTGTAAGGCTCCATTCAGACGTCCGTATGATTTTTACGGATCCATGGATACATGGATCGGATCCGCAAAACACATGCGGACGTCTGAATGGAGCCTTACAGGGGGGTGATCAATGACAGGCGGGTGATCACCCATATACACTCCCTGATCACCCCCTGTCATTGATCACCCCCCTGTCATTGATCACCCCCCTGTAAGGCTCCATTCAGACGTCCGCATGACGTTTTTTTGGCACAAGTTAGCGGAAATTTTTTGTTTGTTTTTGTTTTTGTTTTTTCCTACTAAGTCTCATATTCCACTAACTTGTGTCAAAAAATAAAATCTCACATGAACTCATCATACCCCTCACGGAATCCAAATGCGTAAACATTTTTAGACATTTATATTCCAGACTTCTTCTCACGCTTTAGGGCCCCTAAAAAGCCAGGGCAGTATAAATACCCCACATGTGACCCCATTTCGGAAAGAAGACACCCCAAGGTATTCCGTGAGGGGCATGGCGAGTCCATGAAAGATTGAAATTTTTGTCCTAAGTTAGCGGAAAGTGAGACTTTGTGAGAAAAAAACAAAAAAAATCAATATCCGCTAACTTGTGCAAAAAAAAAAAAATTCTAGGAACTCGCCAGGCCCCTCATTGAATACCTTGGGGTGTCTTCTTTCCAAAGTGGGGTCACATGTGGGGTATTTATACTGCCCTGGCTTTTTAGGGGCCCGAAAGTGTGAGAAGAAGTCTGGGATCCAAATGTCTAAAAATGCCCTCCTAAAAGGAATTTGGGCCCCTTTGCGCATCTAGGCTGCAAAAAAGTGTGACACATCTGGTATCGCCGTACTCAGGAGAAGCTGCGCAATGTGTTTTGGGGTGTCATTTTACATATACCCATGCTGGGTGAGAAAAATATCTTGGTCAAATGCCAACTTTGTATAAAAAAATGGGAAAAGTTATCTTTTGCCAAGATATTTCTCTCACCCAGCATGGTTATATGTAAAATGACACCCCAAAACACATTCCCCAACTTCTCCTGAGTACGGCGATACCAGATGTGTGACACTTTTTTGCAGCCAAGGTGGGCAAAGGGGCACATATTCCAAAGAGCACCTTTCGGATTTTGCAGGGCATTTTTTACACATTTTGATTGCAAAGTTCTTCTCACACATTTGGGCCCCTAAATTGCCAGGGCAGTATAACTACGCCACAAGTGACCCCATTTTGGAAAGAAGACACCCCAAGGTATTCCGTGAGGGGCACGGCGAGTACCTAGAATTTTTTATTTTTTGTCACAAGTTAGCGGAAAATGATGATTTTTCTTTTTTTTTCTTTTTTCCTTACAAAGTCTCATATTCCACTAACTTGCGACAAAAAATTAAAAATTCTAGGAACTCGCCGTGCCCCTCACGGAATACCTTGGGGTGTCTTCTTTCCAAAATGGGGTCACTTGTGGCGTAGTTATACTGCCCTGGCAATTTAGGGGCCCAAATGTGTAAGAAGTACCTTGCAATCAAAATGTGTAAAAAATGGCCTGCGAAATCCGAAAGGTGCACTTTGGAATATGTGCCCCTTTGCCCACCTTGGCTGCAAAAAAGTGTCACACATCTGGTATCGCCGTACTCAGGAGAAGTTGGGGAATGTGTTTTGGGGTGTCATTTTACATATACCCATGCTGGGTGAGAAAAATATCTTGGTCAAATGCCAACTTTGTATAAAAAAATGGGAAAAGTTGTCTTTTGCCAGGCATGGGAATATCCCATGATACTATTGTGGCCGCATAGTTGATCAACATAATCAGAAGAGATGACATCATTATGGCAACCTGTGAGAAAAGGAGTAGAGGTGGTTAGTTACCTGTGTCTGGAATATGGGTTTGCCTGGGCGCTGGATGCAGAGGTGTATAAGGTCTGGGACGCTGTTTAAATAGCATGCTGGCCGGTGAGCAGGGTCATATGACAGTATTTCGTATGTCTCAGTATCAGACAGTTGTCTGTGAATTTCTGTAAGATAATCTTTTTTATCCATGACAACGAGGGCCCCACCCTTATCTGCCGGTTTAATAATTATGTCCTTATTTTGTTGTAATGAGTTTAATGCTATCTTCTCTTCTTGGGACAAATTGTTAGTGTGTTTGAAGTGACCCTCCGTGTTTGCTGTGAGAATGTCACCCACTAGTTTCTGGGAGAGAGAGATATATGTCTCAATGGGATGTTTGTTCTTAGGGGGCATGAAGGAACTTTTGTTCCTGAGTCCCAGGTTTTTGATTGAAAGGGGTCCTGATGTGGTGTCGAGGGTCGATTGTTCTGGTCTTAGTTCTTGAAAATGGGCTTTTAGCCTTATAGTTCGGTAGAACTTTTGCAACTCTTGTTCTAGTGAGAACGTATTGAATATAGGTGTAGGACAGAATGATAGACCCTTCTGTAGAACTGTGATTTGTGTCGGTGATAGGTTAGAGGATGAAATGTTGATGACTAGGTTGTCCTCCTTACCTGGGAGCGTGTCTGGATGCGTCCTTCTTGATTTCCTCCCGCCCCTCCTGGTCCTCCTCGTCTTGATCTGCCCCTCCTTGGGGCGTTGCCTAAAAAACGTGGTTCGTAGTGCCCGGATCGGTCTCTCATTTTCTTTACAGACGCATTGAATTGTCCACAACGGGTGAGGGTGATGTATTGGCCCCTGTTCCCAATGACCCCTTTTTTCTTCTCCCTTTCCCCCCCCCTTTTTTCCTTAGCCCTCCCCCCCCCTTCCTTCTTTTCCCCCCCTCCCCTTCCTTCCTTTCCCCCCCTCCTCCCCCTCCCCCTTTCCCCCCCTCCTCCCCCTCCCCCTTTCCCCCCCCGCTTCCATTCCTTTCTCCCCAAACCCCCCCCAACCCCCCCCCCCCTCCGCTCTCCCTCGGAACTCTTTCCCACCTAGATAACATTATGTCTCACAATGTACTATGATATTGTCCTCTATAGGAGCCAAGGGAGCTAACAACATAATTAAAACCAAGTGAGCTACTTATCACCACCCCCACCCCCTAATATAAACCTCTTCAGTCTATGTTTATATCTATACTTTCACCCTTACCCATATTTACATCCAATCCCGGACTTACGCCATTTCCTCCTCTAGATCTTACCACATCTGCCATATTTCCCCATATCTCCCTTTCGCTATATCCAATTATCTTACTAAGATTTCATCTCCCAACCTGGATGTTATAACACAGCCTAATAAACATATAATCAATTAGAACATACATATATATGCACATAGATTCTACTTTATCCACAGTGGAACACATAAACTACACTGACTCCACCCATATGACATCATATGGAACGCATGAACACTTCCAGACCACACCACTTCCGGCCATGTGACCGGAATTACCATGCCCCACTACATCAGCCAGCACTTCCACTCGGTGGAACGCATACGTGCGTTCCACACAGCACGCACCACTTCCGGCCAGGTGACCGGAATCACTATGTCCCACTACATCAGCCAGTACTTCCGCTCTGTGGAACGCATACGTGCGTTCCACACAGCGCACAACTTCCTGTCATATGACCCTGCTCACCGGCCAGCATGCTATTTAAACAGCGTCCCAGACCTTATACACCTCTGCATCCAGCGCCCAGGCAAACCCATATTCCAGACACAGGTAACTAACCACCTCTACTCCTTTTCTCACAGGTTGCCATAATGATGTCATCTCTTCTGATTATGTTGATCAACTATGCGGCCACAATAGTATCATGGGATATTCCCATGCCTGCCAACTTCTATATGCAGAATATACCACATGAGGCTTGAGTATTTGTTTTCAACATACTACAACAATGTATTCCTATATATCCATATGACAATCGATTTACTCAGTATCTTTCTGCCTTTCTACTCCCCTCCTATCAGCTTTAATATTGTTAGCATGTGGTTAATCGTCTATGCCAACTACACAAGGACCCATGGAGTCTGATATACACAATTTTTACTAGCAAACCCCAACAAACATTGCCATATTCTACGTTGACATCAAGTGTAGTGGGCATAGACGACGCAACCACATTCTAAACTATGTTTTCATGGAATCCCAATAAAATCATGTTTTTCTTGCGTATACCGATACAATCATGTTCATAAATATGAATTGATCCATATTTTTGCCATATTCTATGTTGATATCAAGTGTTGACATTAAGTGTATTTTTTGTCATGTTCTATATTGACATCAAGTGCAGTGGACATAGACGACGCAACCACTCTCTGAACTATGTTTTCATGGAACCCCAATAGAATCATGTTTTCCTTGAGTATACCCATTTAATCATGTTCGTAAATATGAATTTATATGTGCATTTTTATATGTATATATAACCTCTGGGCTCCTATCTACTCTGCTGCTATAACCCTATCAAATATTACTTGTACATTATTTATTGTTTCATTTTTATTATGTTCATATCTATGTAATTTCATACTCTGCCATCCATGTAAAAGTACCTTATATATATGTATTTGATAATGTTCCAGATAACATGACCACTGATGAAGGTCCACCGTGACCGAAACGTCTGGTCAGAAAATAATCTGTTATTCTTTAACATATAACGGGCCTATGGATGGCATAGAAAGAATGAAAGAATAAAATTCACTTTATTTGCATAACTTCCAGACTGAGTGCCTCAATAATTAATTACCTGGATACGGCCTAATAAGCCCTTGATCGGCACCGGTATCAAGACTTGAATAGAGTGCGGTTCCTCACCTCTTCACACACCGAAGTGGTTAAAAAACACTTCAGATGATGATGGAAGAGGATGTAGCACAGGAGGAGGAGTAGGAAGAGGGATCATTTCCAAGGGTTTCAGGCCAGTCATTCACAAGTGGCTCCGAGGGTGGGTTCCTGCACCCACAAGCGCCAGGTACACAATTGTCCAGCAAGGGCACAGTTTTGGAGTATGACGAGGTAGAGGATGAGGAGGAGTAGACGGAGGAGGAGGATGAACTGTGTTCACAGCAGGGTGGCACCCAAACCAGCTCATAGCCATCACTGGTGCGTGGCTGGGGGGGGATTACAGAGGACACAGACAATACACCTACCACAGAGGACAGCTTGTCGTTGCCTCTGGGCAGCCTGGCACACATGAGCGATTACATGCTGAAGTGTCTCCGCAACGACCGCTGAGTTGGCCACATTCTAACTTGTGCCGATTACTGGGTGACTTCAAAAACTAGACTTTCCCTTTAAGTGTTAGGATACAGTGTTTTATACAATAAACATTAAACTGATGTCCCTAGGACTGCCTTACACCTGTTAATCCTACACCTACGTCTATTCCTAAAACTTAACCTTTATTGGTATGCTCATAATAGTGTTTCTAATAACTAACTAAGTATTTAAAATTTCAGTACATCGCAGCCATTGGCGTATGCCTGATTTCCTATTAGGGGTCTCCTAACTAGATTTGCTTGTCCAGGGTGAGACACACTAGTGCCTTTCTGGCTGTGCGCTGCCAGTGTAGTATAGGCACTGTGTTTCATTGATCCCTGTAATGCTGGCTGTAACAATGTGCTGTATTAAAACTAGAGCTTCACGCTACCCCCGACATGTTTCGCCGAGTACCGGCGTCTTCAGGGGTTAGGGCAGAGTGTAAGTGTGTCTCCTCCCGGCCGGATTACTGGGTGGCCACGCTGCTGGATCCTCGTAAAAAGGACAACGTAACGTCCTCAATTCCGTCACTGGAGCGTGATCGTAAGATGCACGAGTGCAAGTGCAAGCGCACGCTGGTAGACGCGCTGCTGGTGGCATTCCCTCCTGACAGCAGGGGCACAGTGGAAGCACAAGGCAAAGGCAGAGGATGAGGAGGAGGTCGCCAACGCAGCTGGGGCTCCGCCAGCACCTCAGAAGGCAGGGTTAGCATGGCCGGAATGTGGAAAAGCTTTTTCAGCACACCACAACAACCAGCACCACCAGCTGATATGTAATGTCTTAGCAGGAGGCAGCATTTCACCAACATGGTGGAGCAGTATGTGTGCACACGCCTACACGTACTGACTGATGGGTCTGCCCCCTTCAACTTCTGGGTCTCCAAATTGGGCACATGGCCTGAGCTTGCCCTTTACGCCTTGGAGGTGCTGGCCTGCCCTGCAGCCAGTGTATTATCTGAACGTGTGTTTAGCATGGCAGGGGGCATTATCACAGACAAACGCAGTCGCCCGTCCACAGCCAATGTGGACAAGCTCACGTTCATTAAAATGAACCAGGCATGGATCCCACAGGACTTGTCCGTACCTTGTGTAGAATAAACATGTATACCGACCTTGCCCAGCCATTGTTATACTACAGCGCAATTGCTCATTGTTACATTTTTTACATTTCCCACTCTTTTGGGGTGTAACCTAATTTAAACAAAAAATATATATTAAAAAAAATCCAGTGTTGGCTACCTCGTCCTACAACCGCCGCCTCAACCTTCTACTCCATATGGACCTCCACCTTATAGATCAATTTTTTTTTATTTTTTTTTTTACGTAATTTATTTTAAGGAACATAGTAACATAGTACATAAGGCCGAAAAAAGACATTTGTCCATCCAGTTCGGCCTGTCATCCTGCAAGTTGATCCAGAGGAAGGCAAAAAAAACTGTCAGGTAGAAGCCAATTTTCCCCACTTTAGGGGAATAAAAAATTCCTTCCCGACTCCAATCATGCAATCAGAACAAATCCCTGGATCAATGACCCCTCTCTAGTAGCTATAGCCTGTAATATTATTACACTCCAGAAATACATCCAGGCCCCTCTTGAATTCCTTTATTGTACTCACCATCACCACCTCCTCAGGCAGAGAGTTCCATAGTCTCACTGCTCTTACCGTAAAGAATCCTTTTCTATGTTTGTGTACAAACCTTCTTTCCTCCAGACGCAGAGGATGTCCCCTCATCACAGTCACAGTCCTGGGGATAAATAGATGATGGGAGAGATCTCTGTACTGACCCCTGATATATTTATACATAGTAATTAGATCTCCTCTCAGTCATCTTTTTTCTAAAGTGAATAACCCTAATTTTGATAATCTTTCAGGGCACTGTAGTTGTCCCATTCCAGTTATTACTTTAGTTGCCCTCCTCTGGACCCTCTCCAGCTCTGCTATGTCTGCCTAGTTCACAGGAGTAGAGATGTCGCGAACATAAAATTTTCCGTTTGCGAACGGCGAACGCAAATTTCTCCAAATGTTCGCAAACGGGTGAACCGGGCAAACCGCCATTGACTTCAATAGGCAGGGGAATTTTAAAACCCACAGGGACTCTTTCTATCCACAGTAGTGATGGAAAAGTTGTTTCAAGGGGACTAACACCTGGACTGTGGCATACCGGAGGGGGATCCATGGCAAAACTCCAATGGAAAATTACATAGTTGAAGCAGAGTTGGATTTTAATCCATGAAGGACATAAATCACCTAACAATCCTAATTTTTTTTGAACAACGTGGTTTAAAACATCCAGTGTGTGTATACGATCAGGTATGATGTTGTATCGATCAGGTAGTGTTAAACCATCTAGTGCTTATTTGATGCATGGGTAGATATGTCTATGCAACGGTGTTTAATGGCCCTTTGCTTCTCTGTATACTGTATACCATCCTGTCTTTTCCCCATATTTTATATTTTATAATAAATTGATATTTTGATACATTACTTCCACTTGCTTGTTTAATTCTATATTGGATGCCGTACAGGTGGAATTTGTTTCTGTCTAGTCTGACAGAGAGGTTTTTGTAGGTTAACTAGTATTCTATATATTCTTAGGTAATACCTCATATATGGATTTTCGATCATGTGACAAAGATTGGGTGTCACAATTGGGAACAGTTTTTGGTGAAAACATGGCACAAGATACAGAGAAATGTGATAGCAAGGAGTTAAAACATAAGATCAGAGAGGCACTTAGAAAACGTACGAAGTTGTGGTGGAACAAGGCCGCATTAGAGAATTATCTTAATTGGAATATTGTGCCACGGGGACTTTGGGTCCAGATATTTCCAACCTTGGAGGGCGATGATCCCACGTTTATAAGTAAATGGGAGGAGACCCTTACGAAGTGTTCACAGACCTTAATTTAATTGTTAATTGGAGCAGACCGTAGATCATAGGAGACCGTGGAGAAGGACATTGAAAGCCACAAGGAAAGCATTCAGCAACTCCTGACTAAGGAGGAACTGGATGGCTTTGACAAAAGTCTAGAAGAAGATCTTGTTAAGTGGGAGAGAGAAATACAGTCTATGAAAATCAAGAAATTTCAGAGGGATCTGGGGGATTACCAGCAAAACAAAGTGTTTAGGTGGCAGAGAACCAACACTAGGTTCGAACCACGTTCAAGATCTCAATCACTAGCATCCTCCATATCCGAAGAGGAATGTGGCGCGTCTTTTTTAGATGGGTGCTTGGCCACCGGACGTGGTCCGGACCCCGAAAGGACAGGCTACAACCTGCATACTCCAGCACAAAAGAGAAAATATTGGAACGGGAATGGCCGAGGGAAGAAAGCAAAGAACTAAAGGTAATCAATCTCTCTGACATTCAGCTTACTCCATCACAGCAGCAGGTTCTGCAGAGGGGCCTATCATTTTCCCCGGTTGGCAAATTTGACTACTTTGAAGTGGTCAAAGATCTTGAATTATTTGCCCAGAAGTTGCTTTTCAAAAAATATTTTAGTCGTGGCCATGAGACTACTGTTCTCATGTCACCAGCCGAGAGGCAAGTGGTTAGGGACTTGGAATCCCTCCTAGAAGATCAGGTGGAGGCAAGGACGAGCAAAATTCCCATACATCTGCACCGGCGCTCACGTACGTTCCCCCCTAAAACTCTATGTCCCGCGGTGGATGTCTTTGTCAAGCTGGTCAAACGAGATTTAAATATTGGGCACCCATATATTAGGGGAGACAATTTGACCCGCTGGCAATGACAGGCACTGCGTGAATTGCAGGAATTTAAAGCTGTAGTGATCAAACCAGCCGATAAGGGGGGTAATGTTGTGATATGGCCGGTGCAGATGTATGAGAAGGAGGTCTTTCGGCAACTTAATAACAAACAATGTTATAGGAGAATCGATAGGGACCCCACCTCTCTTTATAAAAGAGAGTTGGATGACATCTTGATGGATGCCTGTGATCAGGGTATCATCACCCTTAAAATGATGGACGACCTGCGAGTTGACTTTCCTGTCAATCCAACCCTCTATTTGCTTCCTAAGGTGCACAAAAGTCAAACCCATCCCCCCGGACGTCCGATTGTTTCGAGGATTGGGGGTTTGTGCACCAATGTGGGGAGATTTATTGACTTCTTTCTCCAAAAGAGTGTGGAGATTCTCCCCTCCTTCGTGAAAAATACTACAGACATGCTGAGACAGCTTAATGGGATCCACGTTGATCAAGAGGTGGTTCTTGTTACATGTGATATAGAATCTTATACACATCTATATACCACGACCAGAGAGTGCGGGCATCTAGATCCTTTCTATCCATGACTGATTATGATAACAATATGGTCGAGTTCATCATGGCGTTACTAGAATTTATGTTGACGCATAATTATTTTCTTTTTAAAGACCGTCTTTTCCTACAGCTTCAGGGGACAACAATGGGGGCGTCTTGCGCCCCCTCATATACCAATTTGTTCCTGGGGCTGTGGGAAAGAGAGATTGTTCATAATACCCCTGGATACGATGCCACACTCCTATGGTCGAGGTATATAGACAATGTGTTTTTCCTGTGGCAGGACACTGTTCCTACCCTGGAGGACTTTTTGGCTTGTCTGAATACTAATAAACGTAACATCAAACTTACTTGGAAGTATAGTCTCCCGAATGTTGAGTTCTTGGACATCATGATCACGAAGGAGCCTGACGGATATTTGTCTACTAACCTTTTTAGGAAGTCCACGGCTGTCAATTCCCTTCTCCACGCCTCCTCTGCACATCATCCGAAAACCATACAGGCAACACCTACAGGGCAATTTTTAAGAACTCATAGGATCTGCTCCAATGACGAGCACTTTGAACAGCAGGCATCTGTTTTGACACAGCGATTCCTTGAAAGAGGATACCACCCTAATACGATCCAGCAAGGCTATGAGAGAGCTAAAAAAAACAACAAGAGATTCCTTGCTGGTAAGTAGAATCAAAGCTAAAGAAAATAGGGAATCAGGGGTGAGATTTATTACCCCATTTAACAACAAGTGGCGGTTTATCCAAAATATTTTACGCAGGCACTGGCCAGTCCTACAAACTGAGGGGATCTGCCTTCTGTGATTCTTCTGGTAAAAAGAATTTCAAGATCGTACATAACATCAATTGTAACACAGAGGGAGTGGTATACCTGGTTACATGCCCACGTTATCTCTTTTACATTGGCATGACAATGAGGGCCCTCAAGGTCTGGGTATTAGAACACATTGGCAAGATCCGTGCAGCTGCAGAGATACCTGAGAGGGATTGGGAAACATTATAAGCAGTTCCACAACATTTCCGTAGATTCCATGGGTCTGACCCACGGGGATTGACAGTGAGAGGCATTGATAGAGTCCATCTAGGATCTAGGGGTGGTAACATCAAAGTAGCCCTACTTCGCAGAGAAACTAGATGGATAGTCACCCTGGATACTGTCACCCCGTATGGCCTGAATGAGTCTAACAGCTTCTCCTCCTTCATTTAAGAATTGCGCAAATTTTATTTGCAGGGTATAGTTCTTCTCTTTTTTTATATTGAGCATTTTTGTATTCTCTATTATAATATTTTGTCCTTTCTTTCTTTTCTTGAGATTAATTATCCTTGTACTTCTGGGATATGGTGGTGATGGATCCAGTAACCAACTAGGGGAAGATATGGTCAGGATGAAGGAGACGACCTGAAAGGAACATCAAATAACATATACATGGGAGAATATATATCATATGGAAAACTATATGTATTGAGTGTATATATTCCCCATATTATCGATTGGGGTTACTCTTGCCCATTCGGTTGGGGGCAGTCTTTGTACTGTTAGTTTAAGATGTCTTTTATTGTTGGGGAGGATGCCCATATGGACCATTTTCTATGGTTCTCTCATGTGTGGTGGGTCGGGAGTGTCTCGGTCGACCCCATTGGCGGCCAGTGCCACCGGTGGGGCCGCCCCCGTCACTCTCGCCCTATACTTCTGTGGCCCTAGATATTTATGAGGCTGTGTAACCTTTGATGCAGTCACAGCGTCATGGCTACTGCAACCACCTACGTGGTGCATTGGCCATGTTGCCACTAAGAGCACCAGTGAGTTTTTCTCACTATTTAGTTGGGAGTAATTTTTTAATATCAGACAATTTTTTACCGTATAATCACAATTCTATTGACACTCACTTGATGTTTATATGATACGCTTATTGTAAACTATAAATGTATGATCTATTTAATATTTTTGATTTACATTGATCACGTACTTATTACGTATGTATCACTACAGCACCTCTTCTAAATTTTTTATATGGTGCTTCGGTTTTGTATTTTACTTTCTCACTGTTTTTGTTTTTTGCTTCTGAGCAATCTCCTTTTATCTGGGTATTTCCATTACTGCGGACTATGCACCATATTGACATACCACTATGTGGACTGGCAATGTGGTTCTATCCATATTCACATATGTATGCATTATATTTTATTTGTGCATGTAGGCACATCTATAGCCTGTCTGTGGATATCGCGATATATGTGAATGTCCGAGGCCCAATATGGATGTTTTCGATGTATAGATAGCTCTCCCCCTTCCCCTGACTGGCGCGCGGACATAGACGCGCTGAGAGATGGCTCCGTGGATCATGATGTTCCCGCGCCCGCTGGAGTAGACTGCAGGTGTTCATAACCCAGGTAAATCCCTCCCACCTCTATTTAGACTATATATACCCTGCTTACATACCACTTAGTACCTCCTGACGAAGCCGCTGAGGTGAAACGCGCGTCGAGGTCTCGCGCTTAGGGTCCAGCATCCTTTTGCATTCACCATGTCTTCAGGTACGTCCTGTGTTTAGTATAGCATGTTACCTACATATGGTACTTATATACATCCATATTGTGCCTTCGATATTTTCGATTTACCATCGCTATACCTTGAGATCTGGGTACCGATTTGACTTGAGATATTTTGTTGTATCATACCTGTCAGTCTTGTTGCCCATGACCCCTGGACGTTGAGGGATAGCTCACGGACACCCAGCCATTATTCCTCTGCATTAATATTATACAGCCCATTTGTGGCGATTATTTACTGTTATGCAGATTTGGTTGTCCCCGAGCTATAGCCCCCTTTCTTACCTGTTAAACCATCTAGTGCCTATTTGATGCATGGGTAGATATGTGTATGCAACAGTGTTTAATGGCCCTTTGCTTCTCTGTATACTGTATACCATCCTGTCTTTTCCCCATATTTATATTTTATAATAAATTGATATTTTGATACATTACTTCCACTTGCTTGTTTAAGTGTAAGGGTTACGCCCGCTTCACAGACATTGACAGACCAAACTCCCCTTTTAATGCACTGCAAACAACCGCAAACAGTCCATTTGCCCAACCGCAAACTTCCCATTTGCACAAGGCTGAATACCAAGCTAGCCATGTCCCGTTAATGTCATTGAAGGTTTCTTCCTCCACCCAGCCACGTACAACATCAAGGGTCCCCGAAAGGTGAATTGAATTGATTTTTCGAATGGAGAGATGGTTAAAAAAAACGTTGGCTCCCTCCCCTTTGAATCCATGCCACGGTCACTGCGTCTGCGCCGTGTAATTTACTGTAACACCCGATATGAGTGGTATTTTCTGTAGTACTATTCTCATCAGTTTAATCCCTGTTGCGTCCCCTATCTGAGGACGTGTGTCGAATTGATTAATCATTGTCAAATTAACGACATCCTGAAATAATTTTGTCCTGAGCTCTGTACTTGCTTTGTATTGGAATTGATGGGGATTTTTTAAATTGTCTGCATTATTTCTAATAAAAAAATCATAATAACGTCTCTTAATAGTTTATTTTATGTATTAAAAACCCATACAACTTAAAAAAATTAAGAAAAATAAAGTTTTTTCTATGAAAAATTATCCAGCCGATCGCTTTTAGTCTGATCATAATGAAGCAACGGCCTTATCTGGGGTGTGGCAACATTGCCAACACACTCGTAGAAGTGATGATCGCTTCATTGTGATACGCAAGCCCCTTCACCACAACAAGGTACCGATCACGAAGGGGAATTGACACATGTATGTGCCTTTTTTTTGTTTTGTTTTTGCAGCCACAGTGCAGCACTAGAGGCCAGAAAAATTGATGCTTTCCAGGCAGAAAGGTGACTAAAACATTGTGGCTTGAACCCTAGTTGGTGGCGGAGAATTCACGAAAGTCATCTGGTATGCAGACATTAAATACAGCAGCGTGGGGACCATTTTGAGGCCAAGGCATGTCATCAGGCCTTTTGTTAGTCAAACGTATCCCCCACTGTCAGTCCCTTCGGGATCCATGCCTCATTCATCTTAATGAAGGTGAGGTAATCAACACTTTTTTGACTGAGGCGACTTCTTTTGTCAGTGACAATGCCTCCTGCTGCACTGAAGGTCCTTTCTGACAGGACACTTGAAGCGGGGCAGGCCAGAAGTTCTATCGCAAACTGGGATAGTTAAGGTCACGGGTCAAGCCTGCACACCCAGTAGTCAAGGGGTTCATCGCTCCTCAGAGTGTCAATATCTGCAGTTAAGGCGAGGTAGTCTGCTACCTGTCGGTCGAGTCGTTCTCTAAGGCTGGATCCCGAAGGGCTGTGGCGATTTGTAGGACTGAAAAAGCTCTGCATGTCCTCCATCAACAACACATCTGTAAAGCGTCCTGTCCTTGCCGCCGTGGTCGTGGTAGGAGGAGGATTACTTTCACCTCTTCCCCTGTTAGATTTCCGTTGTGCTGTGACATCCCCCTTATAAGCTGTGTAAAGCATATTTTTTAGTTTGGTTTTGAACTGCTGCATCCTTTCTGACTTTCGGTAATTTGGTAACATTTCCGCCACTTTCTGCTTATACCGGGGGTCTAGTAGCGTGGCCACCCAGTACAGGTTGTTCTCCTTCATCCTTTTTATACAAGGTTCCTCAACAGACATGACAGCATAAAAGACCCCATTTGCACAAGGTTGGATGCCGAGCTACTCATTTCCTGTTCCTCGCCCTCACAGATGTCATTGACAGTCTGTTCTTCCCCCCAGCCACATACAACACCACGGGTCCCAGATAGGTGACAACAAAGAGCACCCTGGGATGCCTGCTGTGGTTGTTCTTCCTCCTTCTCAAAGCCACATTCCTCCTCTGACTCCTCTTCCTCATACTCCTCTTGCAGCGTTGCCGCAGGTCCGGAAAGCGATCATGACAAGGCTGTTTCTGGTGGTGATGGTGACCACAACTCTTCCTCTTCCTCTTCACGCTCATCTACAGCCTGATCCAGAACTCTTCGCAGGGCACGCTCCAGGAAGAAAACAAATGGGATGAGGTCGCTGATGGTGCCTTTGGTGCGACTGACTAGGTTTGTCACCTCCTCAAAAGGACGCATGAGCCTACAGGCATTGCGCATGAGCGTCCTGTAACGTGGCAAAAAAATTCCAAGCTCCGCAGAGGCTGTCCTAGCACCCCGGTCATGCAAATACTGGTTGATGGCTTTTTCTTGTTGGAGCAGACGGTCGAACATTAGGAGTGTTGAATTCCAACGTGTCGGGCTGTCGCAAATCAACGGCCTCACTGGCATGTTGTTTCAGCGCTGAATGTCTGAAAAGTGCGCCATGGCCGTGTAGGAACGCCTGAAATGGCCACACACCTTCCTGGCCTGCTTGAGGACATCCTGTAAACCTGAGTACTTAGACACAAAGCGTTGGACAATGAGATTCAACACATGTGCCATGCACGGCACATGTGACAACTTGCCCAAATTCAATGCCGCCCAAAAATTGCTTCCACTGTCACACACCATTTTGCCGATCTCCAGTTGGTACGGGGTCAGCCACTGATCCACCTGTGCGTTCAGGGCGGACAGGAGTGCTGGTCCGGTGTGGCTCTCTGCTTTCAGGCAAGTCAACCCCAAGACAGCGTGACACTGTCGTATCCGGGATGTGGAATAGCCCCTGGGGAGCTGGGGGGATTGAGTTGATGTGCAGCCAGACGCCGCAGCAGAAGAGGACTAAGCCGAGTTGGTTATGGAAGAGGATGGAGTAGTAGGAGTAGAGGAGGTGGCAGTAGGCCTGCCTGAAAGTCGTGGCGGTGTCACCAACTCCGCTGCAGAGCCACGCATTCCATGCTTGGCAGCCGTCAGCAGATTGACCCAATGCTCAGTGTAGGTGATATACCTGCCCTGACCGTGCTTTGCAGACCAGGTATCAGTGGTCAGATGGACCCTTGCCCCAACACTGTATGCCAGAGATGCCATGACTTCCTTTTCAATCACTGAGTAGAGCGTTGGAATTGCCTTATTAGAAAAAAATAATTAGTCCGGGTACCTTCCACTGTGGTGTCCCAATAGCGACAAATTTTTGGAAGGTCTCAGACTCCACCAGCTGGTATGGTAAAAGCTGGCGGGCTTAGAGTTCTGTCAAGCCAGCTGTCAGACGCCGGGCAAGGGGGTGACTCTGTGACATTGGCTTCTTACGCTCAAACATTTATTTTACAGACACCTGACTGTGGGCAGATGAGATGGAACTGCTGAAGGTGAGAGGCGGAGTGGCGGGTGGTTGAGAGGGGGCAAGGAGGACAGCGGTGGTTGAAGATGCTAACCAGGAGGAGGATGGTGGCTTTGAGCTTGTGTGCTGCTTCTACTCATCATCATGTGTTGATCCCATAGGCGTTTGTTATGTGCGAGCATGTGCCTTTGCAAAGCAGTTGTACCTAGGTGGGTGTTGGATTTCCCACGACTCAGTTTCTTTTGGCACAGGTTGCAAATGGCATCACTGTTGTCAGAGGCAGACACACAAAAGAAATGCCACACTGCTGAGCTTTGCAATGACGGCATTCTGGTGGTGGCAACAGCATGCGTTGATTGGCGTGCTGTCTGGCTGACCCTGGGTGCCGATACATGCTGTCTGACTGTGCCACTAGCTCCTTGCGATGACCTCCCCCTGCTTCCAACTCGTCTCCTCCTTCTCTCTGTCTCCCCTTCTTAACTTTCCCCATCTTCTTCTTCTCTTTGAGCACGCACTCACGTGGCATCCACGGACACATCGTCATCATCAACCACTTCACTTGTATATGACACCTCAGCAAAGGAAGCAGCAGCGGGTACAACATCATCATCATCATCATCACACTGTACGTCCATGTGTGTAATGCTGCCTGACTGAGACATATCCCTGTTATCTACATACTCTGGCAATAATGGTTGCGCATCACTAATTTCATCCAACTGATGTGTAAAGAACTCCTCTGAGGGATCAAGTGAAGCGGCTGTGGTGGCTGTGGTGGTAGTGGTGGTGGTGGCTGCGGGCGGGAGAGTGGTAACTTAAGAGCAGGTGACCAAAGCTGAGCTGGAGGAGGATGGTGCGTCAAGGTTCTTAGCGGAAGCTGTTGAAGATTGGGTGTCCTGTGTAAGCCAGTTAACTATTTTCTCCAATTTTTTTGGGTTTAGGGTAAGTGGCCTCTGAACACTGGGCATCATTCCAGGGCCAGTGGAAATCACAGCACCACGACGGCCCCTTCGGGGTGGCCTGCCTCTGCCTGTAATTTTTTTTTAGATAAGTGGTACTATGCGTGCAAGGTACTTTGCCACCCTATATAAGTGGTGGGCACAGTACAGTCTGTGTGGGCCTGACACATTTTAAATATAATTTTTTTTAATCTGCAAGGTATTTGAGTGAATGACACCCTGTAACGGTATGAGTGGAGGCCTAGCCACTAGCCAGTGGCCACAGTACAGTCTGTGTGGGCCTGACATGCACGGGCTTACAAATGTGATTATATCACAGAAAAATTGTAAATAGATTTTTTTTTATCTGCAAGGTATTTGAGTGAATGACACCCTGTAACGGTATGAGTGGAGGCATAGCCAGTGGCTATAGTACAGTCTGTGTCGGCCTGACACACACGGGCTTGCAAATGTGATTATATCACAGAAAAAATTTAAATATAATTTGTTTTATCTGCAAGGTATTTAGGTGAATGACACCCTGTAACGGTATGAGTGGAGGCCTAGCCAGTGGCCACAGTACAGTCTGTGTGGGCCTGACACACATGGGCTAGCAAATGTGATTATATCACAGAAAAATTTTAAATATATATTTTTTATCTGCAAGGTATTTGAGTGAATGACACCCTGTAACGGTATGAGTGGTGTGGGCCTGACACACAGGGGCTTGCAAATGTCATTATAGCACAGAAAAATTTTAAATATAATTTTTTTTATCTGCAAGGTATTTGAGTGAATGACACCCTGTAACGGTATGAGTGGAGGCCTAGCCAATTAAATATCTTTTTTTTTTTTTTATCTGCGAGGTATTTTCTGTCACACCCTGTATGAATGGTGTGCACGTGCTGTCTGTGACTGAGCCTTCAGCCTCTCACACACGGGCAGCCAGGCAACTGCAATATATATATATAAAAAAAAGCACACTGATGTACCAGCCCTGAAAATGGCTTTTTGGGGTGCTGTCAGGACGCTGTCCTTACAGCAGATGAGTCTGTGGACACAGAACAATGCCCAACGCTTTCCCCATTGAATCAGCAGCAGCAGCGCTGTCCCCCCTCTCACTGAGAATGCAGCTTCCGAATGAATCTAAAATGGATGCTGTCCAGGAGGTAGGAGGGTCTGGGAGGGAGGGTCTGCTGCTAATTGTCTGGAATGTGTCTGCTGACTGTGAGGTACAGGGTCAAAGTTTACTCAATGATGATGTATAGGGGGCGGACCGAACATCGCATATGTTCGCCCGCCGCGGCGAACGAGAACAAGCTATGTTCGCCGGCAAATAGTTCGGGCCATCACTAGTGGCCCGTTGCTAATGACGATCCCATACAGTGGAGGATTCGCATACAGTGGAGGATTCCCACAGCGTACCACAAGTACCACAATAAACATACTGCACAAGATTATGTGGATGTAATAACCAATATAACAATATAATAATATTTGCAAAGACCGGTGCACACTGCGGTCTTACTAAACCTGCAAACTGATGTTAAAATTGAGAGATTAGCAAACATGTCCTACTATGTAGGACATGTTTGAGCCCGAGCACCGCGCCAAGGTTTCTCAAGTAGCTCAGGTCCTAACACTCACCTGCCTGTGCCGTATGGGCGATACCAGGGGCCAGTGGGCGAATTACAGGCGCGTGAGGTCTGACTCATAGACAACTCACCTCCAGCATGTAGCCATGCTAGCAATGGGAGGAGGGAGGAGTCTGCAAGTCCCACTCAAGACTGACTGATATGGCAGACGCGCACAGGAAAGGTCTAGGAGCTGTCCTTTCTCAAGGGCAAGATGGTAAGGAAAGAGTAATTGCCTAGTCCAGCCGATCTCTTAGAGGAGCTGAAAGAAATTACCAGAACTACAGCTCCTTTAAGCTGGAATTCCTTGCACTTCCTTGTATGGGCTGTCACTGAGAAATTCAAAGACTACCTTGCAGCAACACCATTCATAGCCTATGCTGATAACAACCTGCTGGCGCACCTCAACATAGCTA
This sequence comes from Bufo gargarizans, assembly GCF_014858855.1. NCBI lineage: Eukaryota > Metazoa > Chordata > Amphibia > Anura > Bufonidae > Bufo > Bufo gargarizans. Next base: position 276,098,972 of record NC_058083.1, read on the forward strand.
GATTAGGAGCTCTAGAACAGAGATGGGCCTCAAGTCTTGAAAACTACAACTTTGTGGTCAAGTACAAAACAGACAATTCAAATGAGAATGCAAATGCTTTATCCTGTCTGTGTCTGCCTACTAGAGAAGACCTTACTGAGCAGAAAGACATCTGGGAAGAAGTAGAGATGCAGTTTTTTTCTACAAGCAATTTGCCAAGCAGGATGCCACCACCATCAATGGCAAAGGTAAAGAAGCTTTCAAATCCCAAAAGCAGAAACTTCCAAAACCATAATTTGAGAAAAAAGGTAGTTCAAGCTTCAAGCTGAAAGTTGAGTGTTAGGAGAACCACCATACAAGACTTCTTCACCAGTGGAAGAATGTCAGAGAGAAATGCAGACCCAAAGTTACTCAAGCTTTGGAGACAGTGGAAACAGCTCTTCATGCAACGAGGGCTGATGTTGAGAAGAACCCTCAATCTCATTACCAGTGATTAACTGCATTCTCTCACTCAGCTTCATGAGGTAGTAGTCTGGAATAGTTTTTTAACTTGTTGGCTGCTTTTTCTTTACTCTGAGGTCCAACGCATCCCAATATTAATTGGGTTAAGGCAAGCATGTCCAAACTGCGGCCCTCCAGCTGATGCAAAACTACAACTCCCAGCATGCCTGGATAGCTTACAGCTATTATGGCATGCTGGGAGTTGTAGTTTTGTAACAGCTGGAGGGCCGCAGTTTGGACATGCCTGGGTTAAGGTCAAGCTATTGTGGAAGCCATATCATCTGACACAACACTCCATTACTTTCCTTCTTGGTCAAATAGCTCTTACATAGCAAAAGGGAGCTTTGTTGAAGAATGCATAATCTACAACATATTTTGATTTAACAATTTTGTATTTCTTACATAATTCCATATGCACTACTTCATTGTTTTCTGATATTCAATATGAGTCTACAATGTAGAAAGTAAAAAAAAAAAAAAAAAAAAGGTGTGTCCAGAAAGTTGACTGTTGCTGTGCTGATAGTTACTGATATCCATACAAGCTGAACAGAGACAGGATAGAAAGTGTTATGCTGTGTAAGAAACTATCACAACACCCCTTCTATCTTCATTGACAAAATGCAGGCATTAGAGAGAGTAGCAATAGAGAGTGCAATATATTCCTGCCCACCGGTATCTATCCCCTAATGACTGAATCCATCTCACATGTATGGGGAGAGATTTGGGTAAGTGGAGGGTATAAAGGAATTGAAGTATGTTTAATTCCCTAATATAAAAGTAAAGGCTTGTTTGTAAAGGGTTGTACAGGTTTATACTTTTTTTTAGCAGACCCCTTCAGAGTGGTCAGACCCGCAATGGGGTTCATACTTACCTGGTCTCTGCCGCTGGGTTCCACTCCATGGCCGCATGTAGGTCCCGGGTTGGCTGCTCCAAGATCTGAGGTGATAGGAGATAAACAACGCATACACAGTGACAATTTTAGAGCGCATGCACTGGATACATTCCACTAGGGCATGAAGCTCTTTGTTTAAACAGTATAAGGCCTCTTTCACACGAGCGTGACGGATTAGGTCCGGATGTGTTTAGGGTGCGTTCAGTGAAACTCGCACCATTTTGCAAGCAAGTTCAGTCAGTTTTGTCTGCAATCAAGTTCAGTTTTTTCCACGGGAGTGTAATGCGTTTTGATGTGTTTTTCACGCGCGGGATAAAAAAACTGAAGATTTACAAACATCTCTTAGCAACCATTTGTGAAAAACGCATTGCATCCGCACCTGCTTGCGGGTGCAATGCGTTATTCACGCAGCCCCATTCACTTCTATGGGGCCAGGGCTTCGTGAAAGTCGCAGAATATAGAACATGATGTGATTTTCAAAAAAACGCTCATGTACACAGACCCATTGAAATGAATGGGTCAGGATTAAGTGCGGGTGCAATGTGTTCATGTCACGAATTGCACCCGCGTGAAAAACTTGCTTGTCTGAAAGAGGCCTAAAAGCTGAAACATTTTAGTGTGCAGCCAGAAGCTCACCTACTAGGGGACACCTTGCATAGGAATATAATTTGCGTTTACCCGACAGGATGGCATGTAAGCTCTTCTGATATGTCTGGTTTAGTGCAGCATACGGGTAGGCTACCCGACACTGCTAGATTTGAGTGTGTAGTTCCCTTTAAGTCAGTCAGGCCGGTTACCGGCAATCCTTATCACAGCCAGCAGAGGGAGCCCCCAGTTCAGTATAAATAGGCTAGGGCCTAGCTCAGGAAGTTAGAAGTTTCCAGACTCAGTGCAGAAAGGATTCCCTCCTGAGTCCATGCATAGAAGTCAGAAGGGCATAGCTAACCAGCCAAGACACAGATTACCACAGAGGCCGATCAGATAAAGCAAGAGGTACTCAAGATAACAGAGGAGGTACTAGATAAGGACAGCTTCAAGGGTACGCCGGATAAAGGGCATTAGACCTTGGAGAGAAAGTCACATGTAGCAGGACCAGTCAGGAATAGTGAGTAAGCCGCCTGTACTGCATCTCCTGTAATCAACACTCTGTATAATGCCTTGCTAAGACCGGCCATTCTGTACTTTCAAGAACCAGCTGTATTCACTGATATTCAGTAAATGTTCCAGTTTTTGTTGGCTACCCTATGCTTGCTTCATTCTTTTATAACATCATACACGGCGTGTCACCGTTTAATGGACACTGGCGTCACGAACTCATCAACTACCTGCCTGTTCCAGCATTCGCCCCGATTTGAAGACGACAGTGGATCCCAGGTTAGTGGTCAATCTGCACTACAAAGCCCAGCATACACTACTGACCCCCTGGGACACTGCATTGCTCTTTTTGGCGTCACGAACAGGATCCGCATACTTCGACAGTGCAGAGAAGTGTGAACTGTGTGCTTTAACTATTCCACCACCGTATTGCGAGGACTGCACCCTTTATTTCCAAGCCGGTGGATTGAAATTGTGCCTGGGAGGAATCAGAGACGCTGTACTGTGTTGCGCTACCCCCAGAGAGAAAATCGTATTTGTGGACTGTGATTTATTGGACTTTGCAACACCCTGCTTGCTGTCAGGGAATCGTGATCAAGATGGCCACCGGCCGCCTGGAGTAAAGTTTCCCGCGCTGCTGAGGACCTCCGTGGGCGGATCCCTTCAAAGACACAGAGAATCCCGCCCCTCTTCATCATCGCACCGCCGCGGCCCTGCTTTTCCTGCGTCAGCAACGTCACCGCGTACACAGGACGTCCGGAGTCTCACGAGATTTGGCCTGCGCGAACCCGCCGATACCGGTAAGAACTTGTATCCGGAGGGAAGGGGATTGTTCCGGCCCCTTTAGTCACCAGCGGCCACCTCGTAATAAGTTAACATGTCAGATCCGGGAGTTGCCGAGCGGCCGGACCCGGGAGAGCTTGCGGCTCCTAATCATCCTATAGCCCCCAGCATGATGCCCTTTACCATGCCTTACTATTTTGGGGCCCCATGGTTTCCCCGCTATAACGGAGAGGCCCATACCCTAAGAGACTTTAAAGAAAAGTTGCTGGCCTTATTCAAACTGTACCCCATAAATGCCGATCAGCAAATGGAAATCTTGCTAGCGCAACTTGAGGGGGCTGCCCGCAGAGAGGTATTATCCTGGCCTGCTGCTGAAAGGAGTACTCTAGAGCAGATATTCACCCGCCTCAGGGCCACTTTTGAAACGAGGACTGCCTCAGAGATAAAGATGCACTTCTTTGGCAAGAAACAGAAGTCCGGTGAGTCCCTCCGTGACTATGCCCTATCACTTCAGGAGGCTTTGGGGGCTGTAATCCAGATAGATCCCAAGGAAGCTGATAACCAGGATCAGACCCTGAGGGAACAATTTATTACCGGAGTGTCTAGTGAGCAAATAAGGACCCAATTAAAGATGCTGTCCGCCCAACACCCTAACAGTACCTTTCTGGACTTTAAAGAACTGGCTATAAAAATTCTGGGGTCAGCAGTATCTACAGAGTTGAGCCCCCCACCTGAGTTATCAGCCTGCAGGTCAAAACCGCTTATCATTAACCGAGCTGAGGCCGGTCAAGCTGTTCAAGCTACAGCTACCGATACTATCGCCATGCTGACAGAGCAAGTAAATCACCTCACTAAAAGCCTAGAGAGAGTGTGCAGAAAAATGGAGGAATGGGAAAAACCTATGATGTCAGAAGAGGAGTTCCTGTCACCCTCTAAGCCGTTCCCACCTCCATACCAAGAGACTCACCCCAGGGATCCTGGGAGGCGCACTAGGGGTCGCAAGCGGCCCGTGTGTACATACTGCAAAAAGATGGGACACACAGAATCCACTTGCTGGCAGTTAAACGGGCAACCCCTGAGGCTGAGGACCACCCCTCGGGAGGTAGAACACTAGGTCCAAAAGATCCAAATTGGATGCCACGGTATGTAGGATCCCATCCTAAAATCAATGTGGAGATTAACGGGGTCCCCTTTGAAGCCCTATTAGATACTGGGTCTCAGGTCACTACTATTCAGCTGCCCGCCTTTGAAAGATTCTGGGACACCAACCAATTGACCCAGCCGCCTGAATCCTGGGTAGAGATTATCGCCAGCAATGGCAAACCGGTAAAGATCCATGGATACTGGGAACCCACCCTGCAGGTGGGAGAAGTAACCTTGCCTCAACAGGGGGTGATAGTAGTACAGGCCGGCGACAGAGGAGGACATCCTGTCATTCTAGGCACCAATGTCTTCAAAAACTGTTATGCAGAAATCCTTGCCGTATTACACCAGACTCTGCCCACCGCTTCCTCTGCATCCAAGAGGGTGATTCAAAAGACTATCACTGTGTTAAGTGCCCAGCAGAGGTTTGCTAACGGGAAAGGAGAAATTTGTACTGCCAAGATTCGTGATAATAAGCCTGTGACTTTGCCTCCTAATTCCCAAACTCTCTTATGGTGTCGTGCTGTCCTGGGAGTCCAAGGCCAAGATTATCCAGCCCTGGTGGAACCTATCCAGATGGAGAACTACCCTTATGTGAGAGCTGCCAAGTGCCTGGTGAATGTCTCCCAAGGTAAAGTACCTGTCCGTCTGATTAACCTGAGTGACCATCCTGTTGCGCTTACTAAGCATTACCCTGTTGCCCTTCTTTCTAAGGTGTTCTTCCAAGACATCATCCGTCTTCCGGTGACAGAAAAGCCGCCAGCTGCAGTCAGCGGATGTCCGCCGGTGCCTCAGTCACAAGTACCCTGGTGGGAAGAGCTACATGTCGGGGACGAGACTACCCCCCAACATCAACAAGAAGGGATACTACGGCTTGTCAAAGAGCACCACCAGGCCTTCAGTAAACATGCTGCTGATTATGGAGAGGTTAGTGCCATACAACACACCATACCTACTGGCTCTCATCCTCCTATCAAGGAGAGATACCGACCCTTACCGCCTACTTCATATCAGACTGTAAAAGAAATGATCCAAGAGATGAAAGACTCTAATGTAATCCGGGACAGTCGTAGCCCGTGGGCGGCACCCCTGGTCCTTGTAAAGAAGAAGGATGGTGGTATCCGTTTCTGCGTGGACTATAGGAAGATTAACCAAATAACCCACAAAGACGCGTACCCACTGCCCCGCATTGAAGAGTCACTAACTGCTCTGGGCTCCGCTGCCTATTTCTCCACATTGGACTTGACCAGTGGCTACTGGCAAGTACCCATGGCCCCGGCAGATAGGGAAAAGACTGCTTTCACCACTCCCATGGGCCTGTTTGAATTTAATTGTATGCCGTTCGGGTTATGTAATGCCCCAGGAACTTTCCAGAGACTAATGGAGCGGTGTTTGGGTCACAAAAACTTCGAAACAGTGCTGCTGTATCTAGATGACGTCATTGTGTACTCAAAAACATATGAAGACCACCTGAAACACCTAGCAGAGGTCTTTGAAATCCTTGTCAAATATGGCCTGAAGGTAAAGCCATCTAAATGCCACTTGCTCAAACCTGCGGTAAAATACCTGGGGCATGTGGTAAGCGGAGAGGGCGTACAACCTGACCCTGATAAGTTAGCGGCTGTCCGTAACTGGCCGGTACCCACTACCGTCAAAGAGGTGAGGGGTTTCCTTGGTTTTGCCGGCTACTATAGACGTTTCATCCCCCATTTTGCTCAAATAGCCGATCCTATCCAGGAACTCTTGAGGGGGCAGCCCAAGAAAAGTCCTAGAACTCCAGTGCTCATTGAGTGGAATGAAGAAAGAGAGATAGCGTTCCAGTTGTTAAAAAAGAAACTGACCGAGCCTCCCGTGTTAGGTTATCCAGATTACAGCAAGCCCTTCCATCTGTATACTGATGCTAGCAAACGAGGCCTGGGGGCTGTGTTAGCCCAGATTCAAGAGGGAAAAGAAAGAGTGATAGCTTATGCAAGCCGCTCCCTGAAAGGAGCTGAGAAAAATGACCAGAATTATAGTTCCTTCAAACTAGAGTTCCTGGCATTAGTGTGGGCGGTGACGGAAAAATTCAAAGATTATCTAGCCGCTACCCCATTCATTGCATTCACTGATAATAACCCTCTGGCACATCTAAATACAGCTAAATTGGGGGCTTTGGAGCAAAGATGGGCCTCTCGCCTCGCCAACTATGATTTCTCTGTAAAATATCGTGCTGGACGTACTAATGACAATGCTGATGCTTTATCCAGACTTCCCACAGAGACAGCTCCTGATGATGTGCGAGATGCCTGGGAAGATGTAGAAATGCCGGCCTTCTACCATAAATTTGCTCAACAGGATCAGGCTCGGGCTACCAGTAACAGCGCTGCAGTTCCTTCACCCTCCAGTAGGCCGGAACTCAAAGAAGAAAGGTGGGTGAAACTACAGTCTGAAAGTAGAGTGCTGGGTGAATTGCTGGACTTCATTACCAGTGGCAGAACCCCTGAGAGGATTCGGCGTAAGAGTACAGATCCTGAGCTCATCAAACTGTGGAGACAGCGCCATCAACTCTTCATACAAAAGGGCCTGCTGCTACGGAGAAGCCTAGACCCAGTGTCCAACGAAAGAGTGCATCAAATTCTCATACCCCGACGAGATGCAGGTATGGTGTTGGAGATGTACCACAATCAATCCGGTCACTTTGGGGTCCAAAAGACTGAGGCAAATATCCGCCAGCGGTTTTACTGGGTGGGCATGAGAGAAGACATGGAGAAGTGGTGTCGGGAGTGTGTAGCCTGTGCCTTGAAACGAGGTGAACACCATGATCAGAGGGCACCACTGAGACCCATTGTAAGTACTCGTCCTCTTGAACTTGTCGCCATCGACCATGTGAAACTGGAGCCTAGTCGCTCAGGGTATGTGTACGCTATGACTATTATTGACCATTTCACTAAGTTTGTTGTAGCGGTGCCTGTGAGAGACCAGACGGCCAAGACTACAGCCGAACTGTTCTGGAAACACTTCCTCCTGCCCTACGGTTGTCCAGAGAAGATCCTCACCGATCAAGGTCCTGCTTTTGAGTCCCATCTGTTCCATGAACTGTGCCGCCTGCACAACTGTAAGAAGATCCGGACGACGGCCTACCATCCGCAAGGTAATGGATTATGTGAAAAAATGAATCAGACCTTGATAGAGATGCTGAGGACCGTGCCTCCTGAAACCAGGGGAGATTGGCCTAATCTGTTGCCACAGCTCATGTTCACATACAATCATACCATACACTGTTCCACCGGGTATACCCCCTTTTATTTGATGTTTGGGCGCCAAGGATTATTGCCTGCTGACCACTCCTTGGATGTACTCGTACCTGATTGCATCAACCCATTCCCTAATACCGACTGGGTTGCTGAACACCAAAGGCGATTGAATACGGCCCAAGCTATTGTTCAGGAACGTATGGACTATGCTAGAGACCGGCAGCAGAGAGACTATGACCAAGCAGCCCATGCAGAACCCTTGACAATAGGGGCTGTGGTATGGTTAAAAAATAACCGCCGTACCAGTAAACTAGACAGTAAATGGGAGCAAAGTCCTTATGTTGTCACTGCAATCCCAAATGTTGGAACTCACACTTATGAGATCACCCGGGAGGGCAGGGGATCCCAAATTGTACACCGAAACCGGTTAAAGCTCTGCCTGACACCAGGACCCAGTGCCGAGAGTTCTATATCTGAACCCCCTGTGTCAGAGTCATCGATACAGCCTGAGGATCCTATGCAGGCTGTCCGAAATCTAAGGTATGACGCCGATCCCATGCATTGGCTTCTGACACCATGGTTGAACTTGTTGGTGCCCGCTCCGGCACCTACTGTACCTTTACTTCCAGAAGAGCCGGTTCAAGATGCCCCGGATCCAGTTCCCCCTCCAGTGGATCCTGTTGTTCCTGTTGTTCCCGTTGTTCCTGACCAAGGTCTCACGGATGGAGATCCTCCTGTTGCTACTCCCTCTTCTACCTCGGTGCTAAGGGAAGAGGAAACCCCTGTGTTGAGAAGGTCCACCCGGATGACCAGGGGACGTCCGCCAGTCCATTTAAGAGACTTTGACTATGCTGGTGGTGTCTCCTCCCGAACAGTTACTATCGGAAATAGCCTGCTTGATGTTTGTGCGCAAGAATGGACTCCTCCACGTGAGCCCTTGCCTGTTCTACACCCACGGGGAAATCCTGTGTAGTTCCTTATTATACCTCAGTCAAGAAAAATAGACTAACCTGGTTCACCTTAAGTCCGCTGTGCCAGGTCAGCGGCCGTGCCTAAGGAGAAAGAAGACGCCCCTCTTTCTCGCGTCATTTATTGCAAATGTTATATTTTTGTGTGAAATAGTTGTTTATTATATTTATAATGCCATGTTTAACTTATGCATCAGCTTATGTTGGTTCAGGCATGTGTGTGAGTACGAGGCCTTACTCACGTTAAAGTCTGGGGGTGTGCAGCATACGGGTAGGCTACCCGACACTGCTAGATTTGAGTGTGTAGTTCCCTTTAAGCCAGTCAGGCCGGTTACCGGCAATCCTTATCACAGCCAGCAGAGGGAGCCCCCAGTTCAGTATAAATAGGCTAGGGCCTAGCTCAGGAAGTTAGAAGTTTCCAGACTCAGTGCAGAAAGGATTCCCTCCTGAGTCCATGCATAGAAGTCAGAAGGGCATAGCTAACCAGCCAAGACACAGATTACCACAGAGGCCGATCAGATAAAGCAAGAGGTACTCAAGATAACAGAGGAGGTACTAGATAAGGACAGCTTCAAGGGTACGCCGGATAAAGGGCATTAGACCTTGGAGAGAAAGTCACATGTAGCAGGACCAGTCAGGAATAGTGAGTAAGCCGCCTGTACTGCATCTCCTGTAATCAACACTCTGTATAATGCCTTGCTAAGACCGGCCATTCTGTACTTTCAAGAACCAGCTGTATTCACTGATATTCAGTAAATGTTCCAGTTTTTGTTGGCTACCCTATGCTTGCTTCATTCTTTTATAACATCATACACGGCGTGTCACCGTTTAATGGACACTGGCGTCACGAACTCATCAACTACCTGCCTGTTCCAGCATTCGCCCCGATTTGAAGACGACAGTGGATCCCAGGTTAGTGGTCAATCTGCACTACAAAGCCCAGCATACACTACTGACCCCCTGGGACACTGCATTAGTATGTGCAGTGGCCAGGTACGGGTTGTTTAATGTTCTTTATTTGTCATGACGGCAATTGCAGCGTGCGCAGGGTACTATCACAGGGCCCTTCCAAGGTGTTATAACGCACGTCCCAGGTTAGGAATGCCAGAGTGGTGTGATTCCCTATAATGTCCATGTATGGTGATGATAATGGTGTCAACTGTGTCTCCTACCTGGGTACAGCTGGACTCCTGGCTCACTTGCAATAAATTAAGTGTAGTGATAGTAGGAGTAATAGAGGGATTTTGCAGCAGAAATTGATATCTAGACCTTTAGGTGAAGTTCAAACTTTTCTTTACTGAATATAACTTTCATCCAAGCAGAATACAGCTTTGGTCTTTGGTCCCAGCAGGTTTTGGCAATGGTTGGCAGGAATAAATCTTCTGCACTATAAATCTGGAGCTTGCAGGATAAGACATCTGCTTAGTAGCTCTGAAACTGTGGCAGGAATTTATCTTCTGCGCTTCTCTCTATCTTCTGCTTTGTGGGGACTGACTAGCTGAAGAGGGATATGGCTTTTCCTAGGTCTCTGGACTTTACTCACGAATAGGCTCTCAGGGAATGCTTTCGTCCTGAAACTCTGGGGTTGTCTGCTTTCTTGTCATCCAGCTGAGGCTGCAGGGCTCAGTCTGGGTATGTGATCAATGTCTCAGCCGAGACAAGATCCTGGCTTTCTTCCCTGAGCAGGGGGACTCCTAAAGGCTATCACACAGCCTTCTCCAATGGGGGTGACTGGCACACTGACCTAACTTCCTTCTCCACCCAAGGTGAAGGATGTGAGAACAGTCCACACCTCCACAGAGGGGGAGCTAAGCTAGAATGAACCATTCCAGCTTAGATACACTAAACTGTAACTAGTTCCTTACCAAAGCATTGCTGCCACCTGCTCATCAACCTGGAAAACTACAACAATAATTGTATATTAATGCAGTGTTTAAATGCAAAGTTGTGAAGACATGAGCAAAATCATATCAGATGACAATGTAAAGGTTCTTAGAAGATAGAAGCGGGGTAGAGGCATGTAGTAACACAACTCTGTGGTGTTACATTCCCCCTTACATTGAGTTAAGCCGCCCTCGGTTTATGCTTAGAAGGGGAGGAACCAGCTCTGGGGTACCCAATTTAATACAAAGAGCTGCATGTAATACATATAAAGACATACAAAGACAAACACAAAACGGCTACCCTGAGGTTCCTTCCCGCATGAGTAGGGTGTCCTAAGTAACAGTTTCCCTCTCAGTATAACCAGTAAACCAAAGGTCTGCACTAAGCAATCACTACTGACTGACTTTGAAGTATTTTGGATCCGAATACCAAAGAAAGCATGGAAGTGTCTTTACTCTGTAATCCCACCATTATGTAATGAAATGCCCGCAAATGGAAGGGTGGCTTTATTGTGTATTCCCTTCCCTGCACCAAAGTAAAAATATATGGAACTCCTGGAAGACACCTCAGGATGGGAGCAATCCTGAACCCTGGGTACCTAGGATATATAACACTGAGTTTTAGGCCATTAGTATTAAGCATCCACAGAGGCAGTCCGTATAAAGGGGGAGAGAACAAGAGCTGTAAAGCAATGCACACAGAAGTAAGGTGTTACATACAAGTGCAAAGGTTAGTGCAATTTCACAATAAGTGCATGAAGGTCACATTGCGGCATCTGTAAAAGAGTACATGCAATGGGCATATGATACTTGAACATTGCATAACCTGTAAACATGAGTGCGAAAGCATAGTGCAAAAATATCACATAGCGATCACAAAGAGCTCAGGTACACGTTTGAGTTGTTTATTTGGGTGCAAGCTTGTAATGTTGAATGTAAACATGTTGGAAAACAGTGCAAAAACGTTATGCATTTATTAGTGCAATAATACGCTCAAATATGACTTGAGTCCTTTTACTTGAAGTGCTTGATGTAGAATCCTCTGGAAATAGGTAAAAGTCAATTGTAATTAACAGGAACAATAAAGTTAATTGTAATCCAATAGGAGGTATAAAATGTTATATAAAAGCACATATGAAACAGCAGCATGATGAGAACCATAGTTCCATGCAGTGGCGGAGCCAGAGCCTGGTCTTGGGAGGGGCACTTCCAGATTATTTTCTGTCCGCCACCACAAAACAATGGTGCTTATAGAACAGACTACACAGTGTAGAGGTATACTGTATATTGTATGGCACAGTGTATGCTATATGTGTATAACAAACATATTTGACATGAAAACTTACAATTACTTGGCTTGGCCCTTGGGGATCTCGGACACCACTTCAACTCTTGGCCGGGGGCTCGGTGGAGCTGATGTGTTTTATACTAATGAGAATGATTTCATAATAAGGATTTGGAGAAGGGGCAGAGGGATAGCAGAGCAGGGAGATGATGGTGCTGCTACTAGGGGCTCATTCCATGGTGGAGTAATAAAGCCCACCATAATGCCCCCCCCCCCCCAGTAGAAATAATTCTCCTTATAATGTGACAGTGCAAAAAATACCCCCTTGTAATGCCCCCAGTTGAGCTAATGTACCCATAGTGCCCCCATAATGTGCCAGTATAAAATACCCCTATATAGTGCCCCCAGTAAATGCCTCCATAGTTCGCCTCTCCCCCTTCCTCCTAGTGCCCCCCATAATGTACCAGTATAAAATGCCCCAGTAGATGCCCTCAGTGTCCCCCACAATTTGCAAGTATAAAATACCCCATCTTAGTGCCCCCTGTAGATGACTCCATAGTACTCCTCTCCCCCCTTTCTCATAGTACCCACCATAATGTGTCCCAGTATAAGATTCTACTGTACAGAGCCCCCCATATAAAACACCCCTTCTTTGTGGCCTCAGTAGATGCCCCTATAGTGCCCCCAATAATGTGCCAGTAATAACAGCCCCCCATTATGTGCCAGTAATAACAGCCCCCCCACTATGTGCCAGTAATAACAGCCCCCCCACCATGTGCCAGTAATGACAGCCCCCCATGTGCCAGTAATGACAGCCCCCCTATGTGCCAGTAATGACAGCCCCCCATTATGTTCCAGTAATGACAGCCCCTCGTTATGTGCCAGTAATGACAGCCCCCTGTTATGTGCCAGTAGCCAGAGCCCCCTCTTATGTGCCAATAGCCAGAGCCCCCCATTATGTGCCAGTAGCCAGAGCCCCCCATTATGTGCCAGTAGCCACCAGTATTGTACACAAAAAAAAAATACTTACCTCCTTGGCAGCGATGCGATGCAGGCCTCTTCCGGCCTGTGTTCCGTGCTGTACGGCTCAGGCGGCGTGATGACGTCATTGCCCTGCCTGTGCCGGCCTAGTGCCTGCAGCCTATCAGAGGAAGGGAAAGGGACACGCCTCACCCTCCCCTGCCTCGACGGCGATACAGATGACTATGGAGATGAACTTCCACAATGGAAGCGTTCATCTCCCTGTAGTCCGTTCTGCAGGAGTCGCGGCTTGATTCTGGATTGGGACGTCAGTTCCTGGTACAGACGGTAAGGTGGTTGGTGCAGTCGTCTCCTCCAGTGTCTTCACAGGGGTGGCAGCTGCTTCCACGGGAGCGGCCTGGAGTGCGGGCTGGCCATCTTGTCCTCAGCGCTGGTGGCAATCTGAGCTGCGGGCTCGGCAGCCACGGAGGGATCCACTGCCTCCGGGATTGCGGCAAAGATGGAGGGGCCACTTCTCTTTACCAGCTGGGAAACTTTAATCTCTGGCGGGTGGTCCTCATAAACAGGCTCTCTTCATCTTGGCTTTGGGGGCTGCGCCATCTTGCTTGGCTCCTCTCTCAGGATGAGTACAGGAAGTGAGGGTGGAGCCCATGGGGAGGAGTCTTCACTCCCTTGGCTCACATTGCAAAGTTCTTGGTGGGCAGTCCTTAGTTTTCCCGCTTCTAGGGGGGGGTGTAGATATAATTTTCGCGCTCCTGGGAGGGTGTTCTTGAGTTTTCCTGCTTCCAAAGGGCATGAAAAAACGGCACCATTGCAAGAAATATGGTGAATTAACCCCTGAAGTGCCGGTGTGCACAATGTAGCGCTTTTCTGACACCGGAATAAAGGCAATAAAAGTCAATTTTCAGGGTTTTGGTACAATCTGTAGGCCTTGTAGCAGGGATAGGCACACAATCCGATCCTGGTATGGCAGGGATAGGCACACAATCCAATCCTGTTATGGCAGGGATAGGCACACAATCAGATCCTGTTGGCACACAGTTCGATCCTGTTCCAGTGACGCCAAAAAAACAATGCAATGAGCAGGATAAGGGTTTACTGACACCACTTATGCAGTGTGAATATGGGTAGATAATAGTTTATAGTTTGTTCGTGATGCCAATTACAGCGTGCGCAGGGTACTATCACAGGGCCCTTCCAAGGTGTTATAACGCACGTCCCAGGTTAGGAATGCCAGAGTGGTGTGATTGCCTATAGAGTCTCTGTATGGTGATAATAATGGTGTCAACAGTGTTTCCTACCTGGATTCTGGCTGGACTCCTGGCTCACTTGCAATAAATTGAGTGTAGTGATAGTAGGAGTAATAGAGGGATTTTGCAGCAGAAATTGATATCCAGACCTTTAGGTGAAGTTCAAATTTTTCTTTATTGAAGATAACTTTCATCCAAGCAGAATACAGCTTTGGTCTTTGGTTCCAGCAGGTTTTGGCAATGGTTGGCAGGAATAAATCTTCTGCACTATAAATCTGGAGCTTGCAGGATAAGACATCTGCTTAGTAGCTCGGAAACTGTGGCAGGAATTTATCTTCTGCACTTCTCTCTATCTTCTGCTTTGTGGGGACTGACTAGCTGACGAGGGATATGGCTTCTCCTAGGTCTCTGGACTTTACTCACAGATAGGCTCTCAGGGAATGCTTTTGTCTTGGAACTCTGGAGGTTGTCTGTTTTCTTGTCATCCAGCTGAGGCTGCAGGGCTCAGTCTGGGTATGTGATCAATGTCTCAGCCGAGACAAAATCCTGGCTTTCTTCCCTAAGCAGGGGGCTCCTGAAGACTATCACACAGCCTTCCCCAACAGGGGTTGGCTGGCACACTGACCTAACTTCCTTCTCCACCCAAGGTGTAGGATGTGGGAACAGTCCTCACCTCCACAGAGGGGAGCTAAGCTGGAATGAACCATTCCAGCTTAGATACACTAAACTGTAACTAGTTCCTTACCAAAGCATTTCTGCCACCTGTTGGTCAACCTAGAAAACTACAACAATAATTGTATATTAATACAGTGTTTAATGTTGTGAAGACATGAGCAAAATCATATTAGATGACAATGTAAAGGTTCTTAGAAGATAGTAGCGGGGTGGAGGCATGTAGTAACACAACTCTGTGGTGTTACATATGCATTTATATTCCCCATAAAAAATGCAACGCTGCAGCACATTTTATTAAAACTTTGATATGCTGTTCCTCTGTTGTTCTTCCTTGGAAGTGTATGAATAATTTAATATCCGTGATTACAATTTCCTCTTGTCAGCAGGTTGTCAACACTAAATAGACTGTACCATAGTGTACAGACTTACCCCAGCGCAAACAATGATGCTCCACAATTGTTCTTGCTTAGGTAATAAAGGATTTATAAAACAGACATGTCAATAGAGGTTACAGTAAATAGTCTCTATTCCAACTATCCATTTTCATTCATCATTCCAGTACATCTGTGCAGCTACTACTACTGTAAACATATAATAAAAATAAAATATATAATCACTAGGTATTTATTAAGATAGCAGTGGTAGCATGTGTATTCCAAGAATGATCTCTAGAGAGAGTGAAGATAAATAACCTCCTAGGTAATTCTGGGAATTGAAGTCCGTGGGATGCTTATGCCAAGCATAGTCTTCTCTTGACTGACTACAGTTCCCAGAAGGAAGCGGTTGTAATATTCTGCATGCTTTGGCACAGAGACAGCTTTCAGGTTCACTGTGTCATGTACTTACCCATCTGTCTGGCCTCTCTAATCCGATACCGCCAGTGCCAATCCAATACTGTGGCAACCAGCCCGCTTACAGAGAGCTGGGTCGCCTAATGCCATCAGGGTATTTAAACAAGCAACTTCTGGCCACAGTTGCCTGTGATTGGTCTTTCTGTCTCACAGGCGCTCTTGTGCCACTTCCTTGATTCCTAGTTGACTGATCTTCTGCCTGTAGTGACTTTGCCTCTGATTGTTGACTCTGCTGTGTATTTGACACTTTCTTTGATGTTACCTCCTGGTATCTGACCATGCTGTGTTTTTGACTTTTTGGTTTGTCACTCTTTGGCTCTGTCACAGTTTTGTGTTTCCTACCTTTCTCCGAGGTTAGATCTTGTGCATGCTAGGGACTATCACCTAGTTGGTGGCAGTAGTTTAGGGCGGATTGATTAAGTAGGCAGGGAGAATGGTGTGGGTGGAGTTTAGATTTTCACTGTACCATATATAACGTGACAAACTGTAGCTGTAGAATGCTGTCACCCTCAGGCAGTCCTCATCATTAACTTACAACAGAACTAAGGTTTGTGACAGAGAGCAGCGTACGAGAGGCAGAGATAGATCTGAGATGGCTCTTCTAAAGCAGTGCAAGCAGCAAGTGTGTGATGTGATAGAGCAAGAGTCAGAGAAATTACATGCCCTGAGCCAGGACATATGGAAGACCCCAGAGCTGGCTTATAAGGAACACACAGCTCATCAACTCCTTACAAGCTTCTTCTCCAGCCGGGCATGGGAGGTACAAGCCCACTACCATTTGGATACTGCATTTCGAGCACAGTGGACCTCTGAAGCCACTGACAGCCCTTGTCTGCATGTAGGCTTCCTGTGCGAGTATGATGCTCTGCCTGGGATAGGGCATGCCTGTGGGCACAACCTGATTGCTGAAGTCGGGGCGGCTGCTGCACTTGGACTGAGAGGAGCTCTGGAGAGTGTGCAACCACCACGGCAGGTCCAGGTAAAGGGTCTGATGTTACATATACATAGTTTAGTACAGTTAAAAAAGCACACATATTTCTGTAATTCATACTTGCCTACTCTCGCAGTTTGTATGCGAATCTCCCAAAAATGTTGGGGGGTACTGCCTGGAGCCCAGGCAGAGCAGATAAATCTCTGACACCACCACAAGAGTAAGTCACAGCAAAAGTAATAAAGTGTAGACTGTGGCCAGTCATAAAGTCAACTATAGGCTGCTTTCCGTAACTCTGCTGTTCATAGCGCCCTAGCGTTACTTCATGTTTGTCTTGCTTGAGGCAATACAACTATCTCATGTTAGTCAGAAACTGCTTTTATGTTAGAAAAATTTGTCATTCCTGGCACATTGTATGCAGCTATGGGGGCTTCTATTGACACTGCTTTGATGTTATTCAATTATTATTTAATGTAAAATGTTAATTACAATCACAGTAACTTACACCTAAGCTTCTCCATCATCAAAATAGTGAATGACACTGGTAAAAAGTATTTGAACTAATCCACAGAATTCTATATAAGACCCTTTAAACTGTTATGTTTAATATATCAATCTAAAACCTTATACCCAAACTATGATTGGATTATGGTGCCAATCAATCACCCTGATAGTTCAAAGATACAAAAAATAAAGATAGAAATGAGATAAACATACAGAGAGAAGCTGGCCAAGATCCTTGGGGAGGGAGATAAACTTACTCTCTATAACCCTACTGTACCCCTCAGCCCAGAGAAGAATTCCAATGGTGGAGACTATCTGTCCACATTCCTTGGCTAGATAGCCCTAAATTACCCTAAAGGTGTTTGGGGTTGAAACCCCCAAGATCCCGACGCGTTTCTTCAAACAAAGTGGGTTCCTCAGGGGGTCAGGATGTTGGGTATAATCAAATAGTTAACACATAAAGAAATAATGAATAGTACAGGAGGGTGGCAAAAATAGACAGAAAAATGATGTAAATAATGAATATTTCAATATCTGTCTCACTGTTTGGAAGTCGACTAGAATGATACTGGCTGCCTGATACTTCAAACACCAGACGCGTGCAACCCCCTGTAGATGCCTAATGCCTAATTCTGGTAGACTTCCAAAAAGTGAGACAGATATTGAAATCTTCTTTATTTACATCTGTCTATATACATTTTTCTGTCTATTTTTGCCACCCTCCTGTACTATTCATTATTTTTTTATCATTATTTATTCGTCTTTTTGGCTATCATGTGTTAACTATTTGATTATACCCAACATCCTGACTCCCTGAGGAACCCATTTTGTTGGGGGAAACGCGTCGGGGTCTTGGGGGTTTCACCCCCCCAAACACCTTGAGGATAATTTAGGGCTATCTAGCCAAGGAACGTGGACAGAGAGTCTTCACCATCAGGATTCTTCTCTGGGCTGAGGGGTACAGTAGGGTTATACAGGGTAAGATTATCTCCCTCCCCCGGGACCCTGACCCGCTCCTCTCTGTATGGTTATCTCATTTCTATCTTTATTTTTTGTATCTTTGAACTATCAGGGTGATTGATTGGCACCGTAATCCAATCATAGTTGGGGTAATAGGTTTTAGATTGATATATTAAACATAACAGTTTTAAGGGTCTTATATAGAAAAACGGACCCCTCTTTACATCTATCTAATTATTGTGTGTTGTTGGTAAAATAAAATGTTGTTTATTTCAACAACTGAAAATGTTGTTTATTTCTACAACTGAAACTTTGTGGTTCAAGTTAACCTCTTGATGATGCACTGATTTTCCATTTTCCCAACCTTCCTGCAGCCATAATGCCATAATGTTTTTGGTAGGGAAATGTGTACTTTATAATGGCACCATTCAATATTGCATACAATGTAGTGGGAAGCTGGGAAAAATTCGAAATAGGGTGAAATTGAAAAAAAAAACAACACAATTCCATCACAGTTTTCTGAGTTTTGCCGGGCTTCAGCTCTAAGGCTGAGTTCACACGGGCGAGATTTCCGCGCGGGTGCAATGCGGTAGGTGAACGTATTGCACCCGCACTGAATCCTGACCCATTCATTTCTATGGGGCTGTGCACATGAGCGATTTTTTTCACGCATCACTTCTGCAATGCTTTAAAATCGCAGCATGCTCTATATTCTGCGTTTGTAACGCAGGACAGGCCCCATAGAAATGAATGGGGCTGAGTGAAAATCGCAAGCATCCGCAAGCAAGTGCGGATGCGGTGCGATTTTCACTCATGGTTGCTAGGTGACAGTCTATTCACTGTATTATTTTCCCTTATAACATGGTTATAAGGGAAAATAATAGCATTCTGAATACAGAATGCTTAGTACAAGGTCAATTGAGGGTTAAAAAAAAATAAAAGAAATTAACTCACCTTGTCCTCTTCATCGCGCAGTTCCCGGTCTCTTCTGATGAGCTGTCGGCTAAAGGACCTTTGGTGACGTCAGATCACATGCTCCAATCACATGGTACATCACCACGGTGATGGACCATGTGATTGGAGCATGTGATCTGACGTCACCAAAGGTCCTTTAGCCGACAGCTCATCAGAAGAGACCGGGAACTGCGCGATGAAGAGGACAAGGTGAGTTAATTTCTTTTATTTTTTTTTAACCCTCAATTGACCTTGTACTAAGCATTCTGTATTCAGAACGCTATTATTTTCCCTTATAACCATGTTATAAGGGAAAATAATACAATCTACACTACAACTAACCCAAACCTGAACTTCTGTGAAGAAGTTCGGGTCTGGGTACCACAGTCGGTTTTTATCACGCGAGTGCAAAACACATTGCACCCGCGTGATAAAAACTGAACATCGGAACGCAATCGCAGTCAAAACTGACTGCAATTGCGTACCTAATCGCGCGGGTTTGCCGCAATACACCGGGACGCATCCGGACCTAATCCGGACACGCCCGTGTGAACCCAGCCTAAGAGCCCTGTTTTCTTCAGAGAGACCAGGGCTTTAACAACTTAACGACCCAGGACGAGAATGCTCTCGTCCTGCAGTCATTCCTCCCCCCGCGTGCGGTCCCCCGGTCAGCAGCAGAGATCCGGCGGTTACTGACTGCCGGATCCCTGCTGCATAGCACCAGCATTGGCGATAACGCCGATGCCGGTGGATTAACCCCTCATATGCCGCGGTCAAAAATTATATTATTGTGTAAAACTTACATAAATAAAAAAAAAAGTATACATATTAGGTATCGCTGTGTCCGTATCGACCGGCTCTATAAAAATATCTATATAATAAAAACTGTGCTAAATAAACCATTTTTGGTCACCTTACATCACAAAAAGTGTAATAGCAAGCAATCAAAAAGTCATAAGCACACCAATATAGTGCCAATCAAACAGTCATCTCATCCCGAAAAAAATGAGACCCTACCTAAGATAATCGCCCAAAAACTGAAAAAACTATGGCTCTCAGACTATGGAGACACTAAAACATGATTTTTTTTTTCAAAAATGAAATCATTGTGTAAAAGTTACATAAATAAAAAAATTGTATACATATTAGGTATCGCCGCCTCTGTGACAAGCTGCTCTATAAAAATACCACATGATCTAACCTGTCAGATGAATGTTGTAAATAACAAACAAAAAAACGGTGCCAAAAAAGCTATTTCTTGTTACCTTGCCTCACAAAAAGTGTAATATAGAGCAACCAAAAATCCTATTTGCCCTAAACTAGTACCAACAAAACTTCCAACTTATTCCATTGTTTCTAAAATGGGGTCAGTTTTTGGAGTTTCTACTCTAGGGGTGCATCAGGGGGGCTTCAAATGGGACATGGTGTCAAAAAAACCAGTCTAGCAAAATCTGCCTTCCAAAAACCGTATGGCATTCCTTTCCTTCTGCGCCCTGCCGTGTGCCTGTACAGCAGTTTACGGCCACATATGGGGTGTTTCTGTAAACTACAGAATCAGGGCCATAAATATTGAGTTTTGTTTGGCTGTTAACCCTTGCTTTTTAACTGGAAAAAATATATTAAAATAGAAAATCGGCCAAAAAAGTGAAATTTTGAAATTGTATCTCTATTTTCCATTAATTCTTGTGGAACACCTAAAGGGTTAACAACGTTTGTAAAAAATCTATTTTGAATGCCTTGAGGGGTGTAGTTTCTAGAATTGGGTAATTTTTGGGTGGTTTCTATCATGTAAACTTCACAAAGTGACTTCAGACCTGAACTGGTCCTTTCTGAGAAATTTCAAGATTTACTTCTAAACTTCTAAGCCTTGTAACATCCGCAAAAAATAAAATATAATTCCCAATATGATCCAAACACGAAGTAGACATATGGGGAATGTAAAGTAATAACTATTTTTGGAGGTATTACTATGTATTATAGAAGTAGAGAAATTGAAACTTAAAAATTTGCTAATTTTTCCATATTTTTGGTAAATTTGATATTTTTTTATAAATAAAAATGAATTTTATATGTGATGAAAAAACAGTCTCAGAATGGCCTGGATAAGTCAAAGTGTTTTCAAGTTATCACCACATGAAGTGACACTGGTCAGATTTGCAAAAAATGGCCAGGTTATTAAGGTGAAAATGAGCCTGGTCCTTAAGGGGTTAAGAGACAACCAACAACTCCCCTAATCGTCAGGCTGGGGAGCCATTGAAGCCCAGGGAGCACAGAGCTCCAGGGGAAAGCTGCTTCAGATGCCATGGTCACATTTGACCATGGTAGCTGAGGGCTTTATGTCTGCTATCAGCATTATTGCCAAACTCAGACATGACCCCCAGGTGTCTGCTTTTAAAAACGCAGTGGCCGCCATTTATAAAGACTAAACTTACGCTGTAAATGTATGGCGGAAGTCCAGAAAGGGTTAAAAACTCAGATTGCTGTCACAGTTTTTTTGCAAAACCTAACTGTAGCAACAGGGGTTGAGCAGCAGGGGCAGTGTTTAGGCAGTCTTAATTGCAAGCTTTCATTAGCATAGTAGATACTCGCCATTATGTAGATTTGAAATAGAGGGAGAAATACCTACAATAGAGATGGGATTAATTAAGGCAGTGCACACCTTCTGCTCATCCTCTTTTGCTAAAGTTAGGTAATACAAAAGAGAATAATAGAAAGTTATGACTGTGTTGTGACACGGTTTACTCCCTCAGACCATTGCTCCCTGGGGATAGGTGCAGTGGAAAAGTAGTTTGAAGAATTAGGCCAGAAGTAAACATATAAAGGTCTCTTTTACTTAGTAAGCACAAAGTGCAGATTTTGGCACCAGATGAGTAGGCAGGGTGACTGGTTGTGTGACAGTTTAATAGAACTAGCAGGCACTTGTGGATATAGGTGTCCAATATGACACAGGCTTGGAGTTAGTCTGGCCTGGATGTGGTTTGGGTGATGGGTGTTTGAGCCATAGTCCCTAACCTTGCAGTGTTCTTGCAGTGACCTGCAGTGTCTGCATAGTTATCATTTCACTGATCACTCTGCTGTCTTTTCACACTGATACTCTCTGGGAGCAGTGTTCTGAATACTGAAGGTCTCTCTGGAGCAGTGGCGGATCCAGAGCCTGGTCTCGGGAGGGGCACTTCCAGATTGTTTTGTGGCGGCGGACAGAAAATAATGTGGTGCTTACAGAACAGACTATTTTATTTAACCTATCGTACAGCTCCAACCTTATTTAAAAACAGTCACATTTGTCTTTCCAAATTACGTTTTTTTTTATTACAAACAAATAGGTGACATTTAAACACATATAACTTTATTATTTAACAGTTTTGGAGACATTTGGGGCATCTGTGGGGATAACACTGTTATGGGCATCAGTGGATGACTTTGTTATGGTGGGGTGGGGACAGGGGGGAGGAAAGAGAAGAACTTGTGGAGGGGCCGGGGGTTAACTGGAGCCAGCCAGTCCCCCCTTCACACAGTATTTATTAATCCTTTCAGCAGTCCCCCAAGGGGTTAATAAATACTGTGAATGGGGTGATGCTGAAAGGGGTTAATAACTACTGTAAAGGACCTTTCACAATAGTTATTAACCCCTCTCAGCAGTCCCCCATTTATAGTATTTTTGAACCCCTTTCAGCTATCCCCGGCAGAACAGACCAGTTAGTAATACCTAATTTTCCCCCTACCTTAGTTATTACAGTCAGTCCCCCACTACTCCCCCCACAAACAAACTTTCCCCTGGCCCTTTCAGTTTCAGCAATCCCCATTTCCCAGCCACAGCAAAGTCTTAAGTCTCAGTCTAAGGCCTCATGCACACGACTGTTTTTTTTTTAAGGTCCGCAAAAACGTGGTCCGTAGGTCCGTGATCCGTGACCGTTTTTTCGTCCGTGGGTCTTCCTTGATTTTTGGAGGATCCACGGACATGAAAAAAAAAAAAAAAAATCTAAGTCAAGTTTGCCATTGAAATGATAGGAAAAAACAGACACGGATCACGGACACGGATCACGGACGCGGATGACAATCTTGTGTGCATCCGTGTTTTTTCACAGACTCATTGACTTGAATGGGTCCGTGAACCGTTGGCCGTGAAAAAAATAGGACAGGTCATATTTTTTTCAGGGCCAGGAAAAACGGATCACGGATGCGGCTGCCAAACGGTGCATTTTCCGATTTTTCCACAGACCCATTGAAAGTCAATGGGTCCGCAAAAAAACGGAAAACGGCACAACGGCCACTGATGCACACAACGGTCATGTGCATGAGGCCTCAGACCAAGTTGACAATGACACTACCTCAGCAGAGCTGCGCTCCTGAGAGTCCTGAGACTAAGTCTGTTCCTCCTGCTCGGTCGGAGCTGCTCCTTCCTTCCACTTCCCGCCGGCACTTCCCGCAGGCAGCGTGTGACGTCAGTGCACTCTGCGCAGTGACTTGATTCGGATGATCGGGCGTTCGGAAGCCCTCTCTCTCACTGTATTCTCAAGGGAAGGGGGGGCAATTGACCCATTGTACCCCCCCCCCCCCCCCGGATCCGCCAGTGCTCTGGAGTGTTGGTCTCACAGGAGAATCGTATAAGGTTCATAGGAGTTGAACCTCTGGCATGTATTTCCTCTGCCTTTTTTGTCTGAATCGGAACTCCCCCTCCTGGCAGGAAGCAGGACTAGTCCATGCCTACTAAGAGGGGAGGAAAAGCCCAGTTTCCGCCAACCATTCCTCCTCTTGCTGGAATGAGTGACCAAAATAGAAAAATACATAACATTACAATACATAATAAGATAACAGGAATTGCAGATACTGCGGGGTCTGGGGTACTGCAGATGTAAAGAAGGTACTGGTGTTCTAGGGGGCACACGGTATAACACTGAGAAACCAGAATGAAAAGATGCTTGCACAGGATCTGTAGACTATAGAATAAAATCTCAGTACCATGGTAACCTGTACACTTTTTCATATTTCCATTTTATCCCTGAACATGTTTCTCATCTGATGCATGACGCTATTAAAGTGCACTTCTCCCCATAATATAAATTACTATTAGGCTGCATTCTAATTATGTTCAGGGCTTTCCTGTCATGGACGTTCCCACAACAGGTGGCAGGAGATCGGTGAGATTGGCAACACGTGGTTTCAGGGGCGTAGCTAAAGGCTCATGGGCCCTGGTGCAAGAGTTTAGCTTGGGCCCCCCATCCCTCATTGCTTTGTGGCCAGGGGCAAGGTAGCACATTGCCTTCTTGCTGCCTGAGGCAAAAATTTTAACTGCAACCCCCACCATGCCAAATTCTTGACCTAACCCCTTCTCTCCAGCCAGAGGTGTAACTTGACCAGCATGCACCTTCTATAAAACAGGTGTCTGCTCATGTGGTACAAGGGTCTTTGGGCCCCCTCAGGCTCCTGGGCCTGGTAGCGACTGCTACCTCTGCACCCCCTACTCAAACTGCGGCCCTCCAGCTGTTGCAAAACTACAACTCCCAGCATGCCCGAACAGCCTACAGGTATCAGCCTACAGCAGGGCATTGTGGGAGTTGTAGTTTTACAACAGCTGGAGGGACGTAGTTTGAGGATGCCTGCCCTCTAGCTACGCCCCTGGATCCACGGTACCCCAGTCCAATGCTGCACACATATTACCTTTTTATTACTATTAGACATTTAGATTGCAAGTTTATATTTATGCAGATGTTTGCCATTTCTTAGATCACCGTGTTAGGAACACCTGCTGAGGAAGATGGTGGAGGGAAAATTGATCTTATCAAGGCTGGAGCCTTTGAAGATATGGATGTCGTGCTTATGGCTCATCCTGCCAAAAACGATACAGGTTATATTCCAACTGAAGTCATACATGAGTGAGTAACACAGTAGTGACATTGACAGTGTTAACATGGTAAAAAAGATCAGAACATTTTGATTGCAAAGACCATTAGATAGTTATAACCTTAACCCCTTAGTGACCAAGCCTGTTTGGGATTTAATAACCAAGCCAGATTTTGGAAATTTGACATGTGTCACTTTAGCAGAGAATAACTTCGTAAATGTTCTGCACATCAAAGCAATTCTGACATTGTTAGCGCAGTGGTAGGACCCCTTGCCATGCTGAGTGACCGTGATGTGGTGCATGATGGGCTCCGATATCTTCCTGACAGGAATATATTGGCAAAAGTCTCAGCTTTTAATATCTGATTGTATGACCAGCTAGTATAGTCAGTGACATATCCGTTTGGTGAATTTTCTCTAGTGATTTATATAATTGTATTTTCATCCGCACAATGCTCCAGTCTGTGTCTGTGTAGGATGCTTTTGTGGTGCATGTGGACCGCGCTGGCGTCCTCCTTTGTACGCATTATTTGCTCGGGATGGTCGTTTGCTGCGGTCCACATGCGGTGGGACTGCTCCCCCAATGAGAAACACGCTACAGTGTTTGGGGTTTGAGCAGCTCCCCCATACTTGCCACTGTATTTCTGTGGTTCACATGTGGTGGGACTGCTCGCCCAATGAGAAACACGCTACAGTGTTTGGGGCTTGGGCAGTTCCCCCATATTGGCCACTATAGTTCTGTGATTTTGTAAGAGACTTACTATTTTAACATAAATGTAAACATTTTTGAAGTACCGTACATATATTTTTTCCTGCAACAAGCCAAGTTTGCAGAGGCTTATAAGTAGAATAATAGAACCCCCCAAAAAATGTTACCTCATTTTGAAAAATAGACTCCTTAACGTATTCATCTATGGGTGTAATGAGTTTTTTGACCCCCTAGTCCTGACAGGCAGAGGAAGAAATTAATGCTAAGAAGGTGAAAACATTTTTATTTTTTTACACAAGAGTGTCAATTTAAAAACAGTTGTTTTTTTTTTCTGCAAAGCACGTGAAAATGAAGTACACCCCAAAATGTATCACCCCATTCCTCCTGTCTTCAGAAATACCCCCAATGTGGCCCTAATCTTATGTCTTGACACAGGGAAGGGCCCAAACATAAAGGAGCACCCAGTGGCTTTAAGAACACAACATTTGCTTGAAAATGTTTTAGGCCCCATTGCACACTTGTAAAGGCGTTGAGCTGCCAAAAAAATACAAAACCCCCATAAATGACCCCATTTTGAAAACTAGACCCTCTAAGGTATTAATCTAGGTGTGTAGTGAGCTTTTAGACCCCCTAGTTTTGTGTAGAAATTATCGATTAGCAGGCAGAAAAAATATTTTTCATTTTTTACACAAAAGTGTCAATTTAAAGACAGATTATTTTTGTACAGAGCACATGAAAATGAAGAACTACACCCCAAAATGTATCACCTCATTTATCCTGTCTTCAGAAATACCCCCATTGTGGCCCTAATCTTATGTCTTGACAAACAGGAGGGCCCAAACATAAAAGGAACACCCAGTGGCTTTCAGATAATAAATTGAAAATGGTTAAGTCCCCATTGCACATATCTAATGGCGTTGAGCTGCCAAAATTGTAGAAACCCCCATAAATTACCCCATTTTGAAAACTAGACCCCCCAAGGTATTCCTATAGGGGTTTAGCGATCTTTTAGACCCCCTCGTTTTTCGCAGAAATGAATGCTAAGCAGTTTTCATTATTTACACAAAAGTGTCAATTTAAAGACAGATTTTTTTCTACAGAGCACATGAAAATGAAGAAGTACACCCCAAAATGTAATACCTCATTTCTCCTGTCTACAGAAATATCGGCATTGTGGCCCTAATCTTATGTCTTGACACACGGCAGGACCAAAACATGAACGAGCACCTGGGGCCTTTCAGATAATAAACTGAAAATGGTTTAGGCCCAATTGCACACATGTAATGGCGTTGAGCTGAAAAATTATAGAAAACCATTATGAATGACCCCATTTTAAAAACTAGATCCCTTAACGCATGCATTTAGTGGTGTAGTAAGCATGCTGAGTGCAAAATTATTATACGATGAAATAAAGAGTATACCATATTTTTGCCCCATAAGACACACAAAGTGGGGGGGGGGGGGAATGCCCCTGCGTCTTATGGGGCGAATGCTGACATTTTTACTCCGCTAACACTGATACATCAACCGCTGCGATGTATCAGCGGGGAGGGAGGAGGGGCTGGAGGCCGGCAACTCGCGGCGGGGCCCGGTGCAGTCACTGTACTCTAGTGTAATTTTTTTTGGTGTACACGTGGTACCCTTTGTGCAGGAATGGCGCCAATATATCCCGCAACATTTTTCCAGATGTTCCAATATTTTCCGGCCAGCCTGGGGGGTTAAGTTGGGAGGAGTCTCTGCCCTCATATACAGACAGACCGTAGGTGTAGCCAGCTGTGGTCTCGCACATCTTATATAATTTTACCCCATATCTGGCACGCTTGGAGGGAATAAACTGAGGGAAGGAAAGATGGCCTTTAAAACTAAAAAGGGATTCATTGACGGATAGATTTTTTTCAGGGGTATATAATTTTAAGAATAAATCTTTAAGGAGGGAAATAAGGGGTCTCAATTTATTTAGGTGATCGTAGGCTGGGTCAGTTCTGAGGGGAACTTGGGAATTGTCTGAAAAACGCATAAACCGCATTTGGGCTTCATAGCGGTTTCGGGACATAACTGCTGCAAACACAGGGGTTGAGTGGACAGTACACGCAGCTCAATACGATACTACAGATGGCTTTTTTTACAATGCTCATGTCCAGGGTAAGCCCCCAAAAATGTTACATTTCAGGGACACTTGTGGGGGTCCACCGTCTTATATAGATAGACGTGGGCTTTTGTACAGCAAACTGTGTGGCGTATAGATTCGTTTGCTGCACAATTAACCACAAATAAATTGAAAAAATCATAAGGGGTAAAACTGGTGACATCCACATTTGGGGAGTGAATAGAAATTGGGGTACTTGGGGGGGAAAATGAAGTGGCAGGAACCCACATAATAGACGGGATGGGACCGCTGGGTGGAGGATGAGATGAAGTGCTATGGGGTCTGCGGATGGAAGCGGAGCTTAGGTCCCTGCTATCTGAAAATATTTCCGCCTCTGAAGCTGTGTCAGCTTCAGAGTAGTCAAAGCAGAGAAATTTATGTGCCTGCTCTGCACTGAATAATCTCTGAGCCATTTAAAAAAAAAAAAAAAAAAAAGCTCAGAAAGAAATTTAAATAACTGACCGTCCCTAATAGACTTGTGACAGACACCCACTGACTGCCAGTAACAGACGGACTCAGGGACCCTAATAAAAATAATTGACCGTCACTAATAGATGCCTAATGACGGATGCCTAGTGATGGATACCTAATGATGGACACCAACTGACAGACACCCACTGACCGCCAGTAACAGACGGACACAGGGTCCCTAATGAAAATAATTGACCATCACTAATAGACACCTAATGACGGATGCATAATGATGGACGCCCACTGACGGACACTAACTGACCGCCATTAACAAATGGACACAGGGTCCCTAATGAAAATAATTGACCATCACTGACGGACGCCTAATGATCGACGCCTAATAACGGACACCTACTGACCGCCAGTTACGGACGGACAGTTTATAAATAGATTTTTTTTTCACAGTAAATCGCACAGTAAGTCTGATCTCTCCTCACAGAACAACTGCACTGAGGGGAGAGAGAAGCACAGCCCATGTCCTTGCTGTGTTTAGTAAATATAATGGATGTGAACCTCCATGATAGGTTTATCATGGAGACCACATGATCAGGGACCTTTATTATTGGTCCCTGATGGTTACTGTTCTGAAGGCAGATCTTCAGCACAGTAACCAGTGCGCATCATTTTGTATTTATACATTTTTTTACTGGGTGGGGGGCTCCAGTGCTTTATTTATTTGCTTTGGGGGCCATTTCCCCATTCAGGTTGCTGCGGGACCCGATCGGGGTATAAATATTACTCTTTCTCCTCTCCTGAGGATAGAGAACCCGATGCAGGGGCGGCGGCCGACTTAAAGTATGCGCATGTGCCAGCCCGCTGCCGCCAGCTTTCTTGAGGGCGGGGGGGAAGGTGGGGAAGGGGAGAGCTGCCAGAATTTTCAGTGATCGCCGTGATACAGTGTATCCTGGCGATCACGTGATCAGAGACCACTTGTTACGGTCTCTGATCACTGCCCCGAGCCCTCAGCTACCTGAGGTAGCTGCAGGCACAGAGATACAGCGCATTATTTTAGCGCTAATTTGGGCTGAAGTGCCGCCGTAAAAAGGGGTAAGTCCACATGTGGCAGAAAATTTCCATCGTTGATATAGCCACAAATATGCTGCAGATTGTGCTGTGGATTTACTGTAAAATTTCACCCTTTCTACATTGAAAGTGTTAAGATCCATGGTGAAAATACTTGAACGATTTGAAAATCCGCAATAAGCATGTAATTCCATGCAGAGTATGTCAGCGCAGAAACTGTAGAAGTTACTTGTACTTTAATCCACTGTGGAATTTTTCTGCACAAATACATAGGTAAAACCTGCCACGTGCATTCACCATTAGTGCACTTACATTTGGGAACCTTACTTCTTTTCTTATTTCCTCTTCTGCAGCATTTGATGACCCCTGCAATATGAAGCAGAAACATCATTCATAATACATTTACACACACACACCGACCCCAAACACACACACACACACAGTATGTATATAAATATATACCACTTAAAATTAGCAAAGGCCGTGTCTTCATATCTTCATCCCTTTTAACTTGTGCACTGGTTATACAGGTCCTTCTAAAAAAATTAGCATATTGTGATAAAGTTCATTATTTTCTGTAATGTACTGATAAACATTAGACTTTCATATATTTTAGATTCATTACACACCAACTGAAGTAGTTCAAGCCTTTTATTGTTTTAATATTGATGTTTTGGCATACAGCTCATGAAAACCCAAAATTCCTATCTAAAAAAATTAGCATATCATGAAAAGGTTCTCTAAACGAGCTATTAACCTAATCATCTGAATCAACAAATTAACTCTAAACACCTGCAAAAGATTCCTGAGGCTTTTAAAAACTCCCAGCCTGGTTCATTACTCAAAACCGCAATCATGGGTAAGACTGCCGACCTGACTGCTGTCCAGAAGGCCATCATTGACACCCTCAAGCAAGAGGGTAAGACACAGAAAGAAATTTCTGAACGAATAGGCTGTTCCCAGAGTGTTGTATCAAGGCACCTCAGTGGGAAGTCTGTGGGAAGGAAAAAGTGTGGCAGAAAACGCTGCACAACAAGAAGAGGTGACCGGACCCTGAGGAAGATTGTGGAGAAGGACCGATTCCAGACCTTGGGGGACCTGCGAAAGCAGTGGACTTAGTCTGGAGTAGAAACATCCAGAGCCACCGTGTACAGGCGTGTGCAGGAAATGGGCTACAGGTGCCGCATTCCCCAGGTCAAGCCACTTTTGAACCAGAAACGGCGGCAGAAGCGCCTGACCTGGGCTACAGAGAAGCAGCACTGGACTGTTGCTCAGTGGTCCAAAGTACTTTTTTCGGATGAAAGCAAATTTTGCATGTCATTCGGAAATCAAGGTGCCAGAGTCTGGAGGAAGACTGGGGAGAGGGAAATGCCAAAAAGCCTGAAGTCCAGTGTCAAGTACCCACAGTCAGTGATGGTCTGGGGTGCCATGTCAGCTGCTGGTGTTGGTCCACTGTGTTTTATCAAGGGCAGGGTCAATGCAACTAGCTATCAGGAGATTTTGGAGCACTTCATGCTTCCATCTGCTGAAAAGCTTTATGGAGATGAAGATTTCATTTTTCAGCACGACCTGGCACCTGCTCACAGTGCCAAAACCACTGGTAAATGGTTTACTGACCATGGTATTACTGTGCTCAATTGGCCTGCCAACTCTCCTGACCTGAACCCCATAGAGAATCTGTGGTATATTGGGAAGAGAAAGTTGAGAGACGCAAGACCCAACACTCTGGATGAGCTTAAGGCCGCTATCGAAGCATCCTGGACCTCCATAACACCTCAGCAGTGCCACAGGCTGATTGCCTCCATGCCACGCCGCATTGAAGCAGTCATTTCTGCAAAAGGATTCCAGACCAAGTATTGAGTGCATAACTGAACATAATTATTTGAAGGTTGACTTTTTTTGTATTAAAAACACTTTTCTTTTATTGGTCGGATGAAATATGCTAATTTTTTTAGATAGGAAATTTGGGTTTTCATGAGCTGTATGCCAAAATCATCAATATTAAAACAATAAAAGGCTTGAACTACTTCAGTTGGTGTGTAATGAATCTAAAATATATGAAAGTCTAATGTTTATCAGTACATTACAGAGAATAATGAACTTTATCACAATATGCTAATTTTTTGAGAAGGACCTGTATTCCATAGAAAAGAGAAATAATTGCTAAAATGTATTTTTTATTTCCTAGAGTGACTGTGAAGTATTATGGAAAAGCTTGTCATGCTTCTGCATACCCATGGGAAGTAATTAACGCTTTAGATGCTGCTATTCTTGCATACAACAATATCTCTGTCTTAAAACAGCAAATGAAACCCACCTGGAGAGTTCATGGTGAGAAATGTACTGACTAACTTTCTAATAGTGTTAGGAATTCTGCAGAGATTGGACTTCTGTACATTATATGTTTCAATATTTTATTCACATTTATATATTAGTTGTTCTCTTAGGCCTCTTTCACACGGGCGTCACGTGTGAGGGCCGGATAGGATGCAAAGCGTTTTAATGCGTTTTGCACACGCGTGAGAAAAATCTGCATTTTTGGTACCCAGACCCGAACTCGGACTTCTTCACAGAAGTTCAGGTTTGGGTTAGGTGTTCTGTAGATTTTATTATTTTCCCTTATAACATAATTATACAGAATGCTTAGTAAAATGTCCATTAGGAGGTTAAAAATAATAAACAAATTTAACTCACCCCATCCACTTGGTCGCGTAGCAGATCTCGTCTTCTTTTTTCAGGACCTGGGTAAAGGACCTTTGATGACGTCACTGGGTTCATCACATGGTCCATCACCACGGTGATGGACCACCTGATGGATTATATGATGGACCATGTGATGAGCGCAGTGACGTCATCAAAGGTCCTTTACCCAGGTCCTGAAGAAAGAAGAAAGAAGAGGAGATCCGCTATGCGACCAAGTGGATGGGGTGAGTTAAATTTGTTTATTATTTTTTAACCCCTCCATCCCTAATTTACTTAGCATTCTGTATTAAGAATGCAATTATTTTCCCTTATAACCATGTTATAAGGGAAAATTATAATGATCGGGCCCCCATCCCGATCGTCTCAATAGCAACCATGCGTAAAAATCGCACCACATCCGCACTTACTTGCGGATGCTTGTGATTTTCACGCAGCCCCATTCACTTCTATGGGGCCTGTATTGCGTGAAAAGCGCACAATATAGAGCATGCTGCGATTTTCACGCAACGGACAAGTGATGCGTGAAAATCACCGCTCATGTGCACAGCCCTTTAGAAATGAATGGGTCCGGATTCAGTGCAGGTGCAATGTGTTCACCTCACGCATTGCACCCGCGCGTAAAACCCGCCCGTGTGAAAGAGGCCTTAGGGTAAGGCCACACATTCAGGTTTCTTAATGCAGTTTTGGAAGCCAAAACCAGGAATTAAATAAAAAAAAAGAGAAGTTGTAGCTGTTCCTTATATGTTCTCTCCTTATGATCCACTTCTGATTTGGACACCTGACTGTGTTATCGTACCCCAACAATAAACTTGCCCCTACTGCCTAATTCTGTACCACTTCACTGAGGAGTCATGCTATAGAAACGCATCAATCTGGCCAAAGGCTTTCTATAAGGCCTCATGCACACGGACGTTTTTTTTCACGGTCCGCAAAACGGGGTTCCGTTGGTCCGTGATCCGTGACCGTTTTTCCGTCCGTGGGTCTTCCTTGATTTTTGGAGGATCCACGGACATGAAAAAAAAGTCATTTTGGTGTCCGCCTGGCCGTGCGGAGCCAAACGGATCCGTCCTGAATTACAATGCATGTCAATGGGGACGGATCCGTTTGATGTTGACACAATATGGTGCCATTTCAAACGGATCCGTCCCCATTGACTTTCAATGTAAAGTCTGGAGTTCTGTTATACCATCGGATTGGAGTTTTCTCCAATCCGATGGTATATTTTAACTTGTAGCGTCCCCATCACCATGGGAACGCCTCTATGTTAGAATATACTGTCGGATATGAGCTACATCGTGAAACTCATTTCCGACAGTATATTCTAACACAGAGGCGTTCCCATGGTGATGGAGACGCTTCAGGTTAGAATATACAAAAAAACTGTGTACATGACTGCCCCCTGCTGCCTGGCAGGTGCTGCCAGGCAGCAGGGGGCAGACCCCCCCCCCCTGTTTTTAACTCATTGGTGGCCAGTGGGCCCCCCCTCCCCTGTTGTTAACTCGTTGGTGGCCAGTGTGCGCACCCCCCTCCCTCCCTCTCTTGTTTTAATACATTGGGGCCAGTGTGCGCGCGCCCCCCCAACCCCCCTCCCTCCCTCTATTGTTTTAATACATTGGGGCCAGTGTGCGCGCGCCCCCCCAACCCCCCCTCCCTCCCTCTATTGTTTTAATACATTGGGGCCAGTGTGCGCACCCCCCCACCCCCCTCCCTCCCCCCATTGTAATCATCATCGGTGGCAGCGGAGTAGAAGATTTTCATACTTACCTGGCTGCTGGCTGCTGCGATGTCTGCGTCCGGCCGGGAGCTCCTCCTACTGGTAAGTGACAGCAATGCGCCGCACAGACCTGTCACTTACCAGTAGGAGGAGCTCCCGGCCGGACGCAGACATCGCAGCAGCCAGCAGCCAGGTAAGTATGAAAATCTTCTACTCCGCTGCCACCGATGATGATTACAATAGAGGGAGGGAGGGGGGGGGGGGGGTTGGGGGGGGGGTGCGCACACTGGCCCCAATGTATTAAAACAATAGAGGGAGGGAGGGGGGGTTGGGGGGGCGCGCGCACACTGGCCCCAATGTATTAAAACAATAGAGGGAGGGAGGGGGGGTTGGGGGGCGCGCGCACACTGGCCCCAATGTATTAAAACAATAGAGGGAGGGAGGGAGGGGGGTGCGCACACTGTGCCACCAACAGTTAACAACAGGGGAGGGGGGGGGCCGCACAATGATATTCAAACTGGGGAGGGGGGGGGGTCTGCCCCCTGCTGCCTGGCAGCCCTGATCTCTTACAGGGGGATATGATGGGGTTAATTGTACTATCATATCCCCCTGTAAGAGATCGGGTGCTGCCAGGCAGCAGGGGGCAGTCTTGTACACAGTTTGTAGTGTATTCTAACTAGAAGCGTCCCATCACCATGGGAACGCCTCTGTGTTAGAATATACTGTCGGATCTGAGTTTTCACGAAGTGAAAACTCAGCTCTGAAAAAGCTTTTATGCAGACGGATCTTCGGATCCGTCTGTATGAAACTAACCTACGGCCACGGATCACGGACACGGATGCCAATCTTGTGTGCATCCGTGTTCTTTCACGAACCCATTGACTTGAATGGGTCCGTGAACCGTTGGCCGTGAAAAAAATAGGACAGGTCATATTTTTTTCACGGCCAGGAAACACGGCTCACGGATGCGGCTGCCAAACGGTGCATTTTCCGATTTTTCCACGGACCCATTGAAAGTCAATGGGTCCGTGAAAAAAAACGGAAAACGGCACAACGGCCACGGATGCACACAACGGTCGTGTGCATGAGGCCTAATTTACAGCCAAGAGTACTCACAAGCGTTTGGAAAAAAAATGTATGCACATGGCCAGTTGGTCCCCACTTTTGCTGAAAACGTGTACACTATAAAGCTATAGTAAAAAACTTTAATTGAGCCAATGTACCAACCAATCAATGGCTACAGCAGAGACATCAATAAGGACCTCATGTGTCTTCACTAGGGAAAATTACATCTGTGCACATGAAGGGATAACAGAAGGGATGAGGCAAATGTTAGGGGATCAGAGGTGCGTCTATTACATAACTGGTTATTTAGAGTCCATACTGATAGATGTTAAAACCCTGGAAAATCCCTTTTACAAGGCAGTAACATAGAAAAAAGGACTATAGAAAATGCTTTACAAACTTAAAACTGAAAAACCCACTGACCAAATGTGGACATCTGATGTATGGCCTCTGGTCAGTATAAGGGCTCATGAACATGAACTTAAGGGCTCAGTGCCCACATTGCGGACGGTAAATGGGGGTCTACAATATACGGGCATTAGCCGTGTGCACTTCGTGCTGCGGATGCTGAACCATTGACTTGAATGGATACCTGATCTGCAATATGCGACCGAAGATAAGACTTCACCTGTCTTTTACAGAGAGGTGGCACGGATCGGGAGCCTATGGAAGCACTATGAAGTGCTTCAGTGGGCTTTTGTGTCTTTGCCTCCGCACCGCAAAAAGATAGAACATGTTCTACCTTTGGCCATCTCTTGGGGATCGCTGATCAATTCAAGACAATGGGTCCGTACCACAATACGGAGTACACACAAGTGGTGCCGATGCATAGCGGACCACTATTTGCGGTCTGAAGCATAGGCACTGAGCCAGTACGGTTGTGTGCATGAGCCCTTACACAGAGAACAGTGCACGGAGAAAACATTATTCCATCACAATGTATTGTTACAGATTTTTGAACAACCAGATGATCAGATAAATAAGTTATTTTGTATATAATATACTTTTACAGAGCCCAGATGCAGATTACAGAGTATAACAAGTTTAGCCTATAGAGCTCTGTCACATTCATGTAATACTTTAGTATCCTGCAGATCGACACTTCCCAGATTCACCTACAGATATTTTGTCTTTCAGGAATAATAAAAAATGGTGGAGTGAAACCTAACATCATCCCAGATTACACTGAACTACAGTTTTATCTGCGCGCACCATCACTCAAAGATCTTGTTGATTTACGGGAAAAGGCACATGCCTGCTTTAATTCTGCAGCTACAGCAACTGGATGTAAGGTAGGTCAGTTTGTATATTAAGTTGTCATTATTTCGGAACATGATACTGGAGGAATTCAAATGCTTTGCCTCGACCTAAAAACTTGAGATGTTGGACCATTTTAGCTTTGATCTTCTTGCATAAATGAAGAACCACCACCAAACTGAAATATGACACAAGAAATATATAAATATCACAAATCCTTAATACAGTATATAATAAATAGTCAGTGATACATATTAAAATCGTAATGACAGGCACAGAAGAGATAATAGAAGACTAATGGTGGTTACACTAACCTGATATTATTTAACCCCCATACACACATTCCCTACATACACTGCTAGTGGCGATGTACCAAATAGATTCACTGGAAATCCATAGTGGCACAGTACAAACAAAGGTATAATACAGGACAAAGAGGGGGAACAAGTGCAAGGTTAGATACCAACCAGTTAAGACACCACGCCCCAATGCACATTTTGCATCTAGCTTCTTCTGGGGCTACATTTGTTGAATTTATAGTTGGAGAAATTGGGGACATCTGCACCTGATGATAACATAAAATGTAAATCAAGAATGCAGCTTCTGAATGGTAAAAATAAACTTTGTGGCATGGATCCAGGGAAAACAACAACACCAGTGGACTCAAGAACAGTGCATGGACTCCTTGGTTACAAAGTGAAAGAAAGAAACCCGGGAACGAGGGAGCACCCACAATGCCATGCAGATAGCCAATGTCACATCCCTATAAAAAGTCTCAGCATGCTCTGTTTCTGCCATTTTACAGTGCGCTTAGTGCAGGGAGAGACGTTAGAGGCACTAGGGACAATGATTAGGAAAGGGTTTATAAAAAATAAAAAATAAAATAAAAAATACTGAGCAGTTCAGGGAAAGATTATTCATAGTGTAGGGATATAGAAGGGAGGGATCATCCACACTGTAGGGAGAGAGCAGGGTCCAATAGGACAGTGTAAAGCCTGGGTAATAGGAGCAATTCTTTGCTGCAATAATTGGGGTTACTAAAGGTGATCTATTACTACAGATTTTAGGTTGTTTTACAGAGTAATTGAAGCAATCCTGACATCTTTTATTGGGTTGAAAGTGCGGTCTGATACAACCAGTTTTGGGGTGTCTTACTTTTAAATATATAAAAGTACTTCCATTCATCCTTGCTTTTGGGGTGAATTTGCCGTCTGATACAACCAGTTTTGGAGTGTGTTTATTTTATATATAAAAGTATATAGCATATAATAAAGTTGTAGCGAGTTCACACTTGAGTTATTTGGTCAGTTTTGGCCCCGTGACTGCCCAAATAAGTGAAGTGTGCAGTGATTCTAAGAGCGAAGCCTGTCATCTACATGTCATACGGACTCACAGTATTGTTTCACTACCACAGCAGACTCCCTATGCGTGTTTCTGCAAGGCACAGTGTTCTACACCACTATACAGGCTCTCTGCAGCCAGGAAATAGCTGTTTTTTAACGTGATTTGCCGCAAATAAATTTGTATTGAATCACATCTTTTTGGGAAATTCGGCGAACCATCCGAATCAAATTTTTGAGAAACTTGCTCATCTCTACTTGCGAGGTCACACTTTTTCACCTGACAGAAACACAGCTTTGGTGTCAAAGCAGCTCATAGTACCTACTGAAAACCCACTTGTGATGTCACAGCAGTTTTACCTCATGTTAATATACAGAAGCTGGTAGCCCTTTACCTCCTGCAACCTACTTGTGAAGTCATACTAGTTTACCTGACAGAAACACAGTTGTGGTGTCACATCAGTGTACCTGCCTGAAACCTACTCCTGATGTCTCAGCATGCTATTTGAAGAACAATTGTAATGTCATATCAGCATACAGTACCTCATGGAAACACACCTCTGCCTATCATTCTAACATTCTAGTGATATTGCAGTAGCTTATCCCGGGGTAGACGCTACAAAATTTTACAGGCTGCTTGATTTCATCTGCTGATTTAATGCTCATACATGGCTGTTCAAAAAGTCACCACTTTTTTTAATCCACCAGTAACCATGGGACAAAGGAAAGATTTTTCAATAAAATGACTCACTTGTAACAAGTATTGTTTATGATTAGAGTTGAGCGGACACCTGGATGTTCGAGTTCAACGGGTTCGGCCGAACTTCATAAAAAAGTTTGAGTTTGAGACCCGAACTTTACCCCAAACCCGAACCCCATTGAAGTTAATGGGGACCTGAACTTTTGAGCACTAAGATGGCTCTAAAAATGTAATCGAAAGGGCTAGAGGGCTGCAAATGGCAGCAAAATGTGGTTAAGAGCATGCCAAGTGTTCTGCATACAAATGTGGATAGGGAAATTACTTTAAATAACATAAAATAGGTAAAAATAAAAAATAATAATCTTGATCTAGGAGGACTAGGTCCATGTGGAGTAGGAGGTTGAGGAGGCAGTGGATGTGGCGGTGTAGGTGGAAGCAGCGGTGGAGGAGGAGGTAGCCTACACTGTTTTTTGCTTTTTATTTACATTTTTTCTTTTTAATTAGGGTACACCCCAAAACACTGAGAAATATAACCTGTGATAACCCCCTCCAGTCGTGCTAAACACACGTTCAGACGATACACTGGCTGCATGGCAGGACAGCACCTCCAAGGCATAAAGGGCAAGCTCAGGCCATGTGCCCAATTTGGAGACCCAGAAGTTGAAGGGGGCAGACCCATCAGTCAGTGCGTGTAGGCGTGTGAACACATACTGCCCCACCATGACGCATGTCCCCGTGATGTTCATGATCCAATTGGATATCTGCTCTATCAACTTTCGATGTTCTTTTCTGCGCCTACCATGTTGATCACAGTTAGCGGCGAAACAGGGTTCCACGCCGGAGAGGGAGCGTGAGAAAGGAATACCACATTCAAGGGAGGTCAATGGATGAAATTAAATGTGATCGAGTGGAAATGTCGGAGAATTAATTAAAACGGAAGAATCGAAGGAAAGGAGGGGGTGCGCAGCAATTACCCACTCCCGACTCGGGGAGGTAGTGACAATAAATAAAAATGCAGGACTCTTAAGATGCCCTTTTATTGGAATGATTAATAAAAAATTATAGGGAATGTCACTGGTTATTTTGGATTTGGAAACGTTAGACAGGAGAGGCCCTGCTGCCGCTTTGTTGACTCTAGATAACTTCTGCCTGATCGCACGTCCCCGTGATGTCCACGATCCATTTGGCTATCTTCTCTATCAACTTTCGATGTTCTTTTCTGAGCCTACCATGTTGACCACAGTTATCGGCGAATCAGGGTTCCAAGGGGAGCATGAGAAAGAGATAACCCCTTCCAAGGTAGGTCAATGGATGAAATTAAATGTTGATCGAGCGGAAAAGTGAGACAAATTATTGAAGCCGAAGCTTACAAGGAAAGGA
The DNA here is from genome assembly GCF_014858855.1 of Bufo gargarizans. Taxonomy (NCBI): domain Eukaryota; kingdom Metazoa; phylum Chordata; class Amphibia; order Anura; family Bufonidae; genus Bufo; species Bufo gargarizans. Next base: position 276,138,189 of record NC_058083.1, read on the forward strand.
GGTGACGCGCGTCAATTAAATAAAAAAATTTTGAAATTTAATTCCCTGTCACCTATGCAGAGCAGGGGTTTGTGTATAGCAAAATTGGTAAAATGTCACCTGACTATGTAACAGACAATTTTTAGAAATTTATGTCCCTGTCACCTATGCAGAGCAGCGGTTTATTCACTGAAAAAATGGTCAAATGTCACCCAAGAATGTAACAGACAAATTAGTCAAATGTTTTTACCTGTCTACTAGGTATGGCAAGGGTATATCACAGACAAAAATTTGTGAATTTCACCTGAGAATGTAACAGACAAATAAGTGAAATTTATTTACCTGTCTACTAGGTATATGTAAGATGCTCACCTGTCTTGCACTCCGGTGTGACCAAAAAGGGTCCTCGTAGAGGTACGGGGCAGGTTACGCTTGTCTCCACTGATACACCAGCTCTGGCCTCTTTGCGAACGGGGACGCGTTCGCATGTGCGCCGGAGGGGAAGGCCGCATGGGTTTCAGGGACAGCTTGGCCGGGCTAGCGGCACTACTCTGTGGCCGAGTTTGTCTCCACTGCCTATTGTGGATTCCATTTCGGTGTCCACGTCGACGCACTTGCACACTCTCGCTGAGCCTGTCGCACGTCCGCCTGTACACTCGAAGACGGGTTTGAAAGGAGATTCGCGGATGCACAGCTGTCCTCTGTGGGAGGTGTAACGTTTGTGTCCTCTGTATCCCCCCAGCCACGCACCAGTGATGGCTAAAAGCTGGTTTGGGTGCCACCCTGCTGCGAACATGGTTCATCTTCCGCCATCTCCTCCTCCTCCACCTCGTCATCCTCCAGAACTGTGCCCTGGCTGGACAATTGTGTACATGGCGTTTGTGGGTGCAGGAACCCACCCTCGGAGCCACTTGTGAATGACTGGCCGTAAACCATATGAAATGATCCCTCTTCCTCCTCCTGTGCCACATCCTCTTCCATCATCGCCAGAAGAGTTTTTCAAGGAGGCATAGAAGTGGGATAGTAACGCTGAGAACGGGGTCATCGGCACTGGCCATGTTGGTGGAGTACACGAAACAGCGCAACAAGGAACACAGGTCTCGCATGGAGGCCCAGTCATTGGTGGTGAAGTGCTGCTGTTCCGCAGAGCGGCTCACCCTTGCCTGCTGCTCCACTATCGCCTGCTGCTGCTTGCACAGTCTGGCCAGCATGTGCCAGGTGGAACGTTGCATATAATGCAGTGAGTGGGAAGGCCGAAGTTACGCTGCAGGACTGACAGGCGAGCAGCAGCAGGATGGGAAGTCCGAAAGCACGCACAGACGGACGGCACTTTATGCAGCAGCTCTGACATTTTTAAGTAACCTCTGCACCACCAAATTCAGCACATGCACCAGGCAAGGGATGTGCGTCAAACCAGCTAGTGTCAGAGCTGCTACGAGATTTCGCCCATTATCGCACACCACCAGGCTGGGCTTGAGGCTCACTGGCACCAACCACTCATCGGTCTGTTGTTCAAGGCCCGTCCACAGCTCCTGCCGGTGTGGGGTTTGTGTCCCAAACAGATAAGTTTTAAAACTGCCTGCTGTCGTTTACCCCTGGCTGTGCTGACGTTAATGGTGAAGGTGTTAGGCTGACCGGATGAGGAGCCGGTAGAGGGTGAGGAAGCAGAGTAGGAGGAGTAAGCAATAGGAGGAAAACTGAAGCGCCCTGCAATCCTCGGTGGTGGAAGGACATGCCCCAAACTACTATCCGCCTCAGGCCCAGCCGCCACTGCATTTACCCAGTGTGCTGTTAGGGAGATATAACATTCCTGACCGTGCTTACTGGTCCACGTATCCGTAGTTAGGTGGACCTTGCCACAGATGGCGTTGTGCAGTGCACACCTGATTTTGTCCCCCACTTGGCTGTGCAGGGAAGGGATGGTTCGCCTGGAAAAGTAGTGACGTATTGTGGAACAGCCACCACCATAAGGCTTTTAAAGCTCTCTGTCTCCACCAGACAGAATGATAGCATTTCAAAGTACAGGAATTTTGAAATGCTGGCATTCCGGGCCAGGGATCGTGGGTGGGTAGGGGGTTACTTCGTCTTCCGCTCCAGTGTTTGGGAGATAGAGAGCTGAACGCTTCCGTGGGACATTGTGGAGATGCTTGGTCACCCAGGTGGTAGTGTTGCTGGCAGATCCTCTGTTTGGGGGGTGGCAGGTGCCACTGTCCCACTCCAGAGGTGGATGAAGAGGCCGACACTGCAGCAGAAGAGAAAGCAGGAGAAGCCAGAGACCTTTCTTGTTTTTTGAGGTGTCTACTCCACTGCAGCTCGTGTTTTGCACTTAGATGCCTGGTCAGGCAGGTTGTGCTCAGGTTTAGAACGTTTATGCCTCGCTTCAGGCTCTGATTGCACAGCGTGCAAACCACTCGTGTCTTGTCATCAGCACATTGTCTGAAGAACTGCCACGCCAGGGAACTCCTTGGAGCTGGCTTTGGTGTGCTCGGTCCCTTGGTGCGGTGGGCAGTAGCAGGCGTACTGTCTAGGCGAGGCCGCTTCGCTTTTGGACCCTGCTTCCTCTTCTGCTGTGCTGGTGGCTCTGTGTGACAACCACCTCTTCCTCCGAACTACACAGATCACTCGCATGACCTTTATTCCATGTGGGACCTCATCGTCCTCCACATCATCTTCCACCCAGTCTTCACCCCTGCCCTCCTTGTCAGTCTGCACACTTTCGAAAGCCACAGCAGTTGGCACCTGTGTTTCGTCATCATCCAAAACGTGCTGCGGTGGTCCTCCCATGTACTCATCTTGAAACATAAGTGCTTGGGCATCGGTGCACGCAATCTCCTCCACTTCTGGAGCAGGGCTAGGTGGATGGCCCTGGGAAAGCCTGCTAGCAAAGTCATAAAAAAGCATAAGAGACTGCTGATTTGGCTGATTGGCTGATCTGCAGCCTTTCAAAAAGCGCCATTAACCCGCCGAACATCGAACCCAAACTTTTACTGAAAAGTTCGGGTCCGGGATTCAAAAATCCTAAAGTTTGGTACGAACCCAAACTTTACAGTTTGGGTTCGCTCAACCCTATTTATGATCAAATATTCTATAAAAAACAGGAATAATCCACTGAGCATAGCTAATTCCCATTATAGAAAGCACCTTGACTCTCATTTCGCTTTCGCTTCTTCAGATTGCCTTCTTACCAGTATACCTGGGCGAGTGTCTGAATATTGGGCTAGGTTTATTTACTCTATTGTATGCATAGCACCTTAACCTGATTGCCACTTGTTGCATGCGCAGTACGAATCAGGGAAAGCTGTCCCATAAAGAGCTCAGTTCCCAGATACTGGCAGGAGTGACAGGGTCCAACTGGCAGTGTCCCCTGATCTTGTGATCCCCATGAGCACGAATCATAGTGATCACATTGCACATACTGTATTTAATAAATAGCTTTACAGGCAGTGTCACTCTGTCTCCTTCTCTCCTCAAATAGTCTTATTGTCAGCTGAGTTTACAGAAACACCCCATATGTGGTTGTAAACTATTACACGGGCACACAGCAGGGCACAGAAGGAAAGGAACACCATATGGATTTTGGAGGACAGATTCACTGAGATAATTTTAAGTTGCCATATGACATTTAAAGATGCACCCCTAGAGTAGAAACTCCAAAATAGCGGCCCCATTTTGAAAATTATAGGATAAGGTGACACTTTTATTGGTACTATTTTGTGAATTTTGATTGCTCTATATTATGCTTTTTGTCAGTTTCTATTTTTTGCTTTTTACGATGTTCACCTGACAAGTTAGATCAAGTGATATTTTTATAGAGCATGTTGTTATGGATGCGACGATATCAAATATGTCTACTTTTATTTTTCTTTTGTTTCAGTTTTACATAATACATTTACATTTTTTTTTTCAAATCATGTCTTTGTGTCTCCTTTTCCTGTAAGCCATATTATTTTTAGGGTGATTATCTTATTTAGGGCCTCAGTTTTTGCGGCATGAGGTGACGGTTTGATGAACACTATTTTGGGCTACATACTACTTTTTGATCATTTGGTATTACACTTTTTGTGATGTAAGGTGACATTTTTTTATTTTCTTGGCACAGTTTTTATATTTTTTTTTAATGGTTTTCACCCGACAGGGAATATCATGTGATATTTTTATAGAGCAGGTTGTAATGGACACAGCGATTTTCGTGTCTCCATTTTCTGAAAGCCATATCTTTTTTTATTTTTTGGGCAATTGTCTTAGATAGGGTCTCATTTTTTGCGGGATGAGGTGACGGTTTGATTGGTATTATTTTCCGGTATATATGACTTTTGGTTTTTGTTTGGTATTATACTTTTTGTGATGTAAGGTGACCAAAAAAATGTCTTTGGCGACCAAAAAATGTTTTTTTTAACGATGTTGACCAGACGGGGTGGATCATGTCTGCTATTTTATTGTTTTAAAATTGTATGTGTTTCTTTTTATGGGAAAAGGGCTTTTATTGTGATGTTAAAAACACTTTAATTTTATTTATTTTGTCCTACTATTGGACTTACATTACAGGTCTGATCCCTGTTTCAATGCAGTACGAAACTTCTGTATTGTACTGCATTGTCTATCAGTATATTACACAGTGTAATACACTGATAATTTGCCTATGAGACTCAGCCTGGGGGTTGGGCCTCATAGGCCTCTGTAGCTGCTGGGCCCCAAGGCCGTTGAAAGGCTTGGTCCCCGCAGCACAGAGACCCGATGGATCAGAGAAGGGAGCACGAACCTCCCATATGCCACTACCAGTGCTGACCTCGGCATATGAGGGGTTATCCGATGTAGGTGAATGCAGCAGGGGCCCAACTGTCAGTGACAGCTGGGTCCCTGCAGCTGATTGCGGCACCACACATGGCGCAACAGAAGGACTGCAGTATGAGAATGCTCGTCCGGGGCACCAAGTACGGGCAATTTAGGATGTGCATTCATGTATTGGGTCCTTAGCCTGTTAAAACTATCCATTGTATCTGTTGTGACCACATCCAGAGGTAGTCTATTCCACAGATTCACAGTTCTTACAGTAAATAAGTTTTGACGCTTCTGGAGACTGAACTTTATCTTACCCAGTCGGAGGCAGTGCCCCCTTGTCTTTTTGCGGGCATTTTACATGGAACAGTTTTTCACCATATTTTTTGTATGGCCCACTTATCTATTTATACAGGTTATTCATGTCCCCCCTTAGATGTCTCTTTTCAAGACTAAATAAATTCAATTCTTTAAATCTTACTTCATAACTAAGACCTCCATGGCCTTTATCAGTTTAATCACTCTCCTTTGTACTTTTTCAAGTTCCGAAGCATCCTTTCTATGGACTAGTGCCCAGAACTGAGCTGCATATTTCAGGTTAGGATGCACCAATGCTTTGTAAATGAGTAATATTGCATCCCTGCCTCGCGACTACATGCTTCTCTTAAAATATGACAATATCCTGGTAGCCTTTAAAGCAGCTGATCGACATTTTATGTTGTTATTTAGTTTACGATCTACAAGGACAAGCAAGTCCTTCTCTACAAGTGACTCTCCCAGTGTTACATCCCCTAAGACATATGATGCACAGAGATTATTACTACCAAGATGCGTAAGGCTACTTTCACACTAGCGTTCGGGGCTCCGCTTGTGAGTCCCGTTCAAAGGCTCTCACAAGCGACCCGAATGCATCCATCCAGTCCTAATGCATTCTGAGTGGATGCGGATCCGCTCAGAATGCATCAGTCTGGAAGCGTCTGGCGTCCGCTCCGCTCAGCAGGCGGACACCTGAACGCTGCTTGCAGCGTTCGGGTGTCCGCCTGGCCGCGCGGAGGCAAGCGGATCCGTCCAGACTTACAATGTAAGTCAATGCGGACGGATCCGTTTGAAGATGACACACTATGGCTCAATTTTCAAACGGATCCGTCCCCCATTGTCTTTCAATGTAAAGTCTGGACGGATCCGTTTGAGGCTACTTTGACACTTAGAATTTTTTTTACAATATAATGCAGACGGATCCGTTCTGAACGGATCCACCGTCTGCATTATATGAGCGGATCCGTCTCAGACGGATCAGCTCTGAACGCAAGTGTGAAAGTAGCCTTACTTTACATTTATCCACATTGAACCTCATTTGCCAAGTTGATGCCCAATCACTCAGAGTGTTCAAGTCAGCTTGCTGTTTATGGACATCTTCCTGAGACTGCCCAGTACTATATAGCTTACTGTCATCTGCAAAAATAGAAACGGTGCTATTACCGTATTTTTCGCCCGGCCCATAAGACGTACCTAGGTTTATGGGGAGGAAAATAAGAAAATAAATATTTTTAACCAAAAGGTCTGCTTTTGGTGGGTTTGGAACTAATGGTGGTCTGTGGATGGCACTATTACTGGGGATCTGTGGATGACGGACACTGTTATGGGGGATCTGTGGATGACAGACACTGTTATGGGAGGATCTGTGGATGACAGACACTGTTATGGGAGGATCTGTGGATGACAGACACTGTTATGGGGGGGATCTGTGGATGACGGGCACTGTTATGGGCGGATCTGTGGATGACGGGCACTGTTATGGGCGGATCTGTGGATGACGTACACTGATATGGGGGGATCTGTGGATGACGTACACTGATATGGGGGGATCTGTGGATGACGGACACTGATATGGGGGATCTGTGGATTACGGACACTGATATGGGGGGATCTGTGGATGACGTACACTGTTATGGGGGATCTGTGGATGACGGACACTGTTACGGCGGGATCTGTGGATGACGGACACTGTTACAGGGGTGATCTGTGGATGACGGACACTGTTACAGGGGGGATCTGTGGCTGGCACTGTTACAGGGGGGATCTGTGGCTGGCACTGTTACAGGGGGGATCTGTGGCTGGCACTGTTAAAGGGGGGATCTGTAGCTGGCACTGTTACAGGGGGGGGTCTGTGGCTGGCACTGTTACAGGGGGGATCTGTGGCTCGCACTGTTACAGGAGGATCTGTGGATGGCACTGCTACAGGGGGATCTGTGGCTGGCACTGTTATATGTGTGGCATTCACAGACCCCCACCCCATAACAGTGCCATCCACAGACCCCCACCCCTTAACTGTGCCACTGCTGCCGGCATTCTACTGAAGCTGTTAGGATGTACAGTACTAATAGGAGTGAGGGGGCATGTGTAATCACTTTTAATTGAATAAGACATTTTATATTTGTGCAGCACTGGAGCGGCGGGGGGGGGGGGGGCTATAGTACAGTGACTGCACCGCCCCGCCGCTATTGCCGGCTCCCAGCTCCTCCCAGTCCCTCCCCCTCTCGCTCGTACATTGCAGACTGCGATGTTAAACTGTCAGCATTCGCCCCATAAGACGCAGGGGAATTTCCCCCCCATCTTTTGGGGGGGGGAAAGTGCGTCTTATGGGGCGAAAAATATGGTAATTCCATCCTGGATATCATTAATAAATAAATTTAATAATAGAGGACCCAGTACTGAACCTTGGGGAACACTACGTATGACCCAGGACCATTATGAATAGGAATCATTGACCACAACTGTCTGTGCACGATCCTTCAACCAGTGTTCAAACAAATTACAACCTATACTTTCCAAGCCTATAGACCTTATTTAGTCTGACAACTCTCCTCGGTAAACCTATGTGGTTAGCACTTATGATATTATTTACAGTCGCATACTACTGTATATAGTCCCTTAAGAGTCCTTCAAACATTTTTCCCACAACAGAAGTTAAACTAACCGGTCTATAACTACCTGTAGAGGACCTATATAATTTTTTTTTAATATGGGCACCACATTTGCCTTGCACCAATCACTTGGCACTGTACCAGTACCTAGAGAATCTTTTACAAATATAAGCAAGGGCATAGCAATGACTGAACCAAGCTCTTTAAAGGGGTTCTACACTTTCAATTAACTGATGATCTATCCTCTGGATAGATCATCAGCTTTTGATCAGCGGGGGTCCGACACCCGGGACCCCCGCCGATCAGCTGTTTGAGAAGGCAGCGGCGCTCCAGCAGTGCCGCGGCCTTCTCACTGTTTACCGCCGGGCCGCCCGCCCACTGATGTCATGACTTGTATCAACTAGAGTGGGCGCGGCTAAGCTCCATTCAAGTGAACAGAGCTTAGCCGCGCCCACTCTAGTTGATACAAGTCGTGACGTCAGTGGGCGGGCAGCCCGGCGGTAAACAGTGAGAAGGCCGCGGCGCTGCTGGAGCGCCGCTGCCTTCTCAAACAGCTGATCGGCGGGGGTCCCGGGTGTCGGACCCCCGCCGATCAGAAGCTGATGATCTATCCAGAGGATAGATTATCAGTTAATTGAAAGTGCAGAACCCCTTTAAGATCTCTTGGGTGTAATCCATCTGGATCCGGAGCTGGACCATATCTACAGTTAGCTAATTAAGTATATTACTGGATGTACTAATAGCCCTGGCACCACCGATATCAGCTCCATTCTCTTCTTTTGTAAGAACTCTGCCTTTTCCGACTAAACCCGCTTTACCATTCTTTAGGGACCTACCTGCTCAGACCTAATTTTTTAACAATTATATATTTTAGTATTTTTGGGGATTTGTTTTGCTCTCTTTTGCCACCTGCTGTTCGTTTTGTATTTTTGAAGATTTTACCTCCTTTTTACAGATTTTTATTAAGCCCTTTGTAAATTCAAAGGCTACAGCTGACACCTCAGATGTTTATTTTTAAATGCCTTTTTCGTCCTTTATTGCCCTTTTTACAGTAGCTGTAAGCCATGGGAGTTAAATTTTAGCCATTTATACTTGTTACCTAAAGGAATAATTTTTTTGTGCAATTACTCAATGTGGATTTAAAGCTCTGCCATTTATCCTCAGTATTAGGCCTCATGCACACGATCGATGTTTTATTCAGTGTCCATTGTTCCATTTTACATGATTTTCTGCAGACCCATTGACTTTCAATGGGTCAGTTGAAAACTCGGCTAATGCACCGTTTGTCACCCGCGTCCATGATCCGTGGTTCCAGTCCGTCAAAACAATATAACCTGTCCTATTTTTTTCACGGAAAACGGTTTGTGGACCCATTCAAGTCAATGGGACCGTGAAAAAACGCGGAGGCACACAAGATTGTCCCCCGCGTCCGCACGTCCGCGTCAGTTTTTTTCCTATCATTTGCATGGCAAACTTGACTTAGACTTTTTTTAACTTTCCTTTATGTCCGGTGGTCCTCCAAAAATAAAGGAAGACACACGGAAACAAAAACGGAAAACGGATCACGGAACAACGGAACCCCATTTTGCGGAACGGAAGACAACAACGGTCATGTGCATGAGACCATATTGTGTGACAGTAGCTTCTCCAGGTCTATGTCCAGGTATATGTCCTGAAATGCTGCCATCAACCTGGGGAAATTGGCCGTTTTAAAATTTATATATATATATATATATATCCATGGAAAGATTCAGGCAGCACTCCCTTCAGTGCAAATATAGCTGTGCAGGTGCCCGCGGTGGTCCCTCGATATGGGACAAATTCAGTAGAAAAGGAAAGTCCGCAGCACTCCTTTAAGTAAAAAAGTGTAATTTATTCACACATGTCAGACAACGTTTCGGTCCTCTCACAGGACCTTTTTCAAGTCAAGTATATATATATATATTTTTATTTTTTGCTCTATCAGCCAGAGTTTGCTTCTTATAGTTCAGGGGGAATATAATTATATTGTGGCGTTTCTCGACCAGTTACATTTCCAACTAGCTTAGCATCTTTAGAAATTCCCAGATCCACCATAGTGATGAACTCCTAACTGATATAGTCCTCCAAACAAATTTCAATGTGAAGCAGTACATTGTGCACCATCCCTCATTTACGTATTCCAGAGAATGAACAAGCCCTTCCCCAAACACATGAAAACTTTGACCGTTTGTTCGAAATTTGGCCATTGATTACTTTTCTAAATGAGACATTTAAAACCCACTCACCTCAGAAAAATATGTCAGCATTGATAAATCCTTAATGAGTTTTAAGGGAACACTGTCCTTCAGACAATTTATATGATTAAAAAGAGCACAATATGAGGTATAGCTGTATAAGCTTTGTGAAAGTCAAAAGGTTATACGGCCACACTACTATAGTGATGTGCCATGTAGTCATCTTAAAAACACAGTGGTCAACAGTAGCCAGAAAGTGGCCAGCCCCTTTAAGAGGTCTAGTATTCACAACGGGGTCACTTTAAAAAAAAATATATTCTTCTAACACCTGTGAGCCTCTGCAAACTTGGTTTGATGCAGGAAAACTGCTTCTAACATAAGGTAAATATAAATCTGAAATATATATCTGATAATCTAATAACATTTTTATACAGTATGCATTTATGTGACATATTTCAGTTAAAAATAGGGAAAAATGTAGTAAACTTTAAAACGAGCTTTGCTTCCTGTTCCCTTCAAAGTGGTAGTTCCAGCTCCATATGGAGGGAACAGCTAATTGGTAGGGTTGCAGGTTGCCAGACACTTACTGACTGGAAATTAATGACCTATCCTGAGGATAGATCATCAGCAGAGATGGGTGAAGTTTTGAAAAATTCAATTCGGCAGCTTCGCCAAGGTTTCACAAGCAATTCATTTTGTTATAAATTAGTTTGTCAAGAATCACTATAAGTCAGGAATACCCAGGCCACTCTGCTTTAGGGTACGGCCACACAGAGCGGTGATGTGGTGACGAACCGTGTGGCCAATTAGCCCGCTGCTGCGTTTCATTTAATAATGAGGACCACACTGTAAAGTCAGTCTTCATTGTTAATGGCTACGTGCCACCTTTAATGCACCTTTAAATAGGGGCTGTACCCACTTCTACTCCAGCGCTCTCCAGCCCAACAGGGGGGAGCCCTTCTTCTGCCATCTGCTTTTTGACCTTTTCCACATCATCTAATATCAATGAGAATATGTCATCAGGAACACCCAGCTCCTCATCAATCTGCATCTTGCTCACTTTTCCAAGACATGGATACTTTGAAAGATAACGTGGAAAAATGAAAGTCAGCTAAAGATGGTGATCATTAAAACCTGCCCCCCTAATGGGTGCACGGTGGATAGTATTGGTTAGTACTCTGGCAGTGGAATAATAAAGGCTTCAATCTTATTGGTATTGAATTACATATTTAAATTTATGGCTGATGTAGGAATAAGTAAATTAAGGAATAAATAAATAAAACTGACGCAGAATAAGTCTCCCCTGCAGTCTCTCTAATGGATGTACAGTCTGGGGAATAACATGTATATATCTCCTCTCTCCTACTCACTTTCTAGGAATTCCTTTATAGCCGTCTTTTTGGCTGCCTAAAGGTCCCCTCTGACCTAATTGAAAGAAGCAAGTATGGATGTACAACTGTAAATTAATACAGGATAATGCGTGACAGGGAGTATTCGTGCTCTGCTCTCCGGCATCAGTCCTGATGGATATCATCCATACTCCACTCTCGGGTTCTCCCTATATAATGAGTGCTATTTAGCAAGCATGCACGACCATACTAGTGCCAGAGACGCTGCACGCTACGTGTGCAGCTCCATACCAAAATTCCTTTTCTTTGCCTGTTCTTATGAATTACTGCATGTTCTATCTCCTGATGAGGTGTCCGCAAAAGGGATACATGAAATGCGTACAGTAGGATTTGTTCCACTGATGTTAGTTGCAGTATCTTTCTTCCTCCACGTGCACTGTCCATGTTAGCATTGATCGACTTCCTGCTGGACCGCGCACATGGTGGTTTGCATACAAAGTGTTGTATGCTACTTAGAGCTGCCCAAGCTGTGGCTAGATAAAGATACTTTGTCTCTAGACAGTGTCTTGGCTAATTGACCATCGACAAAGAGACACTTTAGGCTTAATTATTACTTTAGGGATTAGGTCTAAATATTGTGTGTTGTGAGCCACTCTACCTTTGCTCCCCAAGTAATGCATCAAAATCCATAGTGTGAATTACTATAGACCTTGTAATCCTACATTATGCGAGTACGCCTGAGTTTATTATCTGAGGGGTTACCTAATGTGACCTGATTTTTCATAGGGTGTAGACCTTGTTTTTATTTTATTGAATGTGAATAAGTCTTTTTTTGTTTTCATTTTTCACCGTCCAAAGATAGTAATCAATATATTTCACTGCCTATTAGTACGGAAACAGTAGTCATTATTATCCGTGAGCTGATCCCTGCACTCTCCCTCTCCAATATTCTTGTACCTGTACCTAGCGCATGAGCGCTTGCCACGTCTCTCCCTATGCTTAGCTCATAGGACATTGGCAGAGACCGCAAGGGATTATTATTATTTTTTTAATAGGGCTGTAACATCACTGGGGATGGCTATCTGCGAGTTGGCTGGCTGTATTGCATCATGGGTGATCTTGCATTCCCGGGCTTGTCTCGTCTACACTTAGTCTCACTTTGTAACACGTGCAGCAACCATTTTAGGAAACCTGATTCGTTAGCACAAGGTGCAAGTAAATTTGAATTAATTGCGAATCGAAGTTTTCCTAAACTTCAGAACAAATTCTGTTTCAAATGCAATAGTCACTAGTCATGACTAGTCGTCAGTATAAGGAGCCTGTAATATATTGTTATTAATTGAGTAAAACACTGCAATGTGGCTAAAACTGCCTATGCTGTCACACAATGTCACCTGATAGACACACGCTGTAATGTCAAAGTAACTTACATGCCTAGCAAAACCCACTTGTGATGTCACCTCACATTAACATTCTTGTTTTGTCACAGAAGCTGAAGGCCCTTAACCTGACTGAAACCTTATTGTGATGTCATACAAGCTTACCTGACAAGGAAATAATACAAGCCACAGCAGCCTACCTTATGGAAACACATTTGTGATGTCACAGTTGCCTACCAGACTATAACATTCTAGTGATAGATCAGAGTATATAAAGCAGTATTTTAAGAATTAAAGCCAAATTGTGAGGGAATCACATCTTGCAATTTGAGTCATATGACCTGCTCTGTATGGCCAAAAATATGTTGACACCTGATGATCACACCTACTGTACTGTATATGAACTTGGATGACCCATTACAAAATCATATCTGTTAATATAGAAATTGACCACCTTCATAGCTTTAGCAGTTTCCACTCTTCTGGTAAGGCTTTCTACAAGACTCTGGAGTGTGACTCTTGAGATTTGTGCCCATGTAGCTAAATGAGGAATTTATAGATGAGACACTGATGTTCACAATCAGAAGGGCTTTCTTACAACTGGCATTCCATTTCATCCCAAATGGTTTTGATGGGTTTGAAGTCAGGGCTATGTGCAGGCCACTAGAATTCCTCTATGCCCAACTTCTCATAACACATGTTTATGGTACTCCCTTTCTGCTCAGGGGTACAGTCATGCTTACTCAAAGTTGGGAGCTTACAATTATCTATATTTATTTTATATTAACATCACTCGTCACTAGAAATAAGCAGCCTGACCCATACTGAAATACAGCCAATTATTCCATAATACTTTACTCAACAAAATTTACATTAGGCACTTTACATTTTTCCTGAGGTAGCATATGTAATACCCAACCGCTTGATGATTGACTGAGCTGTTGTTCTCCCTAGACCTTTAGACACTTCAACATTGCAATAATAGTACTTATAGCTGACTGTGGCAAATCTAGCGGAATAGAAATTTTACATGCAGACTTGTAGAAAAGGTGCTATTCTAGAACGATGCTGCATTTAAAGCTACCAAGTTGTTTATGCTTGATTTTAAGCAATTGTTTGCAATGTGCAAGACATATGAACCCAATGATTAGGAAGAGTGTCCAAATACTTTTGGCAAAAGAATGCATTTAGTGGCTGTTGATAAAGTTTAGCCTAGTCAAATACAGTATATACATTGTTCTTTCTGTATTTTGTTTGCTAACCTTATTTTGTTGCGACTTTTTAGGAGGGAAAATCATCCTGGTAATTTGTTTGTATATCACCCTGTTGATTCTTTGCATAACTAAAAAAAAACAATATGCTACAAAATCCAGTGTTTCTAACCTATTTATGACACCAATACGTTTTAACTGTAAATTAACACAATGCTACCACTGATTATTTTCTTCCTGCTGTCCCGTCCCTTCCAGGTGGAGCTGTCCTCTTCTAACCATGATTATTATGATGTGCTTCTGAACAAAACTCTCTCAAAAACATACAAGGAGAATGGCAAGCAACTGGGAATGCAGTTTGGTAGTGAAGAATTGGAGTTAAATGCTATGGCAGGTAAAGTTTGAGTATGGGTAAACTTTTAGTGAGTAGTTTCAAATATTTTATGTGAAGGGAATCCAGCATATTTAGCATATTTAGCGTTAATCTAGTCTTAACAGCACAATTTTGTAACCAGAAATTGATTATTTTTTATGACGTGTGTTCTGTGGGTTTGTTGAGGGGATAGAAAGAACTGTATCACCATTGTTTCTTTACTTAAGGCCCCTATATGGCCAACAGCTATCTCTCCTGATTTCCCTATACACATTTGGTTCTGCTGAACATATATGTTTTCAATGGGGAGAGGGAAGAAAGCTGCTGCTAAACACCTCTGGTGGCAGTTTATATCCTGGAAGAAGAAAAGGATCTGGAGAAAATATACACTTCTCCCAATCCTTATTTTCCCAACATCTATCTTTAGACTGTCAGCTCTCTGTTGTAGGCGGGTTTGGCCAACAATACTAGAATAGAACCACCGATCAGCTCTCTGAAGAGGCTCTGGCACAGGTGTCGGGGAGCAGGTAAGTGTAATGTACTGTAAATGAGGGTTCCCGGCATTGAAGGGGATCTTTTAGAATTCGGAAAACCCCTTTCAAGCTTTTTTCACTAATGCTGTACAAAAGAAAATTGTCTAATCACCAGTCCGCAAAAATGCTGCGCTGCAGGTCCGAGGAGTGTTGTGGGGTCAATCACACTTTCACGGAGTATATATATAGGGTTCGGACCGCGCGTGTCATAAAAGACGGTATACAAACAGTTTTTTTCCTTTTCTCCTTCTCCTTTTAGAAAAAAAACGAGGGCTGCAAATGTCCTATTTGTGGATATCCTGCAACTGATAAAAGTTATAACAGTGTAAATCCGTACGGTTGTTTTACCCTGCAGCGCACAGATTGTACTTACACGGCACTACACCAACCAAGGCGTTTATGCAATATCCTCTGCGGCTGATTCGATTTTTCCTGGCGGAGATCCACGTTCACATACAATCAAACAGGGTCTAACCACAGACTTGGTTCAGATATACACCAGATGAGTCTGCTACTATTCCCAATTTATTTTCCTAAAAGTTTCTGTGAATACAAGTAGCTCCTACCATAGTGAAGCTCCGATAGCTATTTTTAAAAAGTTTATTAGCACATACTCACAAACATGCTCTTTGAAATTCGCATTAAAAATCCCAGCGTCTTAGTCTTTGCCCGACCCAGGTTTCGCTCCTTGAGCTTCGTCAGGGGCACACTTCATCTCTCCCTCCCCCTTTCTTTTTATTTGGTAGGCTAGAGTTAATCAAGCATCTGGTGTGCTACTCCAAACACCTTTTCTTTTCCCTTCACTTTAACCCTATACTTGTATCTCCTAATTCTCAGGGGAAAAACACTGCTCTTTAGGTCCTAATTCACATGGGAATACTCGTTCTACCAGTTTATTGATATAATTTAACACGGCTTGCAGGTCAAAGTCTACATTCAGGCCCCCTGGTTGTAGCGTACATAATTCATATATCCACATACTTTCTTTTTTATTAATTTTCTCTAGAAAGCTTCCTCCCCTCCAGTGGTTTTGTACTAATTCCACCCCCATGAACTTTAGTCCCTCTGGAGTATAAAAAATGTCACCAAAAAAATCCAGAGGGACTAAAGTTCATGGGGGTGGAATTAGTACAAAACCACTGGAGGGGAGGAAGCTTTCTAGAGAAAATTAATAAAAAAGAAAGTAGGTGGATATATGAATTATGTACGCTACAACCAAGGGGCCTGAATGTAGACTTTGACCTGCAAGCCGTGTTAAATTAGATCAATAAACTGGTAGAACGAGTATTCCCATGTGAATTAGGACCTAAAGAGCAGTGTTTTTCCCCTGAGAATTAGGAGATACAAGTATAGGGTTAAAGTGAAGGGAAAAGAGAAGGTGTTTGGAGTAGCACACCAGATGCTTGATTAACTCTAGCCTACCAAATAAAAAGAAGGGGGAGGGAGAGATGAAGTTTGCCCTTGACGAAGCTCAAGGAGCAAAACCTGGGTCGGGCAAAGACTAAGACGCTGGGATTTTTAATGCGAATTTCAAAGAGCATGTTTGTGAGTATGTGCTAATAAACTTTTTAAAAATAGCTATCGGCGCTTCACTATGGTAGGAGCTACTTGCATCCACAGAAACTTTTAGGAAAATAAATTGGGAATAGTAGCAGACTCATCTGGTGTATATCTGAACCAAGTCTGTGGTTAGACCCTGTTTGATTGTATGTGAACGTGGATCTCCGCCAGGAAAAATCTGATCAGCCGCGGAGGATATTGCATATACGCCTTGGTTGGTGTAGTGCCGTGTAAGTACAATCTGTGCACTGCAGGGTAAAACAACCGTACGGATTTACACTTTTATAACTTATCAGTTGCAGGATATCCACAAATAGGACATTTGCAGCCCTCGGTTTTTTTCTAAAAGGAGAAGGAGAAAAGGAAAAAAAATGTTTGTATACCGTCTTTTATGACACGCCCGGTCCGAACCCTATATATATATTCACTAATGCTGTGCCTATAACACGGCTAATAAAAAAAGTGAACCTCCTTTATACCATGCACTGTATGAACATACATTGACCTAGATTTACCAATATGCTTGTGCCAAAAATCTCTCACAATTTGGCATTTCTAGGATTTCTACTTCTTTTTCCTACATACTAGACAGTAAGGCAGGGATTATTTGAAAGTGGGGGGAGCTTTACAGGAAAGGGGATGGGGCTTAAGATGAGCCATTTTGCAAAAAATGTTGGCCCCATTCTGGTGTATAATTATGTCTCAAAGTAAATCAACCATTAGTTGGTATAGAGTCAGTGAAAAAAAAGTACGGCCTTAGCTGACCTCAGCTAACTCACTGCCCTTAAATAACTTTATTGATACACATATATTAAAAAGAGAGAGGTTTTCTACTTTGATATCTGGGTGAAATATGCAAAACGAAAAATATATATGTTGTGTACGAGGATATAGCCCCTTAGCTTTTGCCTCGCAACACCATGTGTTCACCGACAGAGCATGCATGTATAATAACAGTGATTCTATTAGAGTTGAGCGAATCGAAGTCAATGAAGTGGAATTCCATCCGAATTTCAGGGAAAATTCTATTCGCCCCGAAGCCGTATTCCCTCATGCTTTGTGGTAGCGAATCGAGTTTCTCTGAATGGCGGTAAAAAAATGTTTAAATCATACTTAACTCATCCGTTTGAGTACGAAGAGCCAGCCGCCATCTTGATCTTGATTGAAGATCTCACATGAAATCCCGTGCACGGTGAAATATGTCATCACAACACTGGCCGATGTGATGATAGAATTACGGGCCGCAAGAGATTTCATGCTAGATCTTCAAATCAAGATGTTAGCAACCGACACTTCATGATCAAGTGGATGAGGTAAGTATGATTTTTTTTTCTTTTTAAAATACTTTTTATTAATTTTCAAGTTACAAAAACATACATTATGAAAGCAGATGACAATGCTTCACATTGATAATAGTTACAGACACAGACTTCCTTGCCTGGCTCGATCTAGTTGGATTAAGACTGCTTCTGTTAGATGGAGATACCGCACAATCCAAAAAGGAACCATACTAAGGTATATAGAAAACAGGAGGTCTTATCCTATTGGATAATTTGCATCAATGCCGTTGTAATCATTGCAATTAATAAGTCAAAGACATATTAACAAAGAACCAAAGAAACAAGAACTTGGGGGGGGGGGGCGAGGCTCAAATGAGACGAGTTTTCTTCATGAAAGAGATGGTAGGCGGGTTGCATGCGCACCAGTCCAAAAAGGTACATTGTTTTAAAGGTGTATAAGATTCTTGGGATCCTAGTGTCCCTCCTCCTATATGCGGCGATTGCTTTCAATTACCACCCCGTCTCTGTTCTCCCTCCTTTATCCTCAAATTTTAGGCTTATTATTGGTACATGGGGACTAAATATTTTCAAATATATACTGACTTCTGAGTTCCCAGTGGGAAAGCTCTTCTAGTCTAGCTAAATCATCCACTTTGGTTATCCATTGTGTGATTATGGAAGGTGTTTCTGACTTCCAATTGTAGGCTATAAGGAGGCGGGGGCGGAAGCAAGCAGGATTCTAGCCAATTTTTTCAGGATTATAGGGCACTCAGGTGGCAATAGAGACAAAATGGCAATCTCTGGTTTAAAAGAAGTGGTAATATGTTTTAAGATTTCTTTCCAGAAGTGTGTTAACTTAGGGCAGCTCCACCATATGTGGAGAAAATTTCCCACTTGAGCCTGGCATCTCCAACATAGGTCTGAGGTTGTACCGTATATCTTCCTGAACCTATCTGGGGTCAGATACCATCTTGTTAGTATCTTATAGGAATTTTCTTGTACTGTAACACACCTGGATGAGTTTGTTGGTGCTGTCAACATGACTTTAAGCTCTGCGTTCGTAAATGTCTTGCCCAGATCTCTTTTCCATTCCTTAATAAAATGCAAAGAAGACAGCAGTTCCGCTTCCTGTAGAGAGAGGTTTGGGAGGAGTATTCATCTGGGATATCAAAGTCTCAAACCAGGAAAGAGTATTTATTTGTCTGTTCTGTGTCATGCCTCTCTTGAATGTAAACTTGAGATGTTCGTGTTGTAGCATGTTTAAGTGTGATAGCTGTAGTTTGGTTCTAAGTGTTACTAGGTCAGGGAAGGTCCCGTCTTGCTCTAATAGGTCCTCGATCTTCATAATGTTATTTTTGAGTTTAGCTGGTAAGGAGTCGTAACCTGACTCTGTAGTATCAAAGAGGTCATAAGAGGGGAGATGGGAATTTCGAGCAATATGTTCTAATCTTTTCTTCCTTCCATAAGTGTTGCGCTTATAATTGGTGTTCTGGGATATTTATTTATTTATTTTTTGAATGAAAAATAATTTGGTATCTCAGGCGGAGATTAGTGATACGAGTATTCCTCTAAAGGAATCCAGAGTTTATGAGGAGGTCTTTTTATCTAGTCCACAATCTTTCCTAAGTGTACCGCTTTATAAAACTTTTGTATGGACGGGAAGCCGATTCCTCCACAGGCAAAAGGGATGTAAGATGCTCACCTGTCTCGCACTCCGGTGTGACCAAAAAGGGTCCTCGTGGATGTGCGGGACAGGTTACGCGTGTCTCCACTGATACACCAGCTCCGACCCATTTGCGAACCGACGCAGGGATGCGTTCGCATGTGCGCCGGAGGGGAAGACCACATGGGTTTCGGGGACAGCTTGGCCGGGCTAGCTGCACTACTCTGCGGCCGAGCTTGTCTCCGGTGCCTATTGCAGATTCCATTCTGGTGTCCATGTCGATGCGCTCGTGCACTCTTGCAGAGCCTGTCGTGCGTCCGTGTGTACGCTTGAAGACGGGTTCGAAAGGGGATACGCGGTCGCGCGTATGCGCTTCGCCGACCGGCGATGGGAATAGCACCTGGCCACAAGTTCAAAGTAGATTAGGGGGCCGGCATTGGTCTAATTGACTAATGACTGACCAAAGCCTTGTACACAGGTGTAGGGCAGGATCATGACCTATGGGGAGTGGACACTTGGCGCCCTGGGATCTGTTAGCAGGCACATAAAAGGTGGCTTCCCAGGTCGGTCAGTGCCCACTGTTATCTTCCCTCATCCAGGTGCAGGTCAGTACTGCTTGCTGCTGACTGAAGTTTGCTTGGACTTTGTCCGTTCCAGTGGGACCCAGGACCCGGGATTTTCTGTGTCGCATCCATTCACTTGACAAGTTACACAAGGACTTATGCATGGATCGGGACTACTCCTGGCTTCCCTTTGTTTTGTTTGCCTGATATTAGCTCCAGTGAAGTTTTGCATGGACTTTGCTTATTTTGTTAATAAACCCCTTGACTTCATCTTCACTGGTCTGTTTTGTTGGTCCCTTGCATTACAGAACAGTGGGCCCAACAAACAGTTGCCATGGAAAGAACCGGCAGTAACTAACTGAGTTAACAGGAGCAGCTAATCTGTTAACCCAACGACGCCCGAATGTGCCGTCAGTCGCTGCAGCTCAAATCCAGGAGCAACTGTCTAATGTGATGGGGGAGGTTCAGCAGCTGCTCCAAGGAAACTCCACGTTAACCGTCACGATCACACTACACCAAGTGGAGCCGAAGATTCCTCTGCCTGACTCCTTCACAGGAGATAGACAAGACTTCCTAAACTTCAGGGACTCCTGTCTTTTATATTTCCAGTTGTGGCCGATAGCTTCTGGCAATACCAGACAGAGGATAGGGATCATAATGTCCTTGCTGCGTGGAGATCCCCAACATTGGGCGTTTAATTTGCCCCAGGAGTACGCTGCTTATTCATCAGTCAAAGCTTTCTTTGAGGCCATGGCCGTTATCTACGATGACCCGGATCGCACCCGTACTGCCGAGAACCATCTCGAGCATATTCAGCAAGGTCGCCGCCCTGCCGAAGAATACGCCATGGAATTCAGGCGATGGGCAGCTTTCGCCACCTGGGGCGACGCAGCCCTCCGCCATCGTTTCTGGCTGGGACTTTCTAATGCAGTCTGGGATCTTCTTCTAGCCTTACCCACTCCCGTCTCTTTGGAGATGGCCATCTCCTAGGCAATCGTTGCTGACAGATGGATCCATGAGAGGAGGGTAGAACGGTCGACTCACTTTATACCTTCACGGCCACATCCAGGGGCCACCAAGCCAGCAGAAGAGCCAATGGAGGTTGGGTCCTCCCATCTTACACAAGTAGAACGAGCTCATCGCCAACAGAAAGGTCTGTGCCTGTTTTGTGGAAAAGCAGGACATCTCGTTAAGACCTGTCCCCTCCTGTTGGCGGGAAACAAATAAACCTAGGGGGCATAGAGGAGAACCTAGGTGCTATTATCCCTCCTCCAACTCGAGTGATGATACCTATTTCACTACATTGGCAAGACAAAGTCCATGTGTTTTCTGCCCTGATTGATTCTGGGGCAGCAGGGAATTTTATGGACTCAGTCTTGGTTCATCGACTTGGCATCCTGCTTATCCAGCCAAAGACCACCCTGTTGGTGACCACTATTGATGGATCTCCTCTACAGGATAGTCGTGCAGTGTGGATGACGCCCGGGATGCAGGTAACAGTGGGGGCTGATCATCGCGAGTGGTACCTCTCACAAACCTCACTAAGAAGGGAGCTAATCCTTCAAAGTGGACAAGAGGGGCAGACAGAGCCTTTGAAACGCTAAAGCAGGCCTTTTGCACTGCGCCAATCCTTACTCGTTCAGACTCTTACCGACCTTTTTGTCCTCGAGGTTGACGCCTCCGAGGTTGGTGTTGGGGCAGTTCTTTCACAGTATTCCGGGGGTCCCTGAGAGGTTACATCCCTGTGCCTTCTTCTCTCGGACGCTCTCTCCAGCCGAGTGTAATTATGACATCGGCAATAGAGAGCTTCTGGGAGTAAAATTGGCTTTTCAAGAGTGGAGACATTGGCTTGAGGGTGCGGAACATCCCATTACGGTTTAGACTGACCACAAAAAATTTGAGTATCTAGAGACTGCCAAGAGACTCCACTCCCGACAAGCTCGGTGGGCATTGTTTTTCACCCGCTTCAATTTTTGCCTCAGGTTTTGCAGCCAGGTTCTAAAAATGTGAAGGCAGATGCTCTGTCCCGCTGCTTTCCTGAGGCTGCTTCCATTCTGAGCTCTGAGCCAGAGACTATTCTTCCAAATAAATGTTTTCTGGCCGCCCTAGGGACCGCAGAGTTAATGAAGGATTTGTCCTCTCTTCTCAGAGAGTCCGCCTAACAAATCCCAAGGGGTGATGGTTTGTACCGGTTAACCTTTGGTTAAAGGTTATCCAACAGCTTCATAAATCCAAGTCTGCAGGGCATCTGGGTGTTAAGAAAACACTTGCCCTTGTTAAACTCCACGTTTGTTGGCCCAGTATGTCCGTGGATGTTAAAATCTACGTCCAGGCATGTAGTGTGTGTGCTCGATGTAAACCGGTGTGCCCCTTCTGGTTCTTTGCTCCCACTACCCACTCCTTAGGTTCCATGGACTCACATCTCCATGGACTTCATCACAGATTTGCCAAGGTCCTCTGGAAGTACGGTAATCTGGGTAGTGGTGGACCATTTTAGTAAAATGGCCCATTTTATCCCACTTCCCGGATTGCCTTCGGCCAGAGAATTGGCAGATCTGTTTTTAAACCATGTCTTTCGATTACAAGGATCGCTGGATGATATTGTTTTAGATAGAGGTGTTCAATTCATCTCTCGGTTCTGGCATTTTTTCTGCGCCCGAAAAGTGATTCTTTTCTTTCTTTAATTATGTTATACAAGGCTGAGTAATAGCCATCGAATACTCTGGCAATTCCAGTGTCATCTTTCAGCAGAGAGTTATCTTCATCTTTTATTGCAGAAATCCTGTGTAACGGTCACGTACACACACACACACAGGGGGGAGGATAGTGACCACTGCACTCCACCCTCACCCCTGACCCTGCCTACTTGCCTCACGAGTCCTGATGACAGGGGACAACTGGACGGCAGTCCCTAACTTAGGATACGTGCAGGAAGGACAGACATGACAAATAACGGATAGTGAATGGACTGTGTAAAAAAACCAAGATGACAACGCAGTACAGAGGGATAAGCAAAGAAAGGTCAGGAGAAGCCGGGGTCACAAATACCAGGAGAGTCGAGAAGTACCAAAGGAGTCCACAAAGAATAGTCAGGTGGAAGCCGAGGTCAATATACCAGGAAGGATGCGCAGTACAGGAGGAGCAGGCAAAGGATCGTCAGGGAACAAGATCAGGTAAGTACACAGGTATCCAACAACTGCCAGGAACCTAAATTAACAGGCAACCTATGGCCAGCAGGCTGCCTGTATTTATAGTGGGGAGTGAGGGTCATGTGACGTGGTCAGCGTCACATGACCGACAGACTGACCAGTCGAGCACCGAGTGATCAGCTCGGCGCTCAAGGCAGACCTAGAAGCAGGGAGCCTCCCAGCTAGCAAAGCCGCCCTGGGAACGAGGTCAAATACAGATCCTCGCTCCCGAAGCTAAGCAGCAGGTCTGTGGCTGATGGGAGACCGAGTGCGCCTTCGGCACCCCGTTACAGCCTGGCTTTACATTGGCGTTGCTTTAACATAGCAACCATAAATTTAGTTGTTTTACCACCATGTGCGAAGAAATTTTGTCTTAGTGAAAGGTAAAATTTAGTAGATTGAACATTCAGAATATTCCTCATCTCCTCCCTCAGAACTGTTAATTCAGATTGGTGTTGATCCGCTAAGGAGAGTTTATGTATTGCTTCTATTCTAGCATTTTTATAGTAGAGAGTGGTTATTTTCTCTTGTCTGACCTTATTTAAGTGTGATGCAATTGACACAAAGGCTCCTCTTATCACGGATTTGTGTGATTCCCAGAGAAGCTGTGGTGTTATACCATCCGTTTCATTCAGGGTGAAGAATTCCCTAAGATTCTCCTCAATCTTTTTCTTTGTACTTGTAGTGTCTAGTAATGTTTCATTTAGTCTCCATTTAGTGTTCTGCTTTGGGGTGTTAAATTACATATATACCGGGAAATGTTCCGAATGTACCATGGTGCCTATTTGCACTTCTGTACACATATGCAATTGTGTAGACTGGAAGAATATGTAATCTAGCCTGTGATAGGAATTATGTGGGGCTGAGTAGTGTGTGCAGTCCCTTACATTTGGGTAAAGGGAGCGCCAAGTATTTATTACTGATCTACAATGCATTTGTTTCTTAATGGATGACAAGGTTTTGCATGGAATTGCCGATTTGCCCGTGGAGGAATCTTTTGATTGCTCCAGTGAAACATTAAAGTCTCCTGCTATGATTGTAATGCCTTCTATGAAGTCTTCTAATTTTGGCATCACTTTGTTGAACCATGATCTTTCTGCTATGTTTGGCCCATAGAAGTTAGCAAATGTATATATTTGAGAATTTATGTAGCCTTTCACAAAGAGGAATCTACCTTCTTTATCTATATTGATTTCTTCCTCTGTAAAGGCTACGTGTTTGTGTAGGCCCATGCTAACCCCTAATCTATTGGAGTATATCCAGAGGATATCCAGATCTGGATAGGTCTGGTGTTTTACTATGTTTAAAATGCGTCTCTTGATTAAATACTATTTGTGTTTTTTCTTTGTGGAAGTGACGGAGAACCTGATTTCTTTTAAATGGGGATTTCAGGCCTCTGACATTGTATGTTGCCAATTTGAGGTTAGACATATGTATGTGGTTTGAGAAGGGAATTTTATCTTGGTATCCTACCATGAAATAGGAAGCAAATTTGGGTTCTTTTGGTTGAATGGACTGGCGCCGCAACCTCCGCCCTCCAGGTGGAAATGAAGGAAAAACGACAGAATTTAGGTACTGAAAAATAAGAGAAAAACATATTAGCAACATGTAACATTATTACAAACTTCCTCCATAAGGGGGTATCAATGTGGAGAGCTCTAATCTCCAGGAAGAACTAAACTAGGTTCTTACACCATGCCCTGCTGGCATGGTGTGAGGAGAGGAAGTTTGAGAACATTATAAAACAGTGAACAACAACACCGTAGGAGTATGTGACATCCTTCATGGCAAAAAAACATTAGGGATAATCTTCCACCAACAATTGAGTTTCTTTCTATATTTGGCTACACGGACTCCTCCCTCTTTTGATGTTCAGAGGCTCTAAGAACAAGATTAGCCTCTGTGGCATTTCTGCTGGCCATTCTAGCTAAGAGAGGAGTTTGTGCGTAAGAAATCACTAAAGCCACATTCTATGTTAGCTTATTAAATTTTCAGGAATAGTGTACTTATTACTCAGAGTCTTTTAGTCGCCCTTAGAGATGATTCTGCTCTGCGTCAGTTTTCCTTGCTTCTTCTTGGATCTTTGGGTTTTCCGTAGTTGACCATTTCCCATGACGAGATCTCTGACTGGATGAAGACATCTTCAGTTATTGATCAGTTCGGTATATTCAGATCTTCTATCTCAAGAAATGTGAAAATGTCTGGGAGGTCTTTCTAAGATCTGGTTAGCAGCTTTTTATCTGTCCAGGAGATTAACATCCCAAAGGGGAATAGCCATCTGAATGCAATTCATCTGTGCCGTAAGATATCAGTCAGTGGTTTGAGTATGCGTCTTTTATTTAGCGTAGAGGGGGCCAGGTCTTGGAATAAGAGTATGGTAGCTCCTTTGATACTCAATGTTGGAGCTTTCTCTGGCTTTCTTCATCACTAGCCCTTTTTGGGTGAACTTTAGGAATGTACATATTATGTCTCTGGGTGGATCTGTAGGATTAGATCTGGGACTGAGTGTTCTGTGTCCTCTCTAAAGGATGATAGGTTCTGTATATTCTTCTCCCAGTAAGGATTCACATATTTGTATAACCGCTTTTGAGATGACTTCTGGAGCTACACACTCTGGTACTCCTCTCAGGTGTAGATTGTTCCTTCTACCTCTATTTTCTAGGTCTTCTAGACCAGTGATAGGCAAACTGCGGCTCTCCAGCTGTTGCAAAACTACGACTCCCACCATGCCCTGATGTAGGCTGAAAGCTGTAGGCAGTCTTTGCATGCTGGGAGTTGTAGTTCTGCAACAGCTGGAGAGCCGCAGTTTGCCTATCACTGTTCTAGACGATCATATAGGCCGTTAAGGTGTTGCTGGTAAGTTGAGAGGGTCTCTGTATTTTTGAGGGTATATTCAATTATTATTGTTGGGTAGCTTCTAGGGTTTCCACCCTGTGACAGATGTGTCTAATTTTTGTTATCTCGACTAATTCATCTAGTACTGGATTTACGGCTTTGGATAGAGCCTGTGATATAAAAGCTCTAGAGATGGGGAGGTCGGCTGATGCTTCCATTGTTTCTTCATTGTCACTATCTCTGTCAGAGTGAAGTGAGGTCGAACGACTTGATATTCCTTTAGGGACAGGTATCCTCCTCTAGTGGAGTTTTTATTTTTTTCATGATGTATTTATCTAAGTCCGTTTAAGTCTTGTTGGATCTGAGGCTGAAAGTCTTGTGGGATCTGAGGCTGATCCTCTGTATCTGCCGACTTTAACCATTAGGCTTAAGATCTTTGGCCCGAATAGCAAGTGGGGTCTCTTTTACATGGATGTCGTTTACTTAGTGCATTTTAAACAGCCATCTTCTGCTAGTTGTTCAGGTGCAGTTGCCTGAGGCTGATTAATATGATGGTCTGGGATAGAGGCTCTATTTGATGTGCCCTAAAGGACTACTGACAATTGATCAGAGAATTGTATTCAGCTCTTGTTTCCCAGTCTAAGAGTCTCATTGTGTCAATATTATATGTGTATATGAAGGTGATGCATATGCCTGGTGGGCACCTTTCTTATGGGGTCAGATGTTGTTATTGCAAGCAATGAGTGTGTCTCTAATCACCACGCCGCCATCTTAAGTAGGCCCGCTTCCGTGACACTGCATGTCTATTCTTATTGACCCTCTTGCTTCCCGCTGCTAACTGGGCACAGGACCCACCTTCTGTTTCTGCTGGGACACTGGCCCTTGCGGTTTTTGGTGCTTAAATGTGGCCTTAGGTGGTCCCGGCGTTTCTTCCTGCCTGGAGCTGGGGAGGAAGCGTAGATGCACTCTGCTTGCAAAGATGGCGTCGCCGCCACAGGAGCAGCACAGGCCTAAATGGTAAAATGTGGGCAATGTGGGAGTGCTTGCTAACCTGTCTTGTGTTAGATCCAAGACGTCGTCCTCTGTGCTTTACTGCAATTCCAGTTGTGTATCGGAGGGCACTTCGCCAGTCGCGCTCTTGCTGGCACTTTAGGCCGGGGATCTGCCTCTTCAGCTAGGCGTCAGATTAATTCTCTGGTTGCCCGGGTGTTAGAAGCTCCCTAAATGTCTCTAATGGGAGCTTAAGGTGTGAGGGGACCGTATATGAGAGTTTTACGGTCCCGGAGTTGGTAGGAGGGTGCGCATGTGGGAGGATTAGTTCTCCACCGCAGGAGCTGCTGTAAAGGACGTTCACTCCGCTCGGCTGCTGGCCACGCCCCATATTATTTATATTTTTTTATATTACATTGTAATATCAATGTCAGATGCCACGATCAGCTATAAAAATTGGCATCTGAGGGGTACAATGACGGGGAGAAGCGCAATCGCCGCTCCTTGTCATTGGCACCCACGTCACAAAGTGAATTTTTTTGTAAAATTCGACAAAGCAGCCGAATTGAATTTTAGAATACTTCGCTCATCACTAATTATGGTGTTTTCTGGGTATATCTAAAAAAAATACAAGACAGAGGGATCACTCACTATCGCATAACAATGAGGCACAAGGGCTCCATGTTCTGAATTGCAGAGCACAAAATGCAATATGATTGTCACTAAATATAATGACCAGGTGGTACATTGCTGCATGTATTATGCAAGAAAGCATACCTCCCAACTTTTTGGACAGTTAAAGAGGGACACGTATGGTTTATTGTGTGAAAGATCCACTTCCCCTGCATATTTATGTACTTCAATAGTTTATTTTAATTTTTACACAATAGCGCAAAAATTAGCTTAGTATAAAAATGTCTAAAATCCAAATTGCATAAAACAATGAAATAATATGCAAGGCGGGTTTCAAAGGGACACTGTCACCTGGATTTTACTTACTGAGCTAATAACATCACCACATCAGTCTCAACGATTTACATTAAAATATACTAGTATTACTGCCCTATGTCTCTTTTATATTGTCTATAAAGTCGGTTTTATTAACCACCTCAGCCCCCCTAGCTTAAACACCCTTAATGACCAGACCACTTTTTACAATTCTGCACTACACTACTTTCACGGTTTATTGCTCGGTCATGCAACTTACCACCCAAATTAATTTTACCTCCTTTTCTTCTCACTAATAGAGCTTTCATTTGGTGGTATTTCATTGCTGCTGACATTTTTACTTTTTTTGTTATTAATCAAAATTTACTGATTTTTTTTAAATGACATTTTTCACTTTCAGTTGTAATTTTTTTAAAAAAAAACTACATTTCTATATAAATGTTTCAATAAATTTATTGTTCTACATGTCTTTGATAAAAAAAAATGTTTGGGAAAAAAATGGTTTGGGTAAAAGTTATAGCGTTTACAAACTATGGTACAAAAATGTGAATTTCCGCTTTTTGAAGCAGCTCTGACTTTCTGAGCACCTGTCATGTTTCCTGAGGTTCTACAATGCCCAGACAGTAGAAAACCCCCACAAATGACCCCATTTCGGAAAGTAGACACCCTAAGGTATTCGCTGATGGGCATAGTGAGTTCATGGAACTTTTTATTTTTTGTCACAAGTTAGCGGAAAATTATGATTTTTTCCTTACAAAGTCTCATATTCCACTAACTTGTGACAAAAAATAAAAACTTCCATGAACTCACTATGCCCAACACGAAATACCTTGGGGTGTCTTCTTTCCAAAATGTGGTCACTTGTGGGGTAGTTATACTGCCCTGGCATTTTAGGGGCCCTAATGCGTGAGAAGTAGTTTGAAATCAAAATGTGTAAAAAATGTCCTGTGAAATCCTAAAGGAGCTCTTTGGAATGTGGGCCCCTTTGCCCACCTAGGCTGCAAAAAAGTGTCACACATGTGGTATCGCCGTACTCAGGAGAAGTCGGGCAATGTGTTTTGGGGTGTCTTTTTACACATGCCCATGCTGGGTGAGATAAATATCTCTGTCAAATGACAACTTTGTATAAAAAAAATGGGAAAAGTTGTCTTTTAGAGAGATCTTTCTCTCACCCAGCATGGGCATAGTGAGTTCATGGAAGTTTTTATTTTTTTCTCACAAGTTAGTGGAATATGAGACTTTGTAAGAAAAAAAAATCATCATTTTCCGCTAACTTGTGACAAAAAATAAAAAAATTCTAGGAACTCACCATGCCCCTCACGGAATACCTTGGGGTGTCTTCTTTCCAAAATGGGGTCACTTGTGGGGTAGTTATACTGCCCTGGCATTTTAGGGGCCTAATGCGTGAGAAGTAGTTTGAAATCAAAATGTGTAAAAAATGCCCTGTGAAATCCTAAAGGTGCTCTTTGGAATGTGGGCCCCTTTGCCCACCTAGGCTGCAAAAAAGTGTCACACATGTGGTATCGCCGTACTCAGTAGAAGTTGGGCAATGTGTTTTGGGGTGTCTTTTTACATATACCCATGCTGGGGTGAGAAAAATATCTCTCTAAAAGTCAACATTTCCAATTTTTTATACAAAGTTGTCATTATAGAGAGATATTTCTCTCACCCAGCATGGCTATATGTAAAAATACACACTAAAACACATTGCCCTACTTCTCCTGAGTACAGCGATACCACATGTGTGACACTTTTTTGCAGCCTAGATGCGCAAAGGGGCCCAAATTCCTTTTAGGAGGGCATTTTTAGACATTTGGATCCCAGACTTCTTCTCACGCTTTAGGGCCCCTAAAATGCCAGGGCAGTATAAATACCCCACATGTGACCCCATTTTGGAAAGACACCCCAAGGTATTCAATGAGGGGCATGGCGAGTTCATAGAAGATTATTTTTTTGGGCATAAGTTAGCGGAAATTGATTATTTCTTTTTTCTCACAAAGTCTCCGTTTCCGTTAACTTGGGACAAAAATTTAAATCTTTCATGGACTCAATATGCCCCTCAGCGAATACCTTGGGGTGTCTTCTTTACGAAATGGGGTCACATGTGGGGTATTTATACTGCCCTGGCATTTTAGGGGTCCTAAAGCGTGAGAAGAAGTCTGGAATGTAAATGTCTAAAAAATGTTATGCATTTGGATTCCGTGAGGGGTATGGTGAGTTCATGTGAGATTTTATTTTTTGTCACAAGTTTTTTGTCACAAGAAAAAAAAATTAAAAAAAAATCTGCTAACTTGTGCCAGAAAAATGTCTGAATGGAGCCTTACAGGGGGGTGATCAATGACAGGGGGGTGATCACCCCATATAGACTCCCTGATCACCCCCCTGTCATTGATAACCCCCTGTAAGGCTCCATTCAGACATCCGTATGTGTTTTGCGGATCCAATCCGTGGATCCGTAAAACACATACGGACGTCTGAATGGAGCCAGCATTACAGGGGGGTGATCAATGACAGGGAGGTGATCAGGGAGTCTATATGGGGTGATCACCCCCCTGTCATTGATCACCCCCCTGTAAGGCTCCATTCAGACGTCCGTATGTGTTTTGCGGATCCGATCCATGGATCCGTAAAACACATACGGATGTCTGAATGGAGCCAGCCTTACAGGGGGGTGATCAATGACAGAGGGGTGATCAGGAAGTCTATATGGGGTGATCACCCCCCTGTCATTGATTACCCCCCTGTAAGGCTCCATTCAGACGTCCGTATGTGTTTTGCGGCTCCGATCCATGGATCCGTGGATCCATAAAACACATACGGACGTCTGAATGGAGCCTTACAGGGGGGTGATCAATGACAGGGGGGCGATCAATGACAGGGGGGTGATCAGGGAGTCTATATGGGGTGATCAGGGGTTAATAAGGGGTTAATAAGTGACAGGGGGGTGTAGTGTAGTGTAGTGTGGTGCTTGGTGCTACTTATTACAGAGCTGCCTGTGTCCTCTGGTGGTCGATCCAAGCAAAAGGGACCACCAGAGGACCAGGTAGCAGGTATATTAGACGCTGTTATCAAAACAGCATCTAATATACCTGTTCGGGGTTAAAAAAATCGAACGATCGCCGCTGGCAGACTGTAGATCAGCTAGTTTACCTCGCGAGATGACGCGCCATCGCGCCCAGGAGGAATAACAGGGCCGATCCTGCGTACGGCGGTCCTGTAGTGGTTAATATGCAAAGTACCTCAATAAGGAGCCGTCCCTCCGGCAGTTGGATCCCAGCCGCAGCCATTACTTCAGAGCCCAGCACCGCCCCACTGAAAATTTATTAATTCCTTTAATTCCTTTTTGCTGACATAATGTTTGTGCAGTGCCCATAATCCCGCGTATGTGTCCTGGATACACATGTCAGCTCCGGGATTATGGGCGCTGCACAAACATTACGCCGGCGAAGAGGAGTGAATAAAATAGCAGTGTGCAGTACTGGGCTCCGAAGTAATGGGCGCAGCTGGGCTCCAACTGCCGGAGGGACATCCCCTTGGGGGTCCTTATTAATTTGCATGTTATTAAAATCGGTTTTATAGACAAAATTAAAGACACAGGGCAGTAATACTAGTATATTTTAATGTGAATCGTGGAGACTGATGTGGTAGTGTTATTAGCTCAGTAAGTAAAATCCTGGTGACAGTGTCCCTTTAATATACAGATAAAACACGAAAACACATTCAATATTGTAAATGTAATAATGCAAATCTTTAACTCAGACCTAAAAGAGGGACATTTAAAGGGGTTATCCAATCCTAAAAATAGCCCCCCCCCCATATGCTGGGGCCCCCACGCTGAGTATACTTACCTGGGTCCCCACTCCCTGTGCCGCTCCTGGTCCCCGCACCACCGCTGCCGCTTCTACCCATGCGGTGTTGGGGGGGTGGCAGCTAATGACAGGCGGGAACGGGGACGAGCCTCCCTAGCGTCACCTGGGTTGCAGGATATTTTGTATTTTTTCCGTGATTTTAAGCAGGGAGACAGCCACAGGGGTCTTGGGTGTCGATCCCCCACTGATCAGATATTGATGACCTATGCAGAATAAAGACCCTTTTAAATTACAAAATAAAATCAAAGATGTAGAATTCAAACAGATTTCATAAACATTTATCATTAGAAAGTGTAACCTTTGTTTTGCATCTTATGTATTTCTAGGGTCAACAGATTTTGGAAATGTGACCTATGTAGTTCCAGGATTTCATCCCTATTTTTGCATTGGTTCGAATGCCTTTAATCATACTGCAGAATATACCGAAGCTGCGGGTAAGCACTTAAATCAAGACTGTTAGGGAAAAGTATATTATTGGGAAAAATCCTGCTTTGTATGTAATAGTGGGGTCAGTTTTGTTGTGTGGGTTCATTTGTTTATCTACACAGCATTGGGGCTCCTCATCTTGTTCTTTTCTTCTGAAGTCTACACCGTGCTGGGTTGCTTATATCCAATTCACTTGAATGGAATAACTGATCAATATCTAGAACTCAGGCAACCCCTTTAGAGAAGCACTCCCACAATTTTTTTTATCTGACCAGTTAGACTGCTGTAGTGAAGTAATATTCTTACCAGTGACTTTATTTGTAATTTATCCCCTCCCTTTTGATCTTCAGCTGTGTCATGTGACCAACTGACCACAGGACAGGAAGTTAGTTACTTAAAGGGATTCTTTCACCAGGTTTCACCCCTTTAAGATAAAAATATGCTTATGTTCAGGGTGCCTTCACGATTCCTAATGTGGTCTTATAAATGTAATCTGTAGGCTCATTTTGCTAAAAAAAAAAAAAACGCTATTACTAACCTGTCAGTCAAAAAAATAAGGTGCCCAAGGGGATGTAAATGGCTCCAAGCTGCCGGCTGTTCGTGCCCAGCGCCGCCTCATAATCTTCTGTGACGCCTCCCACTCTCCCTCCCTCCCCCCTCCTCCCTCCCTCCCCCCTCCCCCCTCCTCCCTCCCCCCTCCTCCCTCCTCCTGCTGTAACAGCGATGTGATGCCTCCCACTCTTCCTCCCTCCTCCTGCTGTAACATCGATGTGATGCCTCCCACTCTCCCTCCCTCTGCTGTAACATTGATGTGATGCCTCCCACTCTCCCTCCCTCCCCCCTCCCTCCTCCTCCTGCTGTAACATCGATGTGATGCCTCCCACTCTCCCTCCCTCCCTCCTCCTCCTGCTGTAACATCGATGTTACAGCAGGAGGAGGAGGGAGGGGGAGGGAGAGTGGGAGGCATCACATCAATGTTACAGCAGGAGGAGGAGGGAGAGTGGGAGGCATCACATCGATGTTACAGCAGGAGGAGGGAGGAGGGGGGAGGGAGGGAGAGTGGGAGGCATCACATCGATGTTACAGCAGGAGGAGGGAGGAGGAGGGAGGGAGGGAGAGTGGGAGGCATCACATCAATGTTACAGCAGGAGGAGGAGGGAGAGTGGGAGGCATCACATCGATGTTACAGCAGGAGGAGGGAGGGAGAGTGGGAGGCATCACATCGATGTTACAGCAAGAGGAGGGAGGAGGCGGGAGGGAGGGAGAGTGGGAGGCATCACATCGATGTTACAGCAGGAGGGGGGAGGGAGAGTGGGAGGCATCACATCGCTGTTACAGCAGGAGGAGGGAGGAGGGAGGAGGGGGGAGGGAGGGAGAGTGGAGGCATCACATCGATGTTACAGCAGGAGGAGGGAGGAGGAGGGAGGGAGGGAGAGTGGGAGGCATCACAAAAGATTATGAGGCGGCGCTGGGCACGAACAGCCGGCAGCTTGGATCCATTTACATCCCCTTGGGCATCTTATTATCAGGTTAGTAATAGCGTTTATTTTTTTTAGCAAAATGAGCTTACAGATTACATTTAGATGACAGAATCCCTTTAACTATTCCTTCCTATGAGACTGACATTGAGGCTCCCATAGGAATATATAGAGAAACTGACTTCCTGTCCACACATAAGATGCTGTGTTATTTGCTGGTCACATGACACAGCTGAGGATCAGAAGGGAGGAGATAACTCACAAATATAGTCACTGGTAAGAAGGTTACCTTCACCTACATCAATCACCTTTCTAACAGGTCTGAGAATAAAACTTTCTGTGGGAGTGAAATGGAAATGTTGCCTACTTAAAGGGGTTGTCTGGGCTTCAGTCGTAACTTGTGCCCCTGAACATGAAAAAACCCACTTCCCACAGGACCTGGCATATCACAGGTCTCAGCAGTCATGTGGCTGGAATGGTACTTCACTGCTGTGAAGTAGCATTTAAGCCACTTTGACCGCTGAGACCTGCTATTGACTGCAGTAGCCAAGAGATTAAGCCACTTCCTGGTCCCGGTGGGACAAGAAGTGGGTGAGAATGGAGCAACAGCGGGTATTTGGATAGGTGAGTGGGGTTTATTCAGCTCCAAGGCCAGACAACCTGTTTAAGAGAATGTTCTATAGATATTTCAATAGTACAAAGATAAGCCAACATCAGTGTCTCTACAATAAGTCTATTTAAATAACTGGCCAATCTTCAACATGTAAATTATTCTATATTCATTTTCTGTTATTGTATGTTCCATTTTAACAGGCTCAGAAGAAGCTCAATATTACACACTCCGGATTGCAAAATCATTGGCAATGACTGCATTAGATGTGATCTTTAACCCGGATTTGCTAGAAAGTATTCGCCAGGACTGGAAGATGGCGAAGGAAATGGAAGACATTCCTTCTGGAATGAATAAAGCCAGAGATTTGAGCTGCAGGGCAGGGTGTTCTACAGTTTATATTAAAAACACAACACAATAATGTGTAATAATTGGGGAATATAACTACACTGATTATATCATCATGTAATTTTGTAGCATTACTTACTATAGATACACTAGATAATAATCAAAAAAATACCTAGTTAATTTCATGTCTTTCAACCTTTTCTTCTAAATGGTGTCATTTTAATAGTTTTGCTCCATGGCTTTCTATGTATGAATGTAAATAACACAATTTTAACAATCAGCAAATCTGTGAAATAAATGTATAATGCTTACATTCACACACCTTCTAATACTCATTGCCATTTATATCTTAGCAGTATAATTGTATCTTCACCATGATAATATTACAAACTTAGGTATAAAGGTATCTCTCTGTTAGATCATATACTTTGAAAAGGCAAACCATACAATACCTGACTTATAAATGGAAACTCATATACATGTCCGTTTTAAAGGGGATTTCCAGGATCACTATGGCTTTTAACAGATATGTTTATGTAGTTACTTATCTCAGGTAAATCTTCACCATACTTCTATTCAGTCTGGACTCTCCTGAACTGTTTTTTCTATGTTAACAAATAACTCTCGCATGTTTCCTTTCTGTATGTAGCACTTTGTGCAGCCAACCAAACTCAATGCAAAATCAAAAAAAATGCAATTCTACTCTCTCTAGCACCGTCCCTAATCACCCCTAGCTAATTTATAGCTCATCCCACAAAGCTAATTACATAGGCACTCCCCTATCACTGCTCCTATTTGACACAACCATGGACATGGTCATGTGACCACAGAACAGAAGATAGGAGCAATAAAGATAACAGAATTACACTACAAAATTATAGCTTCATACATGACTGTTGTAAAGAATGTTAATGCAAACTGGAAAACCACTTTAAGACTAGCCACACCCATTCGCTTGTTTGGCCAACAGCTATCCACCCATGCACATGAATGCTCAGCCTGGCCATGTGTGTGCAACTGTTCTCAGTAGGGGGAAGGGAATAAACTGCTGCCAGGCACTTTTGTCTCCCTTAAGGGTACTTTCACACTAGCATTTTTGCTGGATCCGGCAGGGTCCAGCAAAAACGCTTCCGTTACTGATAATACAACCGTCTGTGTCCGTTATGAATGGATTCGGTTGTAGTATCTTTAACATATCTTTAACATTGTCAAGACGGATCCGGGATTACCCCCATTGAAAGTCAATGGGGGACGGATCAATTTTCTATTGTGGCAGATTGTGCCAGAGAAAACGGTTCCGACTTGCATTGTGAGTAATGCCGGATTCATTTTGCTCCGCATCCCAGGACAGAAAGCAAAATACATGTTGCGGTTTACTCTTCGGTATGAGAACGCAACTATGCGGACGGAATGCACTTTGTAGCATTCCGTTCTGTTCAGTTCAGTTTTGTCCCCATTGACAATGAATGGGGACAAAACTGAAGGGTGTGTTCAATAAAAACATGGTAACATTTAATTCTTTGTGTGTTATTAGTTTAAGCAGACTGTGATTGTCTATTGTTATTGACTTAGATGAAGATCAGATCACATTTTATGACCATTTGTGCAGAAATCCATATCATTCCAAAGGGTTCACATACTTTTTCTTGCAACTGTATTAGATGGTCAACCAGTCCTGCCAAAATTGGTGAGTCTTTTTCATACATGGTAGAATAAACTCAGACATGACATGCACACTATACTGCTACATCAGGCTCTGACTGCCTGAGCATGGAGCATTCCATTTATATTTCAATATGGGTACAATATAGTGGAACAAAATATGATTTCTCTTTGTACTAATGTCTCCTGGAGGGCACAGGGCTGTTTCTGCCATGAGGTGAGACAAGAATCTCGCCTCAGGCAGCAATTTTCACTACTAGTACTATAAAGGGGGCATGGCACAGAGGGCATTGCTACTATAAAGGTGCACAGAGGGCATTACTACTACAAAGGGGACACAGAGGGCATCCCTTCCATAAAGGGGCACAGAGGGCATTACTACTATAAGGAGGGCACAGAGGGCTTTTCTACTATAAGAGGGCATAGAGGGCTTTCCTACTATAAAGGGGCACAGAGGGCATTGCTACTATAAAGGGGGCACAGAGGGTATTGCTACTATAAAGGGGGCACAGAGGGTATTGCTACTATAAAGGGGAAACAGAGGGTATTACTACTATAAAGGGGCACAGAGGACATTACTACTATAAAGGGGGCACAGAGGGCATTCCTACTATAAAGAAGGCACACAGGACATTACTACGATAAAGGGGGCACAGAAGGCATTGCTACTATAAAGAGGGCACAGAGGGACTTACTACTATAAAAGGGCACCGAGGGCATTGCTACTATAAACGGGGCACGAGGGCATTACTTCTATCAAGGGGGCACAGAAGGGCATTAGTACCATAAAAGCACACAGAGGGCATTACTACTATAAAGGGGGCACAGTAGGCATTACTACTATGAAAGGGGCATAATAAGCATTATTACTATGAAGTGAAGGGGCACAATGGGCATTATTACTATGAAGAGGACACAATGGGCATTATTACTATGAAGAGGACACAATGGGCATTACTACTGTGAAGGGGGGCAGAGGGCATTACTACTGTCAAGGGGGCCCAGAGTGCATTACTAATGTGAAGGGGGCACAAAGAGGGCATGACTACTGTGAGGTGGCATAACTATTATGGAGGCACAGAGTGGGCATTACTACTGTGAAGGGAGCACAATGGGCATTACTACTGTGAAGGGGGCACAGATAGGGCATAACTCCTGTGAGGGGTCACAAAGAGGGTATTACCACTGTGAAGGGAGCACAGATGTGTCTGTCCCTGTGTGTGTCTGTCCCTGTGTGTGTGTCTGTCCCTGTGTGTGTCTATCCCTGTGTGTGTGTCTGCCCCTGTGTGTGTGTCTGTCCCTGTGTGTGTCTGTCCCTGTGTGTGTGTCATATCACCATTCTCACAGTGTTCCTATGTCTTGATGTAGCTGCATCAGGACATTCTGTGCGAGGCAAGAAGAATAAAGAAGAAGAGGCAGCGCCGCCAGCATAAAGTCCCATGGGAGAGGCACAGGGAGGCACACTAAGGACATAGGTAACACTACCACATGATCTACACTAGTGTGTGTTTTTACATAGGACTGCAGGTAACATCTACTATAGTGTCTGTACTCCAGACCAGGACTTCAGGTAATATCAACAACATTATCTGTACTTGTGCAACCCCAGATCTGGCAGGACAGTCTCAGAGTTCGGTGGCTACTTGGCTTTCATACAACTTTTTAATGGGAGAGTGGCGCCATTTTAATTTTTGCCTCAGGCAGCAGAAGAGCCACATTCGGCCCTGGGAGTGTGCACTCATCTTCAAAGTGCTCCTGCTTCCTCCTACTTCTTTAAATACTTACCATAAAAAAATAAAATCACAATAAGGGGCAGTCAGATAAATTTTTTTGCATCACACATTTTTACTTTTACTGTGAAAATGGCTGATGTGAAGGAACATACTGGTAAATACAGGTACTCTAGTGCACTTTTTCTTTACCTATGCTCTGTATTAGGCCTCATGCACATGTTGTTTTGGTCTGTATCTGAGCTGCGTTTTTTATCACTTTGATGCAGACCCATTCACTTCAATGGGGCCACAAAAGATGCTTATATAAAAATAAAGATGAAACGTGTGCAAGATTTATTTTCAACCAACACAGCAGACAGGCAACGTTTCGGCTTCACACAAGCCTTTCTCAAGCCATAATGAAATCCACATATTGTGAACATATATACCTCCCACAAAGGGGTTGTGCCAAATTCTTCTCCAATAAATACTTAATATACATTCATATGTCATAATACAGTGTTGTCCCAATATAATAAAACACTTCATATATCTTCCTCTCACCAACAATGATGCATAAGTGAGCTGCAGTATGGCCGCCACTGCCTGTCTCCTCAGCGTCTCTGACGATCCACTGCGCATGTCTCCGCTCAATGCGTCTTACGTCTCAATATCTCCTACTGCGCATGTCACTTCCCTTCTTTTTTGTTTTCACACAACTTTATTGACAGTGACAGTGGCATAACAATCCCTGTTTTCGCATTATATATACTCTCATATACACCGCAGTGTGAAGGAGTCAAATTTGAACTCCTTCCGCAACTATTTCACATTCCTGGATATTGCCCATATACTGGCTCCTGTTCCGTGTCTGTTTTGATGCACATCAGGACATTCCTATATAACGCCAACACCCCACCCCTGTCACAATTTATCTGCTATGGAGACATGCGCATAATGCCGCAATTCCGCAGCTCACTAGAAGACAAAAACATAACCCAATATTAGCATGTGTAAACTTATCATTTGGTGATTAAATTACTTAGGGAAATACAAAGGATAATAAAATGTTATAAAAATTCATAATCATCCCCCCATAAAATCCCATATACCAAGGACAAAACCATTATACAAGGATATCAAGGGCATCATAGGTGACTCACATTGTATTCTACATTCAATCCCATCAGATGTAGTGTCTGCAGCGTATGAATCCATCTGAGTTCCTTCTTCCGCAGAAGGGCTTCCATATCTCCACCCCTACGTAACAGGCATACAGAATCAATGACCCCAAATCTCAGCTGGTTTACAGAGTGCCCTTTCTCTTGAAAGTGTTTCGGTATCGACAACTCCATGATCTCCTTTCTAATTGTGCTTTTATGCTTGTTGATTCTCTCCCTCACCTCCATAGTCATTTCTCCTATATACACCATGGGCATGTTATTGTATTTGTGCTTGAATAGGCTCCGTGAGGAACTACCTAACAGTACCTACCTGAAGCAGTAGAGCTATGCCGGAACTGCTGTATGAGGGTAGCCTGAAGGGACCAAAAACCACACGGATGCAGGAAAGGTTTGAATCTATGTATTTGCGCATCATACTTACAAAACGAAATCATTGAAGGCAAGCAACATTTCCTGAAGGGTCAGGAACATAACAGGCATAACACGCAGATTTCCATCTGCTCAATTTCTGGATGACATGTGAGGGCACATTATTCTTGGAGGCTGCTGAGACGGCACCTATCCTGAATGAATGACCTGTAATGGCCAGCGGCTTGACCCCTGAAGATGATAACAACAGGCGAATGTACTTGAGGAAGGTTTGAATGTTCAAGGGAACCCCATCAAGCTTGAACAAGGGGGACTCAGCAGGCGTGCTCCCGATACACTGCAACCACTCCTGCAACACGGCGACTGGGCACCATTTGTTGTTTGTGGCAAAGCATCTGACCTGAACTGACTCCCCAGGTCGGCCTGTCTTGCTGGAGTCCAAGCGGAGGATAATGTGCGTGCCGTCCCAGTGCAGTTGGTTTTTCCGCAGGTAGCCACTGGATGACTTTGCAAAAGTGAACTCCCCCGGCCTGAGGAATCCGTAGAACGCCAGATACATCGCAGCTTTGATAAGTAAGCTAATGTACTGGCCGAACGGATTGTTCGTCAGTGCATCGGAAAGGGACCTGATCATGTTTCCGGAGAATGGCCGCCTGGGGGGCCTTCTCTTGATGGACTGCTTCTGAATGCCTCTCAACAAGGATTTGATTGGATGGGCAGAAAATAGGGAAGGTTGTCCTGGAAATTGGATGTACCAATGATGCTGTATGCCAGCTAGGTACAGCTTGATGGTACTGTGGGACAGGTTTAAGTGAGAGTGGCAAAAAGCAGCGAATGCTAACAGATATGTGATGGGACCTTTACCGGCAGCGGGGTATGTGTTGTGAAACTTATCAAACAATCGCCAGGCCGTCTTGTATGCCTTTTGTGTGTTGCTGGACAATGACTTGGACATAAGGCTCTTAGCCATCTCGAGAAATGGAGCTACACCATCAGCAACTGGCATGACGCGGAGCCAGTGTTTGTGAGCGGTCGGCCTCCGGGAAAACCTGAAAGAGGAGCGAGATAGTGCATCGGCAGCGACGTTATGTCATCCACTAATGTGAGAGCAAATGAAATTGAAGTTAAAGTGCAATGATAGCCACACAAGCTTCCGCACGAAAGCCATTATGTGCCTGGAACCTGACCTCCCCTTCATCAGAATGTCAGCGAGTACCTCATTGTCGGTTAGAAACAAGACCGTCTGGTTTCTCCACTGTGCACCCCATGTCACTGCTGCTCCTACTATGGGATAGAATTCGAACAGTGAGGAGCTCCTTGAAAACCCACTTATGCTGGTAATTTCTGCTGGCCATGGTTCAGAAAACCAATGGGTGCCATGTATGGCTGCAAAGCCGGCAGTGGGAGAGGCGTCTGTATGGACTACTGGCGAATGATTGGATGCCACTGGAATGAACAAAGAGACTCCATTCCACTGTGAGGGGAAGTTATTGTCACAACCAGACAGCTGAGAAGCTCTGACAGAGGCCTTTCAGAACCTCCTCCTTGAGTTTCTGTGTTGTGGTATTCAGTTCCTCCTCTCGTTAGCCTCTCTCAGCTGTCATGTGTTGGACTAATTGCTTCCCTTTAAATTCCTCCCCAGAATGCTTTTCTGGGCGGCTTTTACTTCTTCCTGGAGTGTGTGTGCATGCTGACTTTGTTCTCCTGTTTGCTACAAAGCTAAGTGTTGTACCTTTAGCTGTTATTTTCTGTTTGCTGGATCCCAGGTGACCCTGACTCCCTCCGTATCTTGTGTAGGGAGCCGGTGGTCGTGTCCCCTCACTATTGTAGGGTGCTCAGGGCTTTATAGTCAAGGTTCGTGGATATGCAAACCTCCACCATTAGGATCTTTGCATAGGCTGAGCAGCCAGGGAAAGTGCCAGGTCTTCTGCAGGGGTCTCCCTTGGTTCCTTAGCTTTTGGATCCAGCGAGTCATTTATACATGTTGCTTTGCCTTGTTTCCTGTACACCGTCCGTGACATTATAAGCCGCCATAACCGTCTCAAGCATGGATCCGGTTTCACTTTTGGCTGAACGCTTCCAGGGTCTTTCATTGGAGGTAGCTGATCTCCGTAAGACTTTTTCTCAGCTTCAAGTGACCGGTTCAGCTTGCGTTCATGGAGTTTGTTCTGAGCCTAAGATCTCGCTCCCGGATACGTTCTCCGGGGGTAGTGAGAATTTTGTGCGTTTTAGAGAGGCTTGCAAACTCCATTTTCGCCTTCTTCCCCACTCCTCTGGTGATGAGGAACGGAGGGTGGGGATCATTATATCGCTGCTCAGAGGTAACGCTCAGTCCTGGGCCTTTTCGCTGCCGGAGGGGGCACGGCCTCTCCGTTCAGTGGATGAATTCTTTTTAGCCCTGGGTCAGATATATGATGATCCGGATCGTATTGCTCTGGCTGAGTCTAAACTACGTCTATTATGCCAGGGTAAACAATCCGCAGAAATATACAGCTCAGAATTTCGGAGATGGGCAGTTGATACTGGTTGGAATGATGCTGCGCTCCGAAGTCAATTTTGCCATGGTCTTTCAGAGGGATTGAAAGATGCATTTGCCTTTCATGAGAGGCCTATTTCTTTGGACTCTGCTATGTCTCAGGCCGTTCGTATTGACAGGCGTCTTAGAGAGAGAGGAGAGATGTCCCCTTCCTGTCATACTCAGTCCCAGGACAGTGCAGCGGTCCCATTCTGTGCGCAGGGGTCTCAGTCGCCGTCAGCCCCTTCTGAGCAGGAGCCCATGCAGCTGGGGTTGATTGCTTCTTACAATAGAAGATTCAGCTCGCATGGGAGGGTTTGTTTTTGTTGTGGAGGTATAAATCATTTGGCAAATATTTGTCCCTCTAGGAGATTCAGGCAGTTTTATGGGAGTAATAAAGAAACAAACAGGAAAAAATCTTTTAAAAATGTTCCGTCTGTTACTATTGGCAGGGTTGAGGCGGAAATTGAAGGTTTTCCATTTGCTTGTAGTTCCCGTTTTGTCCTGCCGGCTAGGGTGGCGCTAGAGAGCAATAACATTTTTTGTGAGATTTTTTTGGATAGTGGAGCAGCGGTCAATCTCATTGATAATCAATTTGTGATAACTCATGGTTTCCAGGTGCGCACTTTGGGAAAGGATATTCCTGTTTTTGCTATCGATTCCGCTCCACTTTCTCAAAAATCATTAAAGGGCATAGTTCACAATATCCGTTTAATTGTGAGTGATGCTCATGTTGAGGATGTGTCATGTTTCGTTCTTAGCGGTTTACCTACCCCTCTGGTGTTCGGGGCTGCCCTGGCTCACTAAGCATAACCCCACCATTGATTGGCAAGCGAGGCAAATAAATGGTTGGAGTGACTTTTGCAGAGAGAATTGCCTCATGACATCTGTTTCTGAGGTTGCTACTAAGACTGTACCATCTTTTCTCTCTGAATTTTCGGATGTCTTCTCTGAGAGTGGAGTTCAGGATTTGCCCCCGCACAGGGAGTACGATTGCCCTATTAATCTCATCCCAGACGCCAAGCTGCCTAAATCTCGTTTATACAATCTTTCCCAACCTGAGAGGATTGCTATGCGTGCTTATATCTCTGAGAGTCTGAGAAAGGGACACATACGACCCTCGAAGTCACCTGTTGCCGCTGGTTTTTTCTTTGTTAAGAAAAAAGATGGTTCTTTAAGACCTTGTCTGGATTTCAGGGAGCTGAACAATATCACAATTCGTGACCCTTATCCGCTTCCTCTGATCCCGGACCTGTTTAACCAGGTTGTTGGGGCTAAAGTCTTTTCCAAATTGGATCTAAGAGGGGCATACAACCTGGTCAGGGTCAGAGAAGGGGACGAATGGAAGACGGCCTTCAATACCCCTGAGGGCCATTTTGAAAATTTGGTTATGCCTTTTGGTTTGATGAATGCCCCAGCCGTTTTTCAGCATTTCGTGAACAGCATTTTTTATCATTTGATGGGAAAATTTGTATTGGTGTATTTGGATGACATTTTGATTTTTTCTCCCGATTTCAAAACTCATAAGGAACATTTACATCAGGTCTTGCTCATCCTGCGGGAGAATAAATTATATGCGAAACTGGAAAAATGTGTGTTTGCGGTTCCAGAAATTCAATTTCTGGGGTTTCTTCTCTCCGCTTCTGGTTTTTGCATGGACCCCGAGAAGGTCCGCGCTGTGCTTGAGTGGGAGCTTCCTGAGAATCAGAAGGCGCTGATGCGTTTTTTGGGCTTTGCCAATTATTACAGGAAGTTCATTTTGAATTATTCTTCTATTGTTAAACCACTCACTGATATGACCAAAAAGGGGGTAGATTTTTCTTCTTGGTCAGTAGAGGCGCGTAAGGCTTTTTCTTATATGAAGGAGAGTTTTGCTTCCGCTCCCATCTTGGTGCAACCTGATGTTTCTTTACTCTTCATAGTTGAGGTTGATGCTTCTGAGGTGGGTGTGGGGGCGGTCTTGTCTCAGGGTTCCTCTCCTGCCAAAACTCTCCTCCGCAGAGAGAAATTACGATGTGGGAGATAGGGAATTTTTGGCCATCAAGTTGGCTTTTGAGGAATGGCGCCATTGGCTAGAGGGAGCCAGACACCCTATTACCGTATTTACTGACCATAAAAATCTGGCCTACTTGGAGTCACCAAGCGTCTGAACCCGAGACAGGCCAGATGGTCTTTGTTCTTTTCTAGGTTTAATTTTGTTGTCACGTTCCGCCCTGGAGTTAAGAATTTGAAGGCAGATGCCCTGTCACGTTGTTTTCCGGGAGGCGGGAATTTTGAAGACCCGGGTCCCATTTTGGCTGAAGGTGTGGTGGTCTCTGCTCTTTTTCCTGAATTGGAGGCAGAGGT
The DNA here is from genome assembly GCF_014858855.1 of Bufo gargarizans. Classification (NCBI taxonomy): domain Eukaryota; kingdom Metazoa; phylum Chordata; class Amphibia; order Anura; family Bufonidae; genus Bufo; species Bufo gargarizans. The sequence goes on from NC_058083.1 coordinate 276,182,475, forward strand.
GCAGGCAGCCCAGTCAGAGGCTCCTGATCTTTGTCCTCCTGGGAGGTTGTTTGTGCCTCTCGCTTTAAGACACAAGATTTTTAAAGAACACCACGATACGGTCCTTGCTGGGCACCCGGGGGTAAGAGCCACACTGGATCTCATCGCTCGGAGATTTTGGTGGCCTGCGCTTCGTAAGTCGGTTGAGGGTTTTGTGGCAGCCTGCGAGACTTGCGCTCGTGCCAAAGTCCCTCATTCACGGCCATCAGGTCCTCTCCTTCCCTTACCCATTCCTTCCCGTCCTTGGACACATCTGTCCATGGACTTCATAACGGACCTGCCTTGTTCCTCGGGAAAGACCGTGATTTTGCTGGTGGTGGACCGTTTTAGCAAAATGGTGCATTTCATCCCTTTTCCTGGATTGCCCAATGCTAAGACGCTGGCGCAGGCATTTATTGATCACATTGTCAAATTGCACGGTATTCCTTCAGACATAGTCTCTGATAGGGGCACGCAGTTTGTTTCCAGATTCTGGAAGGCTTTCTGTTCTCGCTTGGGGGTTCGGTTGTCATTCTCTTCTGCTTTCCACCCGCAGTCGAATGGCCAGACAGAGCGCGTCAATCAGAATCTGGAGACATATCTGCGCTGTTTTGTGGCGGAGAATCAAGAGGATTAGTGTTCTTTTTTGTCCCTTGCTGAGTTTGCTTTAAATAACCGTCGTCAGGAGTCCTCTGATAAGTCACCATTTTTTGGTGCATATGGGTTTCATCCGCAGTTTGGGACATTCTCGGGAGAGGGGTCTTCTGGTTTACCTGATGAGGACAGATTCTCCTCCTCTTTGTCATCTATTTGGCAAAAGATTCAGGATAATCTAAAGAGCATGAGTGAGAGATATAAGCGTGTGGCAGATAAGAGACGTGTGCTTGGTCCGGACCTGAATGTTGGTGATCTGGTGTGGTTGTCTACCAAGAATATCAAATTGAAGGTTCCCTCCTGGAAGTTGGGTCCTAGGTTTATTGGGCCTTACAAAATCCTGTCTGTCATCAATCCTGTTGCATACCGTCTTGATCTTCCTCAGACTTGGAAGATCCATAATGTTTTTCATAAGTCCTTATTGAAACCTTATGTTCAACCCATTGTACCCTCGCCTTTGCCTCCTCCTCCGATTATGGTTGATGGGAATCTTGAATTTCAGGTCTCTAGGATTGTGGATTCTCGTCTTGTCCGCGGTTCTCTTCAGTACCTTGTTCATTGGGAGGGGTATGGTCCTGAGGAGAGGATGTGGGTCCCAGTGACGGACATTAAGGCCTCTCGTCTCATCAGGGCTTTCCATAGGTCCCATCCTGAGAAGGTGGGTTCTGAGTGTCCGGAGTCCACTCGTAGAGGGAGGGGTACTGTCACAACCAGACAGCTGAGAAGCTCTGACAGAGGCCTTTCAGAACCTCCTCCTTGAGTTTCTGTGTTGTGGTATTCAGTTCCTCCTCTCGTTAGCCTCTCTCAGCTGTCATGTGTTGGACTAATTGCTTCCCTTTAAATTCCTCCCCAGAATGCTTTTCTGGGCAGCTTATACTTCTTCCTGGAGTGTGTGTGCATGCTAACTTTGTTCTCCTGTTTTCTACAAAGCTAAGTGTTGTACCTTTAGCTGTTATTTTCTGTTTGCTGGATCCCAGGTGACCCTGACTCCCTCCGTATCTTGTGTAGGGAGCCGGTGGTCGTGTCCCCTCACTATTGTAGGGTGCTCAGGGCTTTATAGTCAAGGTTCGTGGATATGCAAACCTCCACCATTAGGATCTTTGCATAGGCTGAGCAGCCAGGGAAAGTGCCAGGTCTTCTGCAGGGGTCTCCCTTGGTTCCTTAGCTTTTGGATCCAGCGAGTCATTTATACATGTTGCTTTGCCTTGTTTCCTGTACACCGTCCGTGACAGTTATCCCACATCAGCAAATCAGAAATGGCATTATGATCCAGGTGAACTGGGCTATCTTGGCATGGTGCTTGAGGAAGGAGCACCAGCAGTCTTGAAATAAACGATCTGCCCTGCGGAATGATCCGCATGGCAAAATTCAGCATGCCGAGGAGTGACTGAAGATCTGCCTTGGTGACCCTCACTTGGGCTAGTCTGTGTACTACCGCCTTGATTCTGGCCAACTTGTCCTGTGGAAGACTGGCCTTCATGTCTACTGTGTCTAGATGTATGCCTAGAAAGGTAATCCCTGTTCTAGGGCCCTTCGATCTTGTGTGGGGCCAATGGAATTTTAAGGTCTTCAAATGCCGTACACAGGACCTGTAAATCTTGAGGCTCTTGATTTGGGGATTCTAACAGGAGAAAGTCGTCCAGATAATGGATAACATGATTTACCCTGAACGTATTGGACAAGACCCAATGCAGAGCGCTGGCCAACTGGTCAAATAACCAGGGGCTGGACTTTGACACGAAGGTTAATTTGTTCGCAAAATAATAAGATCCCTGCCATTTCATGCCGTGCCACTGCCATAACTCTGGTTGGATGGGCAGTAACTTGAATGCATAAGAGATATCTGCCTTTGACAACCAAGTACCCTTCCCCAATTTTATTATGACCTGGATCGCCTCATCTATGGATGCGTATCTCATGGAGAATTCCTCTGAAGGAATTAACGAGTTCAAACTTGGTGTTTGCAATGAATGTGGGGCCGGCAAGTCATAAATTAGGCGTTTTTTTATTATTGAACTTCCCAGTCACAATGCCTACTGGATTGACCCTCCAGCATTCTAAGGGAGGTTGGCTGAAAGTACCTATCAAATAACCCCTGTCTAATTTGGTGCTGATTAGTTGTGTTACCGCCTCTGGGTCTCTAGCTGCTGACTGCAAATTACCACACTCAAATGTGGTCTGTGGGAGGGCGAGAAGACCGGTGTGGAAGCCGTAGATCAAACCGTTGATGATGAACTGCACCCATTCTGGGTGTGGATGGGCAGACAAGAACTGAGCGAGCAGCTCCACGTTAACCACGCTTAGTCACGCTGCGCCTTGATTTTTCTGAGGGCATGCTACGCGTGGATGAGCTCTGAAACAGATAGCACATAGATGTAGTAACCTACTCTGATTAGAATGACAAACTGCGTAATTATAATTATTGCATATATGGCTTTTCCCAAGGTATTTGATGGGACGATCTAATTTATCGACCCCGAATGATGACTTGTTACTGGACGGACCTGGGGCTGAACTAGGCTGAACTGATTCCGCTGCGTAGCCCGTATTAGAACACCAACCCGCCGTGTGGGAATAAGAATTGCAGACGGTGCAGGTCGGAGCTTTCAGCCCTGCAAAATGGCGACAAAACAACTCAGTGTCTATGTTAGACCAATCCAGGATATGTTGGCACTGTGTCAGGGCGGCTGCTGCTTTAGCCAAGAATGAGCGATGGTAATCAAAAAACGCTGTGCCGCCATACTTATACCCTAATTCCACTACTTTATACATGTATAAGTCTAGCTCAGCCCTCCTATGCAGGTTAGCTGTGCAAATGACGTCTCGGTATAGGCTGAATGCTAGCACAAACTCGGTGATATTAAGCTTTCTGTTTAACCTGGCATCCTTAGACTTCAGGATGACAGAAACCTCACTGCATGCTATGGTCTTATTGTCCGGGGCCTCATGTTTGGCAATGAGCAGGGATGCCAGATTAGCGTCCCTACCCTCCAATATATCCTGCCTGATATTTGCCGGAATGAAGTGGGATGGGGCGATCGTGGGAATCTGAGAAGACGCACTAGAAACGCTGGACTGCCCTACCGCAGCTACCGCTGGTGTTGGTGCCGCCAAAATTGCCGCAGCAGAACTGGCCTCCCCCGACTCCATCCTGTCCTGTAAGTCCGTCATGGATGATGCCATGCTGTTGATGACGGTGTGTACCTGTGTGAGCGATGTTTGAATGGTTCACATGGACACCTCATCTTGGCTCACGGGTGGTGCATCTGTCATCAGGAGACGATATAACTCCGCTTTCCTTGCGGAGGCGGGAAAGGAGATGCCCCTCTTCCGCAGCTCGGCGGATAATTTCGGAAAAGTCCAGGAACGTAAGGATGGCCCCACGCTTCGCTCAGACTGCGTGTCCCCACTGTCCCGAGATGCGGAAGAGCCTCCTGGAACGGATTCTTGCGACATCTTCCTACCGGCCAGTAAATGAGAGCCATTAGTATCCCCCTAACCCGAACTATGACTGCAAACATCATGCCCATGTGCCCGACCGACGTGAACACCAGTGGATCCCAACCAACCTGCACTTTGCTGTGGCAGACTTTACTGTGCAATCGCCACCTGCTACGTGCATAATTGTGCAACCTGTGGGTCTGCCGTGACCAATCCTGTAGGCGGGACAGAAATCGTAGTCTGTTGGGCTGGTGAATGTTGCCTGCCATATGACTTGGCCTCACTCTGTGACCTGATCGTAGTGGTCGTTTACCATGTCTGTGACTGACTTGCCTGAAGACGTTACGGGACTTGGTGTCGAGTCTGTAGTCGTGACAGACATGACTTGGCAGCACCTGTGGCGTAGCCCCGAATAAGTAATGTCATATGCTGATTCGTACGCCTGTGGTCGTGACAGGACTTCGTTGCTAGTCTGTAGACGTGCTTGATGAGCAGATGGTGTGCCTGTAGTCGTGACAGGACTTTATGCTGAGTCTGTGGACGTGACAGATGTGTTACCAAGACTGCCTGTAGTCATGACAGGATTGTATTTATTTATTTATTTTTACTCTTCTACAGTAAGTCTGTGGTCGTGACAGATGCTTTAACAAAAATTCCTGTAGTCGTGACAGGCCTGTATGCCAAGTCTGTGGACGTGACAGATGCGTTTATTTGGAATGCCTGTAGTCGTGATAGGACTTATACAGTATGTCGTGACAGACATGCCAGTGAAGTTTTTTTTGGTTAGTTTTTTTTCATTCCCCCCCCCCCCCCCCACCTATAGGCCTGGGGATAGCATGAACAGTATGTAACTTTTCTGTAGACGGCATCCGCTTCTGACAGTGACCTTACCAGGGCCACATCTGCAGTGTAACGTGTGAGCTTCAAAAATATATCTGTGACATTCTTTGTCAGCTTTAATACCATACTCCCCCCGAAACCCAAAGACTTTGGTTCCCGGAAGCAGCTCAGTGGGTCATGGGAATAACGCCGCCGGAAAGCCAGTCGCCTTATGGTCGGAACTACGACGGTATCTTCGAATCTCCGACTTCCGTTTTTGATTAAAAAACAGTGCCATCCACAGATTCCCCCATAACAATGCCACCCACAGATCCCCCTCCCCATAACAGTGCCATCCACAGATCCCCCATAATAGTGCCATCCACAGATCCCCCCATAACAGTGTGTCATCCACAGATCCCCCATAAGTGTCATCCACAGATCCCCTACATAACAGTGTCACCCACAGATCCCCCATAACATTGCCATCCACAGATCCCCCATAACAGTGTGTCATCCACAGATCCCCATAACAGTGTGTCATCCACAGATCCCCCATAATAGGGTCATCCACAGATCCCCCTTAAGTGTCATCCACAGATCCCCCATAACAGTGTCATCCACAGTTCCCCAATAATAATGTCATCCACAGACCACCATTAGTTCAAAACCCACCAAAAGCACACATTTTGGTTCAAAAATATTTTTTTCTTATTTTCCTCCTCAAAAACCTAGGTGCATCTTATTGTCAGGTGCGTCTTATTGGGCGAAAAATATGGTATGTTACAAACTTTTAACACGATAATTCCCCCTTTCCCTCCCTCAAAACAACCAGCATCATGATGCAGAAAATGGCAGTAACTGATTTCTGTCTACTGTGTTATTTGTGTAATACCCCATAGTGGTATTACCATTCCTATACCCTGCTACTTTCTTTGATAACTTACCAATAAAGTAATCTGTGTATTGATTACAGGTACTTTATACTGTGCATTCCTATTATGGCTATGTAACTGTTATTTGTTGTATTTTATGTAATGTGTCTGGTTGTCTAGCAGGTTGTGGTGTGTATCTGGCAGAGAGAGATATCTTTAGAAAGAATGTAACTTACCATTCCATTCTACTTCTTTTGGGCAGAAGTGGGCAAGTCCCATTTGCTACCAAGGGAGGGGCAGCAGGAAGTGTCTAGTCAGTCTTAGCAAGGGTAGCATCAGATTCAGACGCGCCCTGATGCAGCAGATAGGGGAGGCCCCCCCAATGTAGCAGGAGTCTCTCCCGAGGGAAGCAGCTCATTGAACACACTGACTCTTTTCAGATTTACCTACAGAATGTCATGAGGGGGTCAACAGCCAAAGGCACCCCACTCCACAGATAGGGAACAGACCAAAAGTCCAGCTGCTAGAATAGAGCTGAGTTTAGCACAGCAGAGAGAGAAAGCAGTGTACTCGAATTTGCCTACCAGTTTATGCTAAAATCTGCTAGGACCAAAAGAAAGCCTGAATATTGTCTGGATGCAAGTTTTACTCCAGTAAAGTTGTTGAACTTTATAAAGGACTGGACTTGATTTATTCTCCACCTCCACCATTACTCATTCCCTTCATAGCTTCGGAGGCAAGCCCTGGGGAGTGACAGTATCCAGGTAGGAGCACCGTGACACACATAAAGACTATTAAGGCCGCACCACACCACTCAACCTTCTTAAAAACCTGGGACATGTTCGGCCCTGGGGGCGGCACGTTGCATTTGTGCTTTAAAAAGCAGGCTAAAAAAGACCTTTCTTTTCGGTTAAGACACACATTGCAAACTTGTAATGTGAATAGCTGACAAACCCCTCATCCCCCCAACTACACAACACCAATATAGCAAAGCAGGTAAAGCCAGCAACTGATTTCTGTCAATTGCATTATTTGCATTTAATTTCACTGGTATAAACATGGTGTTATTGCTTTAAATGCTTTTGCTATAATGCAACATGTTTAACAAAAACTGTTTGGAAAAAAAACATGTGCAATTGCTCAGCAGCAGAATGCTATTGGAGTGCTGTGCGGGCAATAAGCTGGCCTATGAAGAAACTTGAGTTTTTGAAGATAAAAGCTGTCTCTCTCTGGGCAAATGGATTTTTTTTTAATTGTAGGTGGTTAGTTTTGTAATGCAGAACTACAAAAGTGAGGTGCTGCAGCAGCTTACAATATTTTTTTTCTACACTTTGCCTACACTGTCCCTGTTAGACTACTTTCACATTAGCCTTTTTTGTGGATCCATCATGAATCTGCAAAAACGCTTCTGTTACAATTATACAACCACATACATCCCTCATTAACGTATCCGGTTGTATTATGTCTTCTATAGCCATGACAGATCCGTCATGAACACCATTGAAAGTCAACAGGGGACGGATCCATTTTCTATTGTGTCAGAGAAAACGGATCCGTCCCAATTGACTTACATTGTGTGTCAGGATGTATCTATCTTGCTCCGCACCACATGGCGGACAGAAAAACGCTGCAGGCAGCGTTTTGGTGTCCACCTCAAGAGTGGAATGGTGCTGGACGGAGGCAAACTGATACATTCTGAGCGGATCCTTTTCCATTCAGAATGCATTAGAGCAAAACTGATCAATTTTGGACCACTTCTGAGAGCCCTTGACAGATCTCAGAAATTGAAAGCCAGAAAGCTAATGTGAAAGTAGTCTTACAGTCACATACATGGGTTGCAAGAACCACTGAAGACACAGGACACACACTAGGCAAAAGACCAATTTATTTAACAATGGTTACAAGACTGAAAATAATAATCAAACACGACATATGGACAGGGAACGTTGCAGACCTATTCTTGGGTGGGGCTCAGAGCTCTCTCCCTCCTCCCACTGTATGCATGGTCACATGCTGGAAGTTACTGGGAGATTGACTGTGAGTTGGACCTTGCGCTCCTGTAATTTGCCCACTGGCTCCTGGTATTGCCCATACGACCCAGGTAGGTTTAGCGGTAGGTCCCGAGCTACTTGAGAAACCGTGGTGCGGTGCTCGGGCTCAGACATGTCCTCTACAATGAGCAGGACCGTGGTACGATTACACAGATGCCAAATTATGTAGTGGGTCAGGATATGGGTTTAAAAGTCTATAGTTTTGTTTGTGACGCCAATTGCGTGCGCAGGGTACTGTCACAGGGCCCTCCAAGATGTTATAACTCACGCCCCAGGTTAGGAATGTCAGAGTGGTGTATTGTCTCTGTATGGTAGTGGTAATAGTGTCAACCTGGGTATGGCTGGACTCCTGGATCCTGGCTCACTTGCAATACATTTAGTGTAGTGCTTTGCAGCAGTAATTGAGATCCAGACCTTTGGTAAAGTTCAAACTTGTTTTTACTGATGGTAACTTTCATCCAAGCAAGATACAGCTTTAGTCTTAGGTCCCAGCAGGTATTGGCAATGTTAACATAGTAACATAGTAACATAGTACATAAGGCCGAAAAAAGACATTTGTCCATCCAGTTCGGCCTGTTATCCTGCAAGTTGATCCAGAGGAAGGCAAAAAAAAAAAAAAAAAAAAACCCTGTGAGGTAGAAGCCAATTTTCTCCACTTTAGGGGAACATAAACTTCCTTCCCGACTCCAATCAGGCAATCATAATAACTCCCTGGATCAACGACCCCTCTCCAGTAGCTATAGCCTGTAATATTATTAAGCTCCAGAAATACGTCCAGGCCCCTCTTGAATTCCTTTATTGTACTCACCATCACCACCTCCTCAGGCAGAGAGTTCCATAATCTCACTGCTCTTACCGTAAAGAATCCTTTTCTATGTTTGTGTACAAACCTTCTTTCCTCCAGACGCAGAGGATGTCCCCTCATCACAGTCACAGTCCTGGGGATAAATAGCTGATGGGATAGATCTCTGTACTGACCCCTGATATATTTATACATATTAATTAGATCTCCCCTCAGTCGTCTTTTTTTTAAAGTGAATAACCCTAATTTTGATAATCTTTCAGGGTACTGTAGTTGCCCCATTCCAGTTATTACTTTAGTTGCCCTCCTCTGGACCTTCTCCAGCTCTGCTATGTCTGCCTTGTTTACAGGAGCCCAGAACTGTACACAGTACTCCATGTGTGGTCTGACTAGCGATTTGTAAAGTGGTAGGACTATGTTCTTATCACGGGAATCTATGCCCCTTCTGATGCAACCCATTATCTTGTTGGCCTTGGCAGCAGCTGCCTGACACTGGTTTTTGCAGCTTAGTTTGCTGTTTATTAAAATTCCTAGATCCTTTTCCATGTCAGTGTTACCGAGTGTTTTACCATTTAGTATGTACGGGTGACTTGCATTTTTCCTTCCCATGTGCATAACTTTACATTTATCAGTGTTAAACCTCATCTGCCACTTATCTGCCCAAGCCTCCAATCTATCCAGATCCCTCTGTAGTAGTATACTGTCCTCATCAGTGTAAATTACTTTACACAGTTTAGTGTCATCTGCGAAAATTGATACTTTACTATGCAAGCCTTCTACAAGATCATTAATAAATATATTGAAGAGAATAGGGCCCAATACTGACCCCTGAGGTACTCCACTAGTGACAGTGACCCAATCTGAGTGTGTACCGTTAATAACCACCCTCTGTTTTCTATCACTGAGCCAGTTACTTACCCACATATAGACAGTTTACCCCAGTCCAAGCATTCTCATTTTATATACTAACCTTTTATGTGGTACAGTGTCAAATGCTTTGGAGAAGTCCAGATATACGACATCCATTGATTCGCCGCTGTCAAGTCTAGAACTTACCTCCTCATAGAAACTGATTAAATTAGTCTGACATGACCGATCCCTCACGAAGCCATGCTGATATGGCGTTATTTGCTTATTTCTGTTGAGATGCTCTAATATAGCATCTCTCAGAAAACCTTCAAACAGTTTACCCACAACAGATGTTAAACTTACCGGCCTATAGTTTCCAGGGTCTGTTTTTGGCCCCTTTTTGAATATTGGCACCACATATGCCATGCGCCAATCCTGTGGGACATTCCCTGTCAGTATAGAGTCTGCAAATATCAGAAATAAGGGTCTGGCTATGACATTACTTAATTCCTTTAGGATACGGGGGTGTATGTCATCCGGTCCTGGCGATTTGTCTATTTTAATCGTTTTAAGTCGCTGATGCACTTCTTCCTCGGTCAGACAGGACACTTTTAATGGGGAATTTATTTTTGCATTCTGCATGTCATCTGACAATTTATTTTCCTCAGTGAATACATTGGAGAAAAAAATATTTAACAGCTTTGCTTTCTCCTCATCGCTCTCTGCGACTTCCCCCTCATTACTCTTTAAAGGGCCGACACCTTCAGATTTATACTTTTTAACATTTATATAATTGAAGAACATTTTAGGGTTAGTTTTACTCTCTTTGGCAATTAATCTCTCGGTCTCTAGTTTGGCCGCTTTTATTTGTTTTTTACATGTTCTATTTTTTTCCTTATAGTTTTTCAGTGCTTCCGTGCTCCCCTCCTGTTTCAGTGAATGATATGCTTTCTTTTTGTCATTTATTGCTTTCGTTACAGTTCTATTTATCCACATTGGTTTCTTTTTATTCCTTAACCTTTTATTACCATACGGTATGTACCTCTCACAATGAGATTTTAGGATGTTTTTAAAGATATCCCATTTTGTGGCTGTATTTTTATTTTTGAGGACTTTGTCCCAGTTAGTTTGGCCTATGGCCTCTCTTAGTTGGCTAAATTTAGCTTTTTTGAAGTTATTAATTTTGTGGAAGCAGGTATCTCACAGGCCTCAATCAATATCTGGTGAAAGAAGGTATATCAATCCCCTTAATCTGTATTTTGTAGAAGCAGGTATATCGTAGCCCTCAATCAGTATTTTGTGGAAGCTGGTATATCAATCCCCTTAATCAGTATTTTGTCGAGGCAGGTGTATCGCAGTCCTCAATCAATATTTGGTGGAAGCGAGTATATCAAACCCCTTAATCAGTATTTTGTGGAAGCAGGTATTTTGCAGGCCTCAATCAATATTTAGTGGAAGCAGGTATATCAATCCCCTTAATCAGTATTTTGTGGAAGCAGGTATCTCACAGGCCTCAGTCAATATTTTGTGGAAGCAGGTATTTCAATTCCCTTAATCAGTATTTTGTGGAAGTAGGTATATCACAGGCCTCATTAAAATTTTGTGAAAACAGGGATAGCAAACCCCTTAATAAGTATTTTGTGGAAGCAAGAATCTCACAGGCCTTAATCAATATTTAGTGGAAGCAGGTATATCAAATCGCTTAATCAGTATTTTGTGGAAGCATGTATATCGCACCCCTCAATCAATATTTGGTGGAAGCAGGTTTGTCGAATCCCTTAATCAGTATTTTGTGGAAGCGGGTATATCAAACCCCTTAATATGTGTTTTGTGAAAGCAGGTATCTCGCAGCCCTCAATCAATATTTGGTGGAAGCAGTTATATCAATACCCTTAATCAGTATTTAGTGCAGACAGGTATATCGCAGGCCTCAATCAATATTTTTTGGAAGCAGGTATATCAAACCCCTTAATAAGTATTTTGTGGAAACAGGTATATCGCAGGTCTCAATTAATATTTGGTGGAAGCACGTATATCAATCCACTTAATCAGTATTTTGTGGAAATAGGTATATCGTAGCCCTCAATCAGTATTTTGTGGAAGCAGTTATATCAATCCCTTTAATCAGTATTTTGGGGAAGTGGTTATCTCGCAGGCCTCAATCAATATTTTGTGGAAGCAGGTATATCAAACCCCTTAATCAGTATTTTATGGAAGCAGGTATCTCGCAGGCCTCAATCAATATTTGGTGGAGTCAGGTATATCAATTCCCTTAATCAGTGTTTTGTGGAAGCAGGTATATCGCAGCCCTCAATCAGTATTTTTTGGAAGCAGGTATATCAATCCCCTTAATCAGTATTTTGTGGAAGAAGGTATAGCTTAAGCCTCAATCAATATTTTGTGGAAGCAGGTATATCAATCCCCTTAATCAGTATTTTGTGGAAGCAGGTATATCATAGCCCTCAAAGAGTTTTTGTGGAAGCAGGTGTATCAAACCCCTTAATCAGTATTTTATGCAAGCAGGTATCTCGCAGGCCTCAATCAATATTTGGTGGAGTCAGGTATATCAATTCCCTTAATCAGTGTTTTGTGGAAGCAGGTATATCGCAGGCCTCAATCAATATTTTGTGGAAGCAGGTATATCAAACTCCTTAATCAGTATTTTGTTGAAGCAGGTATCTCGCAGGCCTCAATTAGTATTTTCTGGAAGCAGGTGTATCAAACCCCTAATTAGTATTTAGTAGAAGCAGGTATATCACAGACCTCAATCAGTATTTTTTGGAAGCAGGTATATCAATCCCCTTAATCAGTATTTTGTGGAAGAAGGTATATCTTAAGCCTCAATCAATATTTGTGGAAGTGGGTATATCAAACCCTTTAATCAGTATTTTGTGGAAGCAGGTATCTTTCAGGCCTCAAGCAATATTTTGTGGAAGCAGGTATATCAATCCCCTTAATTAGTATTTTGTGGAAGCAGGTATCTCGCAGGCCTCAGTCAATATTTTGTGGAAGCAGGTATATCAATTTCCTTAATCAGTATTTTGTGAAAGCAGGTATATTGCAGGCCTCAATCAATATCTTGTGAAAAGCAGGTATATCAATACCCTTAATCAGTATTTTGTGGAAGCAGGTATCTTGCAGGCCTTAATCAATATCTGGTGGAAGAAGGAATATCAATCCCCTTAATCAGTATTTTGTGGAAGCAGGTATGTCGCAGGCCTCAATCAATATTTTGTGGAAGCAGGTATATAAAACCCCTTAATCAGTATTTTTTGGAGGCAGGTATTTCGCAGGCCTTAATCAATATTTTTTGGAAGCAGGTATATCAATCCCCTTAATCAGTATTTTGTGGAAGCAGGTATATCATAGCCCTCAATGAGTTTTTGTGGAAGCAGGTATATCAAACCCCTTAATCAGTATTTTGTGGAAGCAGGTATCTCGCAGGCCTCAATCAATATTTGTTGGAATCAGGTATATCAATCCCCTTATCAGTATTTTTTGGAAGCAGGTATATCGCAGGCCTCAATCAATATTTTGTGGAAACAGGTATATCAATTGCCTTAATCAGTATTTTGCGGAAACAGGTATATCACAGGCCTCAATCATTATTTTGTGGAAGCAGGTATATCAAACCCCTTAATTAGTATTTTGTGGAAGCAGGTATCTCGCAGTCCTTAATCTGTATTTTGTGGAAGCAGGTATTTCAATCCCCTTAATCTGTATTTTGTGGAAGCAAGTATTTTGCAGGCCTGAAACTATTTTTTGGTGGAAACAGGTATATCAAACCTCTTAGGCTGAGTTCACATCAGCGTTCAGCCTTTCCGCTCTCCTGCTCCGTTATAAGAGCAGGAGAATGGAAAGGACGGATTGGGCACATAACTGAGCCGAACAGAGTCTACGGATTACATAGACTATAATGTAGTCCTGCATGTACTACTTTAGTCTCTGCTCCAAAACCATCTTCGCTGGTGTGAACAAAGCCTTAATCAGCATTCTGTAAAAGCAGGTATCTCGCAGGCCTCAATCAATATTTGGTGGAAGCAGGTATATCGAACCCCTTAATCAGTATTTTGTAAAACCAGGTATATCACACTCCTCAATTATTTTTTTTGCCACAACAGTTATATCACAACACCCTGATTATTTGGGGCAACAGTTATATTGCAGCCCTCAATCAGGATTTTGTGGAAGAAAGTATATCGCTTCCCTAAATCTGTTTTTTTTGGGGCAGCAGGTTTATCACACCCTTTGCAATTAGTTGTCCCAATAGCACTTGTGCCTCTATATAGCTGTGGTATTGCAGCATAACTGCACACAACTGCTGTACAATACAAATGCACTATATACTTTCTATGCTAGAATGTATATTATAAGTATATCACAACCCTCAGTATTTCACACCTATTAATAGCACACCTATACCAGTACCTAAAAGGACTTTTGAGGCCCCATTAGATAGCGTTGTTTGGTGTCCCTAACAACCTGTCCCTGCTCCACAAAGCATCCTCTCCCTACACTGGCAAAAGACAAAATGTAAAATGGCTACCAGATCGGGTTCTGTTATAGGGCGAGGATGTGTCCATGTGCTGAAACGTCTCAATTGGCTGTCCTGTCCCACCTGATGGATGTGTCATGGGTCAAAGTTCGGCGCAATGGAAAATATGTCGCCGGCGGACATCATCATATGTTTGCATGTTCGGCAAATCGCGAACACACAACGTTCACTGCGAAACTACTGCCGGGAGAACCGCAAGGCCATCTCTATAGAAGAAATGCTTGCTTGTACATTTTTATACAGTGTAAAATAATTTTCTGTCAGACACAACATAGACCCATCCTCCCTTATCAACAATTTAACACAGAATGATGTCTGCTCATTCTGCACAGACATCTCCCTGCCTGCTACCTCCCCCGACTGGCTTTGGAGGCTGTTTTTCAGCCTTTGAGACAATTATAACAAGCCTCCTCACTTCCACCCAGGGTTATGTGACATTCCTGTTAATCTTTCCTAATGGTTTTACCTGTCAACATATGATTAAAATGATTCTATTTTACTCGATTCATCCGAAGCAAACCTAAAAAGTTTTGGTTTCGGTTGGATGGCCACATTTTTGTGAAATTCGGAATGAACCTGATTTGTTATGAATTGATTTGTTCATCTTTAGTATTACACTAACCAATATTCACTTTTTGTGCTCAGTATATACACTGTACAGTATATATGTACAGCTGTGCTTTCTGTAATATACCCTATATTATGTATGTCAGATTTTATGGTAAATTGTTGATATTTCATTAGAAAAAAACAAAATCAGAGATTTAGCAAAACTGGAAGAACAGTATAATTGCAACATTTCATGGCTTAAATGTTTGTTGAAATCAGAGTACGCTATTAATACTGTATAATTTAATGTTGCCCTATCCCATAACACAAACACATTAAGTCATTTTGACTTTATTAAATGATAAATCCAGAACATGGTTGTAATGGTCACCTGTGTGGAAACTGCTGAAAATGAAATATTGACAGTGAAATAATTCAACTGCTCATAGATGTGATTACAGTTACACCATTACACCCACTGCAGAATCAGGCAGTCATCCAAAATATGCAGGTGTGTAAGTAAATTAACACAAATTTATATTGTACAGTTATGATCTTCTACAGGTGTCTTCATATTAGGATGTTGCTTAGCTAACAAACACAAGTTAAAAAATAGAAACAATAGGCCAATTTACATATGCCTTGTCAAAACGTACAAAATAAAAATGAATTATTAATGAATAACAATGTATAAAAAGTAACCTGTTACATTTCAATTAATAATCCTGATAAGGTCTCCTGCTTATAGTCCTCCAACATAGTTTATTGGCAAGTCAAATGCTTCTAGGAGAAAATCGACCAATAGATGATGTTAAATAGAATATAAGCTGCAGGGAAGATCGATCGTGAATATTTGTCAATTGCATGTGTGTCAATACGCATACTGACGTAAGATGGTCGTTGGCTCTTCCTTCTGTTTGAGTTTCTCTCTGTGTTGAGTGCTAGTTGTACCATAATGCGGTCTTCTTTTTCACCATTATCAGACACAAAGCCACTTAGATTGTTCACCTCACCATCACTGTAGCTGCTGTCCATCATCATCCGTGGCTGAGGTACCCCACAAGTACACGGAAGCTTAAAGGAAATATAAAGTGTAGTTAGCTATAAAAAAAATTACCTATGAACATGTTGCATATTCTTATGTTTTGAATTACTGTCCCATGTCACTAGAGGGTACTGTTACTAGAGGTTTATGAAGCACTGTCAGTTATTGGTTCATTCTTTTTTTCATACTTGTTTTTTGTCTATTCCTTCATTTTGATGACCAATAATGAACAAAATTTACTGTTCTTGTTCCAACTCTTACAGCTTCAATCATTAATAAATATAGGATATATCGCAAGCCAAACAAGCAAAACCAAAGTCTAATGACCGAATAGTGGTTTATTATAGTGGTCATTAATGGCCAAACCAGATGAGGCTGCTTTTATGAAAAAATACCGTCTTGGTCTAGCACTATTAACTATAACTGATAATATTTCACTAGTACAATATAAAATGCAGCAACTGTAACCAGCAATGAAGAATGCTACCAATATAAATTAGGAAATCATAGAGGGATAATAGATAAAAACATAAAACATAACTTTTACTATAGGTCAATAAAAATGCACCACCTGAGCTCCAAATCGCAAACAACACAAATGTAAAAGGGAGGGGAAGAGGCATTCTTGCTCCCGTTGAGCACAGATATTCAGTTACAAAAAATTGTTGTATGAGGCAATTAAACCAACTTTTTCACAAATTAAGCTTCACAAGTCACTCAGTAATAAGAAAAAGGCTGTGCCTTAAGGTAAAGCAAGTGATAGGCTAAGAACTAGGGAGTGGAAGTGGAAATTATGACAGTCCCCAGATACACCTTCTGATGATCCTAATACTTTCTCTAAAACAAGAGAACCATAAATATAGGGGAACTGCCCTAGAAAGGTCAATCCAGCAAGAGCAAAACCCTGGTAGCCTTAATTTACTCTCCTTACTAATTTCCTTGATCAGTAGTGAAGAATTTATTAGGGGTGCATGGTGGTATAAAGAAATATCCTAATGGACTATTACTGAGTGCTAGCACATATAGTGTGTAGCAATGAACTGATATTCCATGTTGCAAAGATATACCTCCCCTTGACTGAATGAGGGTGTCCCCCAAATTAAGGCTGCAACCATGCCCACATAATACTAGGCCAAAAGGAAAAGTGTGCTACAGTAGCTGTAGTTTATATTTACTAACATTTTTTTCTTTTTGATGGTATTTAACACAAGTTCATGGGAACTGTGATGGGTAGCCTGTGCACAACTGTATACTGTATATGAAACTGTCACACCTGTGACAGGTGTTAGATGGTCTGAAAGACTGACTGCACATGAGTGATCTGACAGCCTTTTTTGGTTTCACTTTGTCTGTGTGTTGCTGGTATGTCCACACCTCCATTCAGGTGTGGATCATGTGACCTTTACTTCTCCCTATTTAGTCTGACTTTACCCATCACTCCTTCCTCTGGATAGCTTTATTTGGTTTTGGAAGAGCTGGAGTATGGTTCTTGTTTAAGTCCTGTTCATCCATCATCCTCAGAAGTTAAGTGTTCCGATTGTTGTGTTTTGTATCCTCCCCCCTGGTTGTTTACTAGGCCTCAGCGAGACGCTGGTGCCTTCACCAGGGAAAGAATGGGTTGTCTTTGCCCTGTCATTACCTTTAGGGCATCCGAGGTTTACCAGGGTTTTCCAGGTTCCTGTGTATGGGCATCTCTATCACCAAGAGGTGCCCATAGGGATAGTAGTTAGGGCCAGGAGTAGTGTTTTATAGATGCTGACCCTTTTCCTTCCCTTGCGGTGAGGCCTAGTATGTTTCCTCTTCCTTCTTGTTGTCTTTTGGTGTTCTCCCCTACTACATCTGTGACAGAAACTGATCTTGGAATGAAATGCTTGTGGTTGCTGATCCATCCAGTAATAGCACTTCCAATATTGTGCAGTTGGCCCAGTATTTAGATCATATTTTCATAATATGGATGTGGAATAGAACACATTTTTGAGGAGTTCCTCATTTCTCATGTAAGATACATAAAAATACCGTTGCATTTTTGGATATCACATTAAATAAGAATCCACTGAAATGCTACAGTCTGACTGCTTACCATAAACTGGCCTTCACTAATTTGATTCAAAGGATTTGGAGAAGCATAACATTAAATATTGGAGTGACATTGGGCAGCACGGTGGCTAAGTGGTGCCTTACAGTGCTGGGGTCCTAGGTTTAAATCCGACCAATGATAGCATCTGCATGGAGTTTGTATGTTCTCCCTATATTTGCATGGGTTTCCTCCTACACACCACAGATATACTGATAGGAAACTTAGATTGTGAGCTCCATTGGAGACAGCAAGTAATGATAATATCTGTAAAGTGCTGCATAATATGTCAGTGCTATATAAATGAATACAATAAATGAATAAATATGACACAATATATATTTATGGCATTTTAAGTCAGCATACCTTATAAGTGGATCTGTCCTTATTGGAAAAAAAAAAAAAGAAGAGTGGTTTAAAAGGGTAACATTTGGTTGTTGTATATGTAATGAGTTTGGTTATGGCAATTTTATTATGATGCTTTGATAAATAAATAAATTATTTAAAAAAGATCACCATGCATAATGCCAGCTCTGGAGCAGTTTTCTCTAGAGTGATAGATTTGATTTTACTATCTGTCAGTTTCATGGATGAATCTGGATTTGGTGGATGCCTGGAAACATTTGGTGAAGGAGGGAAGATAGCATTGAGCTGTATTTCATGGTTTATTTCCAATGTAGGATAGCATTTAGTGTTACATCATACTATTACATTTTAGACCGCTATAGGCTTCCAACTTTGTTGAACCAGTTTAGGGAGGACCTTTACCTGTTCCAGTATACTTGTGCCCAACTATTCAATGTGAGGTTCATTGTGAGATATTGTTTGATAAAAAAACACTTTGGTAAATACTGGAGTTCTAATTGTGAGTTAGAAATTTAGAAATTCCTACAGACACACTACAAAATTTTTATCAATGCCGTCTCGTAAGAGTAGAGGTTATAATTAGAGATGAGTGAATTTCCAAACAAATTTCAGTTCTATCTGAATGTATTTGCAGCGAATCGCATTAAAAATGGCTATTTCCTGGCTGCAGAGAGCCTTTATAGTAATGTAGAAGACTGCCTTGCAATAACACGCATAGAGAGTCTGCTGTGGTAGTGAAACAATACTGTGAGTCAGTATGACATGCAGATGACAGGCGTCGCTCTTAGAACCACTGCACACTTCACTTATTTGGGCAGTTATGGGTCCAAAACTGACCTAATAACTCAAGTTTGAACTCAGCCTTACAGGTGAATGTTAGCGTCAAGAAGAAGCGCACTCCTTTTACACCGTCTGAAGCTGATTCCACATAGATGTCTACAGAAACTGTTCTATTAAACGCTTATACAAGTAGAGCCGCCCCCCTCCCCACGAAAGAGTGTAGAGGGTCAGCAGTAAGTTTGTGTTGATGTCACAGATTATCTTTCCCTTCCTCTGATCCTTCAGAACAATAACCCCCAAAAAACGGATCCTGTCTGTAGATCGTCCGCCTTCACTCGGTCAGTATTTGGTCAGTAATCCATCTGTGTTGCAAAAGCAAAAAAAACAGGAGTGGATCCAAAACAGAGATGATGCGTTAATGGAATATTTGCATGTTTTGTACCCACTCCTGCTTTTGGCTACGAAATCATAAGCCAATTCTGATACAAAATAGGGACCATATCATGCAGGACTTACAGCTGTTACATAGAAAGGATCCGTTGTGCTTCTCATTATACCTTCCTTCTGACAGATCAGAAGAAGGGTCAAATAAATGATGATGTCAGACAGGCCAAAAGACAAAATAGTGGCCCAGTCATGAAGTGGGGAGGGTGGGAACAGCATGAAAAGCCCACAGAGTGGCCCTATGGCATAGTGGTGAGGTGGAAGCAGCATGAGGAGACCACAGAGTGGACCAATGACAGAGTCTGGAGGTGGCAGCAGCATCAGGAGGTGGCCACAGAATGGCACAATGACAGTGTGGAGGTGGCAGCAGCATACAGAGGACACAGAGTGGCACAATGACAGAGTGTGTAGGTGGTGGTAGCAGCAGCATCATCAGGAGGAGGCCACAGGGTGGCACAATGACAGTGTGGAGGTGGCATCAGCATCAGGAGGACACAGAGTGGCACAATGACAGAGTGTGGAGGTGACAGCAGCAGCATCAGGAGGAGGCCACAGAGTGGCACAATGACAGTGTGGAGGTGGCAGTAACAGCATCAGGAGGCCACAGAGTGGCACAATGACAGAGTATGTAGGTGGCAGCAGCATCATCAGGAGGAGGCCACAGAGTGGCACAATGACAGTGTGGAGGTGGCAGCAGGATCAGGAGGACACAGAGTGACACAATAACAGAGTGTGTAGGCGGTGGCAGCAGCAGCATCAGGTGGAGGCCACAGAGTGGCACAATGACAGTGTGGAGGTTGCAGCAGCATCAGGAGGAGACCACAGAGTGCCACAATGACAGGGTGTGGAGGTGGCGGCAGCAGCATCAGGAGGAGGCCACAGGGAAGCACAATGACAGTGTGAAGGTGGCAGCAGCAACATCAGTAGGCTACAGAGTGGCACAATGACAGAGTGTGGAGGTGGCGGCAACATCAGAAGGAGGCCACAGGGTGGAATAATGACAGTGTGGAGGTGGCAGCAACAGCATCAGAAGGAGGCCACAGAGTGGCACAATGACAGAGTGTGTAGGTGGTGGCAGCAGCAGCATCATCAGGTGGAGGCCACAGGGTGGCACAGTGAGTGTGGAGATGGCATCAGCATCAGGAGGACACAGAGTGGCACAATGACAGAGTGTGGAGGTGACAGCAGCAGCATCAGGAGGAGGCCACACAGTGGCACAATGTCAGTGTGGAGGTGGCAGTAACAGCATCAGGAGGAGGCCACAGAGTGGCACAATGACAGTGTGGAGGTGGCAGCAGGATCAGGAGGACACAGAGTGACACAATAACAGAGTGTGTAGGCGGTGGCAGCAGCAGCATCAGGTGGAGGCCACAGAGTGGTACAATGACAGTGTGGAGGTTGCAGCAGCATCAGGAGGAGACCACAGAGTGCCACAATGACAGGGTGTGGAGGTGGCGGCAGCAGCATCAGGAGGAGGCCACAGGGAAGCACAATGACAGTGTGAAGGTGGCAGCAGCAACATCAGTAGGCTACAGAGTGGCACAATGACAGAGTGTGGAGGTGGCGGCAACATCAGAAGGAGGCCACAGGGTGGCATAATGACAGTGTGGAGGTGGCAGCAACAGCATCAGGAGGAGGCCACAAAGTGGCAAAATGTGTACTGCACGCTTTCATACACTGTGTGCAGACACGTAGCCTGAGGCACTGGGATGGCCGTGCCACAGGCTATGTGTCTGCACGTGGAGTATGAAAGCGTGCAGTACACTGTTTGTGTTTGTGTGTCCTATAAGCTCCTGATGAATTGGCTGCACAGAAAATAGGCAGCCAGAAAAATGCGTTGAGCTGGGCTAGTCACCCTGAGAGAGAGGGGGCAGCCCTCATAGGAAGGGACACTATTGTAGCCACTATAGCTTTAACATAGGGTAGCAGTGTGATTGTCTTTGAGTCACTGGAGGGATGTTGCGCGAATATAGGTGAAGAAACTTATTGTGCAATTAATCGACTGCCCCCCCCGCATCTCCAGTTACTTCACTGCTCCCTATACTGTACACAGTCTTAGGTTTAGAGGTGAGGTGTCACATAACATACTCATGCCCAGTGACTACGCCACCTAGGATGTCTTGTGCACATTTTCTATTTACACATTTAGTGGAGAAATCCCACAAAAATCCTTTTAGATATTATGTACTAATAAAGGTAATATTTTAGCGACAACATTTGGATAGTGAAACGTATACTTTGGGTTTGTCACCCACCTTTTACAAGATCATTTAGTTAACCAATAGTGTGAAGGTGGTAGCAGCATCAGGAGACCACAGAGTGGCACAATGTCAGAGTGTAAAGGTGGCAGAAGCAGCATCAGGTGGAAGCCACAGAGTGGCACAATGACAGTGTGGAGGTTGCAGCAGCATCAGGAGGAGACCACAGAGTGCCACAATGACAGGGTGTGGAGGTGGCGGCAGCAGCATCAGGAGGAGGCCACAGGGAAGCACAATGACAGTGTGAAGGTGGCAGCAGCAACATCAGTAGGCTACAGAGTGGCACAATGACAGAGTGGGAGGTGGCGGCGACATCAGAAGGAGGCCACAGGGTGGCATAATGACAGTGTGGAGGTGGCAGCAACAGCATCAGGAGGAGGCCACAAAGTTGCAAAATGTGTACTGCACGCTTTCATACACTGTGTGCAGACACGTAGCCTGAGGCACTGGGATGGCCGTGCCACAGGCTATGTGTCTGCACGCGGAGTATGAAAGCGTGCAGTACACTGTTTGTGTTTGTGTGTCCTATAAGCTCCTGATGAATTGGCTGCACAGAAAATAGGCAGCCAGAAAAATGCGTTGAGCTGGGCTAGTCACCCTGAGAGAGAGGGGGCAGCCCTCATAGGAAGGGACACTATTGTAGCCACTATAGCTTTAACATAGGGTAGCAGTGTGATTGTCTTTGAGTCACTGGAGGGATGTTGCGCGAATATAGGTGAAGAAACTTATTGTGCAATTAATCGACTGCCCCCCCCCCACATCTCCAGTTACTTCACTGCTCCCTATACTGTACACAGTCTTAGGTTTAGAGGTGAGGTGTCACATAACATACTCATGCCCAGTGACTACGCCACCTAGGATGTCTTGTGCACATTTTCTATTTACACATTTAGTGGAGAAATCCCACAAAAATCCTTTTAGATATTATGTACTAATAAAGGTAATATTTTAGCGACAACATTTGGATAGTGAAACGTATACTTTGGGTTTGTCACCCACCTTTTACAAGATCATTTAGTTAACCAATAGTGTGAAGGTGGTAGCAGCATCAGGAGACCACAGAGTGGCACAATGTCAGAGTGTAAAGGTGGCAGAAGCAGCATCAGGAGGAGGCCACAAGGTGGCACAATGACAGCGTGGAGGTGGCAGCAGAATCATCAGGAGGCCACAGAGTGGCACAATCACAATGCGGAGGTGGCAGCAGCAGCATCAGGAGGCCACAGAGTGTCAAGGTGACATAGTGTTGAGATAGTAGCAGCATCAGGAGACCACAGAGTGGCAATGTGACAGTGTGGAGGTGGAAGAAGCATCAGGAGACCACAGAGTGGCAAGGTGACACAGTGTAGAGGTGGCAGCAGCATCAGGAGACCACAGAGTGGCAAGTTGACATAGTGTGGAGGTGGGAGGAGCATCAGCTGACCACACAGTGGCAAGGTGACAGAGTGTGGAGGTGGCAGTAGCATCAGGTGACCACAGAGTGACCCGGCGACAGAATGGGGAGGTGGGTGGCAATAACACTACCAGCTCAACATGGTGGGTGAAAGAAGGAGCACTTGGCATCAGGCAAGTGGCAGCATCAGAAAAGTAGCTCAGGCAGGTAGCCAGAAGAAACAGGTCTCTTTTAAGTGTTGGTGTGGCACCTGGATGATCTAGTCTGATGCATCAGGCATTGGTGGGTGGAAATCCTGGGTGATCCATGCCTGATTCATCTTGACAAAGGTCAGTCTCTCCACATTTTGGGTGGACAGGCGAGTTCTTCTTGGGGTAACTACGGCCCCCACCGCACTAAACACCCGCTCTGATGCCACACTACTGGCCACGCAGGACAGCTTTTCCAGGGCAAACTCAGCCAGTTGCAGCCAAAAATCCAGTTTGGCTGCCCAGTAGCCCAGCGGATCTTCAATCTAGGGTGGCAGGGTGCTTACTGTCCAAGTATGCCACCACCTGCTGGTTCAGGTCCTTCTCCAAGTCTAGCTGCTGGTCAGTAGTTTCTTCACTGCACGTGTGAAGAAAGCTGCTCATCAGCGACTCTAGACTCAAGTTGCTGCTGATGGAGCTGTAACTGCTCTTACCCCCCACCCTGCGACAACAGCCATGGCAGAGGAACGTGAGTGCAGAGGGCGCCCCCTGTCAGATCTGCGAGAGGATGGATGATGGTGCAGATAGGCAGCGGCCATCAAACTACATAGGATGTCTCTGTAGCAGTTCAGTTTTTCCTTCCTCTCAGCAGTTGAAAAAAGGCCCCCAACAAATTTCTTTCAAGACAACTTTATAACTCCAAATTAAAACACCAAACTTTGAAAAGAATGAGACATTTCGGAATTCGGGTGAGGTATATATCCGTTAAAACAAGAGGAACGCCAGCAACCTAGTCTCTTGATGATATGTGCTGGCACTTGATTTTTTGACGCGGCGGATGCTGCTCCTATTCGAAAAGAATGCCCAAATACCGAGGTTAGGTCTATTCCAAGGTTAGCCAACAATACACAAATGTGGGTTATGAATTTGGGGCAGGTGAGGAGAATTTCGTTGAAAGGCAGCAATGGGCTATCGGGCAGTTTGTCATTTAACACGGTCAATAGCTGTTGGAGAATGCGAACGGGGCACCAATGATGTGCTGTAGGGAAATATGACACCTGAGTCGGGGGCTTACCTGAGACGTCTTAGTGGTAATTAGCGAGAGTACGAAACCGTCTCTGGTAGCGTTGAGCTGTCTGACGGTGACAAACCTATCACTGTTAGGAGGGGAAGTGAACTCTCCCGGTCTCAAGAAACCGTAAAAGGCCAAGTACATGGCTGCTATTACTACTAAACTCTGCTGTGCACCGAAAGGTTCTCTGTCCAGCATGTCGGACAGATTACGAAAAACCAGCTAGTGCGTCTCTCACTGTTACATTTGTTCAGACCCTTCAGAGTGGCTTTGATGGCATGGATAGAAAACAGGGAACCCTCCCCCGGGTGACTCATGGCTCTGAAATGCTGGACTCCCGCGAGGTAGGACTTGACCGTGGAGTGTGACAGTTTCAAATCGGTGTGACAGTAACCAATGAATGCTAGAATGTACTCAACGAACTCGGTGTTACCTTGAGGGAATTTGTCCTGGAATTTGCAAAAAGCTCCCCAACCTGTCTGATAGCTAGCAGTATTAGGCTACAGGGATTTGGCTAACAATGAATGAGCTGTGGCCAGAAGAGCATCTAGATTAGGGTGGTGTTTGGAGGGACTGTGGCACCAAAGACGTCTGCTTCTGGACAAACTTGCGAGAAAAGAGAAAAGTTAAATCGAGATAAGGCATCGGCAGCTGTATTGTTGGCCCCGGGGATGTGCGAAATATATAGCGAAATTGGTGTTGTAGGGAAAGAAGAACCAGAAGTCTTACAAATAACATAACGTGAGGGGACTTGGACGACCCGTTATTCAGAATGTCAACGACTGTGGCATTATCTGAAACAAATTATACTGTTTGACCAGGCCAATATGGACCCTAAACATGGGCAGCTGCTACTATGGGATAAAGTTAAAAAATTGCCGAAGTGTGAAAGAAACCTGGGATAGAGCTGACTTCATTCGGCCATTTGTCAGCTAGCCAGTGGGTGCCAAAAATAGCTGCAAAGCCTGTATTTGCGGCGGCATCAGAAAAAACTACAGGAGAGTTGTTGGATATTTCAGGAATGAAAAGCGAAATGCCATTCCACTGCCTAAGAAAGTGGTCCCACATGTTTAAGTCGGCAATGACCAGCTCGTCCAGGCATATGAGGCTATCTTGGGAGGGGGCTGTAGGCAGGAGTGTGAGCAAACGAGAAATGAACACCCTACCTTGCGGAATGATGTGCATGGCAAAGTTCAGCATGCCTAAGAGAGACTGTAGCTCCACTTTTTTTTACCAACCTGGCTAACTTGAAATTGTGGATGACTTCCCTGATCCTGTGTAATTTGTCTTCCGGCAATCTGGCTAGCATATTGTGGGTGTCCAAAATGATGCCGAGGAAGGTGATGACTGTGGATGGGCCCTCAACCTTCTTGGGAGACACAGGAATGGCGAATTGACTGAAACAGTTTAGAAGTGAATGAAGGTCTATTGTGGTGGAGTCAGGGTGTTCGATAATTAGAAAATCATCTAGGTAGTGAATGACATTACTGCAGTGGAATTCATGGACTAGTATCCAGTGGAGAGCTTGGGCTAACTGGTCAAATAACCATGGGCTACTCTTGAGCCGAAGGTGAGTTTGGATGCAAAATAATAAAGACCCCTCCACTTGATACCCTGCCACTGCCAGAAAGACGGCTTGATAGGCAGTAATTTGAAGGCATCGGAAATGTCAGCTTTTGACACAATTGAGCTGGGGCCTAACTGCAATATTATGGCGATGGCCTGGTCTATGGACGAATATCTCATGCTGACTTCTTCTGACAGAATGAGGGAATTGATGCTGGGAATGGAGGAACCATGCGGGTCAGACAGGTCGATAATCAATCTCTCTTTCTTGCTGAATTTACCGGTGACCACGCCTACATGACTAACCCTCCACCGTTCGAAAGGTGAGGATGAAAAAGGCCTATCAGGAAACCTTTAACTAACTCTGCTTTGATCAATTTATCAGAGACATTTGGGTTACGGTCAGAGGATTGTACATTTTTGCATTTGTGTGTGGATTCTGGTAGGGCAACCATCCCAGTGTGGAAACCGAACGTGAGACCTGTGACAAGGAATTCCACAAAACCTTGGTCGTGATGGTAGCGCAAGAACCGTTGCAAGCAATCTATGTTAACGACGGCCAATGCGTGCTGCACATGGATGAAAATAACGAGTAGACGAGTATGTGCGAAAATGCGTCATTCCCATTTTTCTTTTTTATTACATATATATTTTATTTTATTTTTTATACACTTTTTTTATATACAGTACAGACCAAAAGTTTGGACACACCTTCTCATTCAAAGAGTTTATTTTTATGACTATGAAAATTATAGATTCACACTGAAGGCATCAAAACTATGAATTAACACATGCGGAATTATATACGTAACAAAAAAGTGTGAAACAACTGAAAATATGTCATATTCTAGGTTCTTCAAAGTAGCCACCTTTTGCTTTGATTACTGCTTTGCACACTCTTGGCATTCTCTTGATGAGCTTCAAGAGGTAGTCACCTGAAATGGTTTTCACTTCACAGGTGTGTCCTGTCAGGTTTAATAAGTTAATTCATAGTTGTGATGCCTTCAGTGTGAATCTACAATTTTCATAGTCAGAAAAATAAAGAAAACTCTTTGAATGAGAAGGTGTGTCCAAACTTTTGGTCTGTACTGTATATATACAGTGTATATATATATATATATATATATATATATATTAGTATATATACATATAAATACTTTCTTATATACATACATATATATTTTTTTTTATTTTTTTTCATGGTCAACACTTGAATTGGTGATTATTATCATGACCACAAATTTTGATATACGGACATCCGATTACATTTTATAGCACAATAATTGTATGACCATGGCTACACTATGTATTATTAATCTGTCATGCACATTGTACATTTTTTTTTATTGTTATGTATGCTAATTTTGTAACACCCACTGTTCTGATTGGATCACAAGATGATGATGTGTGTTGCTAAACCTATATATACTCACCATTTGTATATGTCCTTTGCTTGAAAAAGGCTCTAGCACTAAGCCGAAACGTTGCACCGCACGTGTGATTAAAGGAGTTCTTATTTTTTCATGATACATTGGAGTGCTGTTCATTTTTCTGGACTATACACTACGTGCAGAATTATTAGGCAAATGAGTATTTTGACCACATCATCCTCTTTATGCATGTTGTCTTACTCCAAGCTGTATAGGCTCGAAAGCCTACTACCAATTAATTAGGTGATGTGCATCTCTGTAATGAGAAGGGGTGTGGTCTAATGACATCAACACCCTAGTGAGATATCTTGCAGAGGGATGCAGCACTCTTAAAATGGCAAAGCTTCTGAAGCGTGATCATCGAACAATCAAGCGTTTCATTCAAAATAGTCAACAGGGTCGCAAGAAGCGTGTGGAAAAACCAAGGCGCAAAATAACTGCCCATGAACTGAGAAAAGTCAAGCGTGCAGCTGCCAAGATGCCACTTGCCACCAGTTTGGCCATATTTCAGACCTGCAACATCACTGGAGTGCCCAAAAGCACAAGGTGTGCAATACTCAGAGACATGGCCAAGGTAAGAAAGGCTGAAAGACGACCACCACTGAACAAGACACACAAGCTGAAAAGTCAATACTGGGCCAAGAAATATCTCAAGACTGATTTTTCTAAGGTTTTATGGACTGATGAAATGAGAGTGAGTCTTGATGGGCCAGATGGCTGGATTGGTAAAGGGCAGAGAGCTCCAGTCCGACTCAGACGCCAGCAAGGTGGAGGTGGAGTACTGGTTTGGGCTGGTATAATCAAAGATGAGCTTGTGGGGCCTTTTTGGGTTGAGGATGGAGTCAAGCTCAACTCCGAGTCCTACTGCCAGTTTCTGGAAGACACCTTCTTCAAGCAGTGGTACAGGAAGAAGTCTGCAAGGTAAGAAAAACATGATTTTCATGCAGGACAATGCTCCATCACACGCGTCCAAGTACTCCACAACGTGGCTGGCAAGAAAGGGTATAAAAGAAGAAAATCTAATGACATGGCCTCCTTGTTCACCTGATCTGAACCCCATTGAGAACCTGTGGTCCATCATCAAATGTGAGATTTACAAGGAGGGAAAACAGTACACCTCTCTGAACAGTGTCTGGGAGGCTGTGGTTGCTGCTGCACGCAATGTTGATGGTGAACAGATCAAAACACTGACAGAATCCATGGATGGCAGGCTTTTGAGTGTCCTTGCAAAGAAAGGTGGCTATATTGGTCACTGATTTGTTTTTGTTTTGTTTTTGAATGTCAGAAATGTATATTTGTGAATGTTGAGATGTTATATTGGTTTCACTGGTAAAAAGAAATAATTGAAATGGGTATATATTTGTTTTTTGTTAAGTTGCCTAATAATTATGTACAGTAATAGTCACCTGCACACACAGATATCCCCCTAAAATAGCTAAAACTAAAAACAAACTAAAAACTACTTCCAAAAATATTCAGCTTTGATATTAATGAGTTTTTTGGATTCATTGAGAACATGGTTGTTGTTCAATAATAAAATTAATCCTCAAAAATACAACTTGCCTAATAATTCTGCACTCCCTGTAATTGGGGTAAGAAGCCTATTCCCTCAGGAACGTACACCCAGATTTGCTTATTGGCCTGTGTCGCCATTTTTCGCTGTTATATTTTGGTCTATTGGCTGAGCACGGCTCAAATTTTGCTTTTTTTACGGAATTTTTTCCATCATGTCTACTACTGGATCCGCTTCACCTGGCGGTTGTGTTTATACACCTGAGGACACAGAGCGCATCTTGCAGGGAATTGGAGGAGATGCCACCTTTTTGAATACCCCCTCTATTAAAGAATTGAAGAGAAAATTGGAAAATGTATCCAGACGGGTAACTTTCCTTCGCTTGCATATGATGACACTAGGGGAGTACTACAAATCACAGAAGATCCCCAGAGGTATGCGGTCACATTTTCGACCAAATTTATTTCATAGCAATTCTGTTTTCTGTAAGAAGTTTGAGGCGCTTTCCAACGGTTATTCTTTGGATTTTATTTTATTAAATATTGAGTACCTGCAGCATGAACTTATTGCTTTGAGCTCTGAGTTACATAAGATAGAAGATTGTCTTCAATCCCTTATGACTGCTGATGACTTTGCTAAATACAAGGAGGACTCTTCTGTTCAGCTGAAGCAATTTCAGTTGGAATCAGAGGAAAACAAACAAGTTAAATGGCACAGAAACACTGAGGATTATAAAAATGGCAATGTATATATTTGGCAAACGGAGAGGTATGGTAATACCCAACAGAGGGATACTAGGAAAAGGAGGAAGATTATACAGACATCTACGCCTGAGGACAAGCCTTTTTTAGACAACAGTTCACAGATGCAGGAACAGCACAACGTCGCATTAGGAGGGGTGGACGTAGAAACTCCAGGAATGGGCAAGCTATGCAGCAACCGCAATCGACCCGTTGTGACCAGGGGACATCTGAGGAAGAAAAAGTGACTGTGGTTAATTAGGGCTGTCATTCTGTCCCAGTTCACATATGAACTGGTTTGAGCTTGAGTCTAATTTGTATGCATTTTTTCGCCGTATTAAACTTAAAGTATGGTTTTGTGATAAAGAAAGGATTGCGAAACCACAGACCAGTGACTTTGCGCTGGGGTCTCTTAATCTTTTCCAAAAAAGTGATTTTACACCAGCTGTTAATGAACCAGCAGTGGAAGCCTACATTTGTGCCATCAAGCGGGGTGTGTCTGAACTCAGGTCCTCCTGTCAGGGGGACCTTGACTTCAGACACCCCAACTTGACCAGCATTGAAGTCGAAGCACTTGAGTCACTTAGATCCGACCCCACCCTTACTTTGAAGACGTCCGACAAGGGGGGTGCAGTCGTTGTTATGGACACAAGCAAGTATGTCCAAGAAATAATGAGGCAACTGGGGGACCAGGAGGTCTATAAGGCATTGGATACTGACCCTAAATTTGAGATCGCAGGGATTATACGAAAATGCCTGGTTGACGCTGTGGCATCTGGGACGATCGACGGGGACTTGCGCGATTATCTTGAGGTAGCGCATCCTGTCACTCCGGTGCTGTATGTGCTGCCCAACATTCACAAGACCCTGGGTGATCCTCCTGGACGTCCCATTGTCTCGGGCTCTGATTCCATCTTTAGCAATATATCCATTTTTTGGGATAAGGTTCTACGACATTATTCAGTAGGAGGTAGTTCTTACATACAGGACACGTCAGACTTCCTGGTCAAACTTGGAGAGGTGGATCTGGCTCACTCCCCCTTCCCTGTATTGCTTGCCTTTTTTTATGTAACTTCGTTTTATATACCTCAATTGTACATGAAAGAGGCATTTCAGCTGTTATAAAGATGCTTAGATTGTCAACATATACTGGTCAAGCATCAGACTTCATTGTTACATCGCTGAATATCATTTTGCAATACAATTATTTTCTTTTTCAGGATGTTTTTTATTTACAACAACACGGCGTGGCGATGGGGTCCCATGTGGCCCCTATGTAGGCAAATATATTCATGCAATGTTTTGAGGAAGATGTCTATCTATCCCACCACTTCAGACATGTCCTGAGGTGGTGGTGATACATGGACGACATCTTCCTCATTTGGAGTGGCAATGAGGCCCAATTGTTGGATTTTCATATGTTTTTGAATAACCAGGATGAGAATGTGCAATTCACACTTGAACATCCTAATACTGAGATCCAGTTTCTAGATACCAGGGTGGTATACAGTGGTGGTACATTGCATACTGAATTGTTCACGAAGCCCACTGATACCAATACGTTCTTATGCTATAATAGCTCCCATCCTAGAAAAATTATTCAGTCGCTTCCTTTTTCCCAATTCCTCAGGGTGAAGCGTATAGTGAGTGATCAAAGCAAACTTGATCCTGCCCTGGATTCCATGACAACCAAGTTCCGGGACAGGGGTTATCCCTATCGGTTGTACATAGGGTCAGAGTATGCAGCCTCAATAGGAATGACATTCTGTCCAAGCATAGAACTGTTCAGAAACCAGATAGAATCCTGTTTGTCTCTGTGTATAATGAATTGAGTCCTTCTATCAATAAGATCATCAGGAAGCATTGGGATATATTGGGTACCTGTAGTAGGAATATTCCAGAGTTTAAACATCCCCCGTTGTTTTCCTATCGACAGTCCAGGAACCTGCGAGACCAACTAGTTGGGGCTGAAATTGGTTCCAAGGGCATTATGAGACAGACCACGTTGGCACAGCCTGGGTTGGGTTGTTTTCCCTGCCTAGGCTGTGTCAACTGTAGGTATATTCGCAAGGGGAAGAAATGTACACATCCTAAGTCAGGTATCTCCTACGATATCATGTTTCACTTAACTTGTGATTCCAGTTTTGTTATATACGTGCTGTCTTGTCCATGTAATTTACTTTATGTGGGCGAGACATCCACGGAATTAAAAACTCGCCTCAACAATCATAGATACAGTATTCGGAAAAAGCGCCTTGACCTGCCCGTATCTAAACATTTCACAGAGGCAGGTCATAAGGGGAATGATGGATCTTGGACCACATACCTCTACCTAGACGAGGTGGTAATAGACTCAAGTTGTTGAAACACAGGGAGTTACTGTGGATACATAGGTTGGGCAGTCTTAAGCCCAATGGATTGAACGTGGAATACAACTTTGGGGATATTATGTAGAGGGTGTTTTGCCTCTTTTGACCTGTGATTTGTGTCTTGTTCTCAGATGTGTAGACTTGGAGAACTATAGTAATGTCTATAATGTTTTTAATACATTTAAATAACTGTTCCTTTTTTTTTTTCTTTCTAGATCACTTGCACTATATGAAGGAAACAGGGATTGAGAACGGAGTCGAACAGCTGCTTTACATACATTGGGAATTTGGCACCTATTGTAATTTTTTTTTTTTTTTTTTCACATGCTGTCCTGAATGAGGAGTGCCAATGGGTACAAGCCGCATTAGCTATATTTGTTTAGCCCAGATCTGTCAAGCGTCTTATTTTATTTGCCCTCCATATATAGTGACTTATCGGCCTGGGGAGATCCCTCTTGAGTAGAAGAAAGCCTGCATTACTTTCATGTTACTCGCCCCAGATATCCACGTGATATGTGGTGGTCTTCGGGTTGTTACATGGAAGAGTAGGGTTGCAGCCCTGTGAAGGGGTCTGCCCCTACTTTTTTGCGGCTCTATACTCTATTATAAGGCTGGTTT
Source organism: Bufo gargarizans (assembly GCF_014858855.1). Taxonomy (NCBI): domain Eukaryota; kingdom Metazoa; phylum Chordata; class Amphibia; order Anura; family Bufonidae; genus Bufo; species Bufo gargarizans. The sequence continues at coordinate 276,214,941 of NC_058083.1, forward strand.
CCAATATGAATAGTATTGGTATATGCAATTTGGGCAATGGACCAGTAACCAAGATGGCGCAGGTGAGCCCTGTTTATATTGGGCATGCGCACAGTATTTTGTAGCGAGCGGAACGGCGGAAGGAGAATGCGCCTGCGCAGGTACTCGGGTCTGATGCAGGATGCGTTCAGCAGCGCCCCTGATTGGCACTCCCCGGAGCAGACGCAGTGGATAGTATACAACGCCGGGATGGGGTGTGGATCGCGTGCCTCATTGCCTGGGTATGTCACTGGGTATGTCACTTTTTTTCATGGTCAACACTTGAATTGGTGATTATTATCATGACCACAAGTTTTGATATACGGACATCCGATTACATTTTATAGCACAATAATTGTATGACCATGGCTACACTATGTATTATTAATCTGTCATGCACATTGTACATTCTGATGTATTTCTTATTGTCATGTATGCTAATTTTGTAACACCCACTGTTCTGATTGAATCACAAGATGATGATGTGTGTTGCTACACCTATATATACTCACCATTTGTATATGTTCTTTGCTTGAAAAAGGCTCTAGCACTTAGCCGAAACGTTGCACCGCACGAGTGATTAAAGGAGTTCTTATTTTTTCATGATACATTGGAGTGCTGTTCATTTTTCGGGACTATATATATATATATATATATATATATATGTTCGTATATATACATATAAATACTTTCTTTTCTTTTTTTTTAATCCTTATTTTCTTACCTCTCTGTTATTTTTCTTTTTCTTTGCCATAACAATTACATGTAGTAACTGCTGTGGCCACTAGTGGGAGTAAACATGAGAACTATGACTCCCTTCCTGCCCGCAGTAGAGGGCAGCAGAGACACTGTGATAAGCAAGGATCTAAGATTAACATTCCTACCTTCCAGGATATCTTTCTATAAATTGGCAGGAGTGAAGTGCGCCGGGGTCATATTTGGCACTGATACTGTGACACCTGAGCCCCCTGCTGCAGATGTGGAAGGGATGGCTACGTCAGTAGTAAGCCAAGTATTAGTGGTACTGCGGGACTCAACCGCTTCCAGTCTGGTTTGGATATCTGAGACGAACAAAGTCAGGTTGTTCAGCATGACATGAATTTGTGCGAGGGAAATCTGTACTGTGGTCATGGAGACCTCTTCTTGACATTGAGGGCATGAGCTAGCGGTGAGCAGACAATATAGTTCGGCTTTTCTGGCAGTAGTGGGAAACGAGATACCCCTTTTTGATAGTTCCGACATTAACCTGGGGATGGTCCAGCTGCTCAGAGATGGAATACTGCCCCCTTCTGACATCCTGGCAGAGTTCTTGTCGACAGAAGCCTCCACTATGTCTGACGCGTGTGACATTTTCCTGCGGGTACAGTATTCTACAATAAATGCCAGTAACCAATCCGTCACCAGAACGGCGTGGCAAATGAAACTCGTGCAAGATGTGAAAAGGGCCTGAACCATGCAAACTGTGTTGGATATATATGAGGGATGAGTGACACAGTGAGCCCGTGAAGCAACCTGAAGCAAAATCTGAAACCTGACTTACCCACAGTGACGGGTATGTCAGATGGTGATACGGAGTTAAGACTACCACCTGACAAGAACGTTAGGATAGAAATAGCAAGTAAAGGCTGACGTCTACCGTACTGTACCCTGCTAGTCATAGGAAGGAACGTAAATCACGAAGAACCACAACACGGATCCTGAAACAAAAGGAGGCGTGAGAACATAGCATACGCGCTACGGCCAATGCGTGTTGGCACATGGATGAAAATAAAGAGTAGACGAGTATGTGCGAAAATGCGTCATCATTCCCTTTCTTTTCCTTTTCCATTATATATATATATATATATTATTATTTAAAAAAGTATACTTTTTTATTATATATATATATATATATATATATATATATATATGTATATATACATATAAATACTTTCTATTTTTATATATATATATATATATATATATATATATTAGTGTGTATATATATATATATACATATAAATACTTTTTTATTATTATTCTTATTTTCCTACCTCTCTTTTTTTCTTTTTTTTTTCTTTGCCATAACAATTACATGTAGTAACTGCAGTGACCACTAGAGGAAGCAAACATGAGAACTGTGACTCCCCTCCTGCCCGCAGTACCTGACAGACCACTAGAGGGAGCAAACATGAGAACTGTGACTCCCCTTCTGCCCGCAGTACCTGACAGACCACTAGAGGGCACCAGAGACACTGCAAGGAGCGTCTGTGGAAACCGAACAGCAGATCGGTGCGAGGCAGGGGTGAGTGAGTGCGGGAGCGGGCATGACTATGAAAATACTTGCGCTGCGGTTGCAACCCTACCTCGCTAGCGGCACGGCGGCCCGTTCCATATATTAAGGATGTAAGATGCGAGAGTTGATTCAGGTTCACGCTGACACCTGCTCCATACGATTCATGATGCGTGGGAGCCGAAGCTGCCTGGCAGAACACTCCAGTGTGGTGTAGCTCCCCCTTACCTAGGGAGCCGGCACCGCCAGCTGGACTTTCGACATCGAAGCTGCGATACGAGGCAGCCACTTACCTGTTCTAGGCGCGAGCTTGCAGGCGTAGTTTGTGAGACACGAAATTTGCAGGCTACACGAAAAAAGCTATAGTGCTCCCCCACACAGAACGAGGCCAGTGTTGAAACAACTTTCGTTGAGGGAGGGGGCATGCTGCCATGATATAGTCAGCAGTGCCCCTCCCACAAATACTGACCAACGAATCGGCCTTAAAACATGTATTTTTTTGCCACCATTACACGCCAAAAAGCGTTGCAATTTTCTCACTTCACCACACAACGGCAAATACTTTTTTTGTGCCACTAATACATGCAAAAAAAAGGGCTTTATAACATATAACTGCAATGCTGAATGGCAAATAGGTCCTTATTTTTTTCCACTTATACACACACCACAAAAGGCTTTAGAACATATAACTGCACCGCTGAACGGCAAATAATATATATTTTTTGCCACTAATACACGTCAAAAAGAGCTTTAGAACATGTAACTGCACCACTGAATGGCAAATATATATATATTTTCCACTAGTACATGCCAAAAAGGGCTTTAGAACATATAACTGCACCGCTGAACGGCAAATAATATCTATATTTTTGCCACTAATACCTGCCAAAAAGGGCTTTAGAACATATAACTGCACCGCTGAATGGCAAATAGGCCCTTATTTTTTTCCTCTGATACACTCCACAAAAGGCTTTAGAATATTTAACTGCACCATTGTACGGCAAATAATATATATTTTTTTGCCACTAATACACGCCAACAAGGGCTTTAGAACATATAACTGCACCGCTGAACGGCAAATATATACATTTTTTACCACTAATACACGCCAAAAAGGGCTTTAGAACACATAACTGCACCGCTGAACGGCAAATAATATATATTTTTTTAGACTAAATTAGGCCAAAAAGTGCTTTAATTTTCTCACTTCACTTCCTCTGATACACTCCACAAAAGGCTTTAGAATATTTAACTGCACCACTGTACGGCAAATAATATATATTTTTTTGCCACTAATACACGCCAAAAAGGGCTTTAGAACATATAACTTCACTGCTAAAAAGGCAAATATACTTTTTTTTACCACTCATACGCGCCAAAAAGGGCTTTAGAACATATAACGGCACCGCTGAATAGCAAATATATATATTTTTTGCCATTAATACACGCCAAAAAGGACTTTAGAACATATAACTGCACCACTGAATGGCAAATATATATTATTTTGCCACTAATACACTCCACAAAAGGGCTTTAGAACATATAACTGCACCGCTGAACGGCAAATAGGCCTTTATTTTCTCCACTTATACACACCACACAAGGCTTTAGAACATATAACTGCACCGCTGAATGGCAAATAATATATTTTTTGCCTGAGGCTCAGTGACAATGTCATGCTGGATTATGGAAGTGCATCCAGGGAGGTCCGAGAACACATCCGTGTTCCAACTAATGAACTCCATGGCCTCTTGAGTCTGTTTAAAGGAGAAGCTGTCAGCTATTTTTACTGTGGAAGCCACTTCTCTTGCATCAGACAGAGGGGCCAGTACCTCTTCTCCTAGAAAACCTGGCCACGGGCTGTCTTCTGTACAGGTTTCCCTATCTTTCCATGGTTTGAGTAAATTCACATGGTAAACCTGCTCCAGCTTTCATCACCCTAGCTGGTGTACCTTGTAATTTACATCTCCAATTTTCTCGAGTACTTCGTAGGACCCCTGCCACATAGCTAGGAGCTTACTTTCCAAACCAAAACCTGATCACCCGGGTTAAAGATCCAGACCCGAGTCTGCCGATTATAGACCCGACCCTGGGCTCGCTGAGCTGCATCCATATGCTCCCTAACAAGAGGCAACACTGTCTCTATCCGATCCTGTATCTGGGTAATGTACTCAATTACATTTTTATGTGGAGTGGGTTGCTGCTCCCACGCCTCTTCGGCCACGATCGTGAGGGTGTCTCCCATATGGCAGTTCGAAGGGCGAGAACCCAGTAGAGGCCTGGGGTACCTCTCACACTGCGAAAATGAGATAAGGCAGAAGGAGGTGCCAGTCCTTCCCATCTTTAGACCCTACCTTTTTCAACATATTTGTTTGGTTAAACTGTTCTACCAGACTGTCCGTTTTCGGATGGTAAACGGATGTCCGTAGTTGTTTTATGTGCAGCAACTTGCAGAGTTCCCTCATCACCTTGGAAGTAAAAGAGGTCCCTTGGTCTATGAGTTTGGCCGAGGTATGTCGCAGTGGCACCGCCTCCGGGTACCATGTGGCGTAGTCTAGAATGACTAAGATGTATTGATGCACTCTGGCGGACTTCGGTACTGGGCCTATGAGGTCCATAGATATTCTGTCAAACGGTACCTCGATAATTAGGAGAGGTACTAGGGATCTACGGAAAGACTTGCAAGACTTACAAAACTCTTCCACTTTTTTGAATATGCTGGGTCAGTAAAACCACTGTAGAACACGATCCTGAGTTTTCTGCAGCCCCAGGTGACCCCCGAGAACATGTTGGTGGGCTAGATCTAACACAATCTAGTGATCCAACTATTCAATATGATCACCACGTAGTTGGTTTACCCGTAACAACATATCCTGATAAACCACAAAACGGGGAAACACTGACTCTGCCCCAGTTTGTTGTGGTTCACCATCTACTAATAACACATTTTCCCAGGCGCAGGATAGGGTTGGGTCCCGACGTTGGGCGGTACTAAAGTTATCCCCAGAGACATTGAGGTTTGCCAATTCAGGACCCGGAGGCAAGTCCTCCACGTCTCCCACTATCACACTATGCGGGGTTGTCTCACTCTCTTCCACCGAAGTGGTGGTCACCCCTACCGCAGGCCCTTCGGTCTCAGGTTTCCAGGGTTCTGGTCTCCCCCTGAGCTGAGCCACTCTGCTAGATTTACCCCTGTCTCATGGGTATCAGTCACTCTCATAGCAGGCTACAGTGCCGGGAAGTCTCTCCCTATTATAAGTTCGTAGTGTAAATTTGGGGCAACTGCCACTTCGTGAGTCCATCTAACAGCCCCTGTGGTTAGAGACACCAGGGTGGTGGGATAGTCTTTTAAGTCTCCATGGATGCACATGTCCCTGACTTTCCAGCCAATATACTCCGCTGACCGTACCAGGGGAGCCCTTATTAGGGACACCAAACTCCTTGAGTCCAGCAGAGCCTCTGCTGGAGTGTCTCATACCTCCACCTGGCACAGGTGGTTTAGAGTTTTTGGGGTACTTGCTGCACACAGCTTCCTGGCATATAGAAACTGACGGTAGCCATAGTTAGTATCCATGGGTTCCACCTGATGGGGACAGTCAGCTCTTACATGGCCCGGCTCCTGACACCGCCAGCAGACCATCGGAGCCAGGTCCATAGAGGGTACACCCCGGGTGGGTTTGGTTGGTACAAGTCGCCGGGTCTGGGATGGAGATTTACGGGGTTTGATTGTCCCTCTCCCAGAACCCCCTGTAACAGTCTTAGTAGCCTCGTAGCGCTTCGCCAGGTCCACCATTTCTAGGGCGTTGCTAGGAGACACCTGGCTGATCCAGTGCTGGAGAGGGGGTGACAGAGCCCTCCAGAAAATATCAGCCAATAGTCTATCTAGCATAGTTGTAGGTTTCGTTGTCGACTGCATGGGTCATCTTAGGAATCGCGGCACAGACTGCTTTCTGGGCATCGTGGACGCTCGGGGTTGCTCCTGCTGTCTGCAAAGCCATCACGTGTTGTAGCAGCAACTGGTTAGTCTCCTGCTGCTGCTTATTAGCCTCGCGTTGCTGCAGGTTTGTCTCTCGCTGCTGCAGATTAGCCTTCATGAGGGTCTCCATTTTGTCGTGGGGCACTGGTTGTAATACAGCTGGTTTAATGTACGACATACAACCGTGCCTGAAAAATGCAGAAACCCAAAATATCGGCGTTCGCGCCAGCCTCACTTCTGTTCCCCGCATCCTCTACCAATTGTTGGGTTTCGCTCTGGTAGATAGGGTAAGAGGGCACAGTACAGAGGCAAAATACAAGTTCTTAACTCAAAACGTCAGTGTTTATTCACACTTGAGGCAATTGCACAAAACAGCACGTAACTTTGCAGTCTTGGCGTTAATTCACATACAATGGAAATTTCATATAACACAAGTCACCTTGCTGGCAGTTCTACCTCCAGTAGTCCACAGCAGGCTTTAGGGGGCCTGTTTCCACAGCATGCGGCTCTCAGCCCTCCAGCACGGTACAAAGCCTCAGATGCCAAAAACAGAGACATCTCTGCTGAGTCCAGCTGCTTATTTAAGGACAGCCAGGTGCTGACAAATCCCAGGCCGGCACTTAAACTCTGGTACGGTATTTGACCTCACCTGGCTGGAAACCAGCCCAGCCATACATGCTGGGAGGAAAATACCTGCCTTGCACCGCTGAACGGCAAATAGGCCCTTATTTTTTCCACTTATACATGCCACAAAAAGCTTTAGAACATTTAACTGCACCGCTGAACGGCAAATAATATTTTTTTTACACTAATACACGCCAAAAAGGGCTTTAGAACATATAACTGCACCGCTGAACGACAATTAGGAGCTTACTTTTTTCCACTTATACACTCCACAAAAGGCTTTAGAACATATAACTGCATATAACTAAATATTCCTTGTAATAAACCCTGTTAATGACTGTATCAAACAGCACTTGCACCCCAATAACAAGAATGGTTTGCTGGAATTACAGAGCTGTATAATGGCAATTTGGATCCGCAGTCAGTGCAGCATGGTGTAATAGGATTGTTTCTATTACCCAGGCTGTAAATTCCCCTACTGAACCCTGTTCTGCTTCAATACTGTGGAATTCTTTCCCTGAACTTCTATACAGCAAAATAAAAGTTTTAAAGTCTTTATTCCACTGTCCCTAACACCTGCTGATGTCTCTTCCTGCACTGGAAAATTGCTGAATCCAAGATGGCTGAGACTATTTATAGGGCTGTGACATCACAGGGTTGGCTAGCTGCTGATTGGCTGCAGGCTTGGCATTGTGGGTGATCCCTCATTCCCACAGTTCCATGCTCTATGTCCTAACACGTGCGATTCGTTACCACGAAGCGTGAGGAAATTCGGATTTGGTGCAAATCGAATTTTTCCGGAAATTTGGATCGAATTCCACTTCGTCAACTTTGATTCGCTCATCTCTAGTTGTAATAGTGACCCACTACCATATTAGAGGGAATCTGCCACCATGAAAATGCTATGTAAACTACAGGCAGTGTGTTATAGAGCAGGATTTGCGAAACACATTGATATGTACTTTTATGGGCAAAAATTCTGTATAACTTAACGTAACTCCTGCTCATTCGAAATGGCTAAAGAAGTGAAAAGAAATTTGCAAATTGTGGTACAAATATGGTGTGCGCAATAATAAGCAACTTTTTACTCCACAGTAAATGTGTAAAACATTTCATAAATGTCCCTCATAGTGTATACTTTTGTCATTTGTGACTTGACTCTCAGGTGGTACATTTTAATTGACATAGTAAAGATTATATTTTATATGTTTCCATCTACTACCCCTCTGTATACCACATGTGAGTTGAATGTAAACAAACAATATAGATATATATTCACACACATTTATTTTATCAATCTTTCTTGGTAGTATGCATATTCTCTGACAAATAGATAAGAAGACTTCATGAAATGGTTTATTGGAAAGTTGAAATATGATTTGATCATAAATTGGCTTAGAAAATTGTTCAGTAGAGGAGAGAAAGGGGCCGGAGACCAAGCTGTCAGATAGCCACTCTGACTTATTTGTGACACTCTGACTGATTTATCACAGAACAGCATTCTTAGGCTTCTACAGGTGAAACCCGAAAAATTAGAATATCGTGCAAAGTTAATTTATTTCAGTAATGCAACTTAAAAGGTGAAACTAACATATGAGATAGACTCATTACATGCAAAGCGAGATATTTCAAGCCTTTATTTGTAATAATTTGGATGATTATAGCCTACAGCAGGCATGCTCAACCTGCGGCCCTCCAGCTGTTGTAAAACTACAACTCCCACAATGCCCTGCTGTAGGCTGATAGCTGTAGGCTGTTCGGGCATGCTGGGAGTTGTAGTTTTGCAACAGCTGGAGGGCCGCAGGTTAAGCATGCCTGGCTTACAGTTTATGAAAAACCCAAAGTCACAATCTCAGGTACCCTTTGCTCAGGGGGTATGGATTCATTAGCTAACTAGAGTGTGACACTTTGAGCCTAGAATATTGAAACATTTCACAATATTCTAATTTTAAGTTGCATTAATGCAACTCCTTTTAAGTTGCATTACTGAAATAAATGTTTATTTTTCAAGTTTCACCTGTACAGCAGAGAGCTGTTGCATTGCATGTTTTGTTTTACAGTATTGTTCGCAGTCGTAGCAACGTGCCCCTGCGCTTTGGGATGTGCTGACTGACCCCCCTTTTTTCTTTGCAGTTTGTACTGGAGGTGTGGCTGACACCTTAGTCGTGCACTCCTGACCAGCTCGTCTGCCCCATAGGCTGATTTTAATTAGTGTGAGTATATAGCTTGGCCTGCTCCCCCTCACTGACTGGAAGCCATTTGGCACCAGGAGAGAGATAGTTTGTGGACTCTCATTGCAGTCTTTGGTGGCCATCTGGCACCAGGAGTGGTGTGGAGTGGGTCCGGCATGCATGTTGGTACCTGCATTCCTTGGATATAATGGGGGCCATTTTGGCACCAAAAATGACAGAAATTAAAGCGGGACCAGCATGCATGTGGAACCTACACTCTCTGAATTATATGGTCGCTGACATGGCACATAACAGGTACAATTTAGTGTTAGGAACCAGTCTTACAGAGATCGCCTTGACGTGCGGCAGACGGGCTCAAATAATTTTGTGCAAAATGATTTGCCAAGCATCTCTAACTTATTGGTGTAGCACTTGCAATTATGATGCAATATTTTGCCAAGTCAAAACAGATCCCATTTATGATAATAGGGTCTGTTCAGTTTCTGTTTAGGACTCTGCTTATTTAGGGAGATGATTTTTCTCTACTGTGTTTTGATGGAACCTGAGACAAAGAACCCAAAGAGAGCCTCTGATGCAGATCCCATACTGTTATTTATATATATTTCATGATAGATAGATAGATACAACTATCTCACAAACCTTACAAAAGTGAGTACAACCCCCACATTTTTGTAAATATTTTATCTTTTCATGGGACAACACTGAAGATATGAGAATTTGATACAATGTAAAGTAGTCAGGGGACAGTTTGTATAACAGTGTAAATTTGGTGCCCTCAAAGTACACACAGCCATTAATGTCTAAACTGCTGGCAACAAACGTGATTACACCCCTAAGTGAAAATGGCTGAATTCTGCCCAAAGTGTCAATATTTTGTATGGCCACCAATATTTTCCAGCACTGCCTTAACTCTCTTGGGCATGGAGTTAACTAGAGCTTCACAGGTTGCCCCTGGAATCCTTTTCCACTCCTCCATGATGACATCATGGACCTGGTGGATGTTAAAGACCTTGCACTCCTCCACCTTCCCTTTGAGGGGTGCCCCACAGAGGCCCAATAAGGTTTAGGTATGGAGGCATGCTTGGCCAGTCTAGCACCTTTACCCTCAGGTTCTTTAGCAAGGCAATGGTCGTCTTGTAGGTGTGTTTGGGAGGGGATCATGCTCTGCTTCAGTATGTCATAGTACATGTTGGCATTCACGGTTCCCTCAATGACCTGTAGCTTCCCACAGCAGGCAGCACTTATGCAGCCCCAAACCATTGCACTCCCACCCCCATGCTTGACTGTAGGCAAGACATACTTGTCTTTGTACTCATCACCTGGCTGCCGCCACACACGCTTGACACCATCTAAGCCAAATACGTTTATCTTGGTCTCATCAGACCACAGGACATGGTTACAGTAATCCAAGTCTGCTTGTCGTTAGCAAACTGTTTGCAGGCTTTCTTGTGCATCAGCTTTAAAAAAGGCTTCCTTCTGGGATTACAGCCATGCAGACCAATTTGATGCAATGTGTGGCGTATGGTCTGAGCACTGGCAGGCTGACCCTCTACCCCTTTAACCTCTGCAGCAATGCTGGCAGTACTAATATGTCTACTTTGAAATGACATTCTCTGGATATGATGCTGAGCATGTGCACTCAAAGTCTTTAGCGTGTTCGCAATCTTCTTATAGACTAGTCCATCTTTATGTAGAGAAACATTTTTTTTTATTTCAGATCCTCAGAGAGTTCTTTGCCATGAGGTGCTATGTTGAACGTCCAGTGACCAGTATAAGAGAGTGCGAGAGCGATAACACCAAATTTAATACCCCTACTCCTCATTCACACCTTGTAACACTAATGAGTCACATGACACAGAGAGGGAAAATAACTAATTTGTCACAATTTGGCCATTTTCACTTAGGGGTGTACTAACTTTTGTTGCCAGTGGTTTAGACATTAATGGCTGTGTGTTGAGTTGTGTGGCACACCAAATTTACAATGTTATACAAGCTGTACACTACCTACTTTACATTGTATCAAGGAGTCATATCTTCTGTGTTGTCCCACGGAAAGATATAATAAAATATTTACAAAAATGTGAGGGGTGGACTCACTTTTATGAGATACTGTAAATAGATAGATGTCACCAATATAGCCTTCACAGTTGCTTTGCTGTCTGATTCCGGTGATCATTTTACCTTTTCTCTTAGTTTCCTTTCCTTCCGTTCCTGTACTGTGGTCAGGTAATTCACAGCTGCATATTCCAGCACCGATAGAAATACAAACACAAAACTGACCCACAAGTAAATGTCCACGGCTTTGATGTATGACACTCGAGGCATAGAAGCGTTTAATCCAGTAATGATGGTGGACATGGTCAGCACTGTGGTTATACCTAAAGAAAGTAAAAAAAAATATGGACATTTGTCAGGCTATCAATGTACTGTCTATGGTATGGTATAACCTATAACTTAAATATAAAAAATAATTTATTGTTACCTAGGGGAACTCTAGCAGGGACTGCTCTGCGATCTATCCAGAAAGACACCCAGGAAAGCATTACCATAAGAGTCGCAGGAAAATAAGTTTGCAGGAGAAAGAAAAAGATGTGACGTCTCAGTGTGAAGTTAATGTACAGACGATTGTACCAACCTGTTAAACATAGACAGCTTCATTACTTTGTTGCAGTTGATAATCATGTAATCAATATTTCTGATTGATACAATACTTAAACCATATATCCTAACTAATATGGAGTGACTTAAACCACATCTGCTACAATATGCTACAACGTTCAGCATCATTTTTGGTTTGGTTTAAGTTAAGAGACGGTTACACAGTGGCATTTGTTTTCACTAACTTTTTTCTTTTACAAAATCAGATAAAAGAGGAAAAAGTGGGAGTTTAATTTCTAGAGTTAGCTTTTTAGGCCCAAAAAAGTAGGTACCTGGAAGCCTTAGGCTATGACTGTAGCTTCGCAGTTACTTTATTAATAGCACATTTAGCATTCCATATTTTTCAAGTTAATTTATTTTGAGCAAACAATATATTAAAAGGGATAATATTGTGCCATGTTTTGTAAATTTACTGTCCACAGTAATGCATACTGCTCATAATATATCCAATATTCTCTGCCAAACACGAGTCATATCTTGATAAATTGTTTGGATCTCCCTCCAGTGTATATATATTTTTTTTTATAAGACTGGTGTGAAACACTTACCTTTAGTAAATGAGTTCTTGAAATAATCAAACCACATATGATGCTATGAACAGCAAGACAAAACTCTACAAGCTGAGAGCATGCTTAATACAGAGCTAAAGTTAGGGAGTCCTCCTATTCACGAGCTACTGGTTCGCCCCACCCCTGCCACTGATTGACAAGCACGACCAAAAGCTCAAATTGGCATTCGATTTAACCTTCTGACAGTCACATTGAAATTGGAAAAACCCTCCTAAAAATGTATTTATTAGAGATTTTTAATATATATCTGAAGTAAATATTGTTGGCACAGAACTCAGGGATGCAATTGCATTTTAACACCTTATTGATATAAATAATTTTAGAGTTAAGGAGCAGTAACATTTTCCCAATCTGTGTTCTAGTAGTCATAACTTTCTAATTTTTTTCTAAATATTTTTCTCGATTTTGCAGGATGAGTTGTAGTTTTGTTAGGAACCATTTTAGGATACATATACAGAAGTGTAGTAAACAACTTTCATTATTTTTAGGGGGAAAGAATGAAAATAACAGCAAATTTAACATTATTTTATTTCACTGAGTAGTATAAATAACTTTTTTTTCTGTGGGTCATACTCAGTACAAATAGATTATGCCAAATTTAGCTCCCCGACTCCCCCTCTATCTCCAGACTGAAGTGGGGTGGGCTGTTAACCCTTCATAACTTGGGATTATTAGCAGCTAGAGATATGGGCCTTGGGATTCCAAGCTTTAAAACAAGACTGACAGCAGTATCTCCGCTGCATCGGAAGATATAGCTGTTAGAAATCGAGTTGGCAGTGAACGCAGCTGAAAGTGAAAGTAAAAGCAGATTTCAATACTTTCGCTCCTCCTTTCAAACAGTTATATCTCTCAATCTAGTGCAGAGATTATTTAACTGATGACCTATCCTCTGGATAGGTCATCAGTATCTGATACGTGGGGGTCTGACACTCTGCCAATCAGCTGATTGAGAATTGCTCACAGTAGCGCAGCGGCCTTCTCTAAGCTTACCAAGCACAGCACCATACATTGTATAGCAGCTGTGCTTGGTATTGCAGCTCAGATCTGTTTACTTCCATGGGTGTGCCTAGCCATGTGACAGATAAATGTGATGCCAAACGGCATATTATTATTATTGAATATATACCCATAACTACATCAGGAGAACATTGGGGCACGCAGGGGTGGACTGGGAACTTAAAGCGGCCCTGGAAAAAAAATAAAAAATAAAATTGGTCCCATGTTATGGGCGGGTCCAAATTGACAAAAGACAGAGCCAACTTTTTTTTTTACAAATTTGTACCAATGTGCTTGAGCTGTATAGTACTGCAAATCATAAACTATGCTTATCTCTTTGTAGGCTGGATGTGTGATATCATCATAAAAAATTATATAAAGAATAAGGGTCCATTCACACGTCCGTAATTTGGGTCCGCATTCATTCCGCAATTTGCGGACCCATTCACTTTCAATGGGGCTGGAACAGATGCGAATCCGCATCCGCATTTTCGGGATCCGCATCCATTTTTTCGGGATCCGCAATGCCGTTCCTGAAAAAAATAGAACATGTCCTATTCTTGTCCACAATTGCAGACCAGAAAAGGCATTTTCTATTATAGTGTCTGTGATGTACGGTCCGCAAATTGTGGCTTGCACATTGCAGGTGTCCGTGTTTTGCAGATCCGCAAAACACTTACGGACGTGTGAATGGACCCTAAGTATGTATTTAAAGAACTAAGTTATTTAGATTTACTAAACAAATTACCTGTACTACTATAAAAGGCAAGTCTTGTGGTGGTGTGAAACTCCTGGATAAGGAATTGTGATAGAGAAATCCTTTCATCAGTTTTTAAGGATTCATTACCATTCTTCCAGTAAAGCATAAGGTCATCTTCAGTGTAGGCATCTAAAAGCAGAAGAGGTCAGTTAACCTTTAACAGTACAGTATGTGGTCTGTATAGAAAATACTCAAGACATTTGAATTAGATATGAGTGAACTTCTAGAAATTAGTTTTGTGTCTAATTTTGGAAAAAAAAGAATATTTGTACTCAAATCGATCTACACGAATCAAAGTTGTTCCAATTTCCTTGAAAATTTGTGTATAACACCCTCTAGTGTCCTGGGACTTAGATTTTTTTTAGGAAAAGAACTGGCTGCTGCTAATTCTGTTGAGCCTTCTGCTGGTTGTGGTAGCAAGGGAAGAGGGAGTTCAGTGACTCTGTGAACGGCAGGTGTCTGCTTGCCGAAACTATCAGTACATAAGAAAGCAAGAGTACAGCTTGCAATTCTGTCCAGGATGCCTGAGGAGCCAGTTCTTCCTGGCTCTGCCCCCCACTGAGGTGAGTGGGTCTTGTGGCAGGTGTCATCATTATCCTTCCTTCTCCTTCACCACTGACCCCTACTCCATTGGCAGCTTCTCATCCTCCTCCTCCATGGAACATTCTCTGTGTGAGTCCCAAACAGATTCAGATTAGACAGCAAGATGTGCAAGCAGTTTTGTTTTCCACCATCATTTCTTGTTGCATCAGCTTGAATGTCTGTTGTAATATAAATGAGAGGGATGACATAATGTATGATGCAGTCTGCAATCCCTACTGACAAATTTTGTGGCCTCTTTGAACAACTTCAGTACGTGACAGTCATCTCTGATGAGCTGCCACTACCTGACCTTGAAACAACACATGCTCCCTGATGAGGTGGTCTGGTACATGACAAAATCATTCACTGAGAGAAGGAGGACACTTGTGTTGCGGTACCTGGTGACCACTTCTATTTTCCCACAGCAACTTGTGAAGCCACTTCATGTACTGCTATAGAGTAGTGATGAGCGGCAGGGGCAATATTCAAATTCACAATATTTCGCAAATATTTGGTAGCATATTCGTCTCACGTATATTCAAGAATTCGCGAGTTTGAGATTATTTTCTTGATCGAGAAAAATCGGCAATGTAATATTTGTGTAATGAGCTCTAAATACAAGCGTGGGTCACTATAGTAAAATTTTTCAAGCTGCTAGAAGTTTCCTGAGACTGGAGAAAATGGTTTGCATGGCAGAACATTACAATAGCTTTATATGCAGATAGAGGGCTCCAATATATTCATGATTGCGATATCGGCACAGATGATGCAAATATTTTGGTGCATTACATGCAACTTCACATTTTAACAGGTCTGACTACTTATTAGTGATTGATGCACTAAGTATTGTAAACTTGCAACATCACAACACTATGTATGAAGGTATGTATGTATGTAGCATACATAAATACATACAGCACTATGTATGTAGCATGTAGGTATGGACAGCAGAAGCTATCAGCTACACTATATCACTATCTAACCTACACTATCCCCCCCAACTATCTGTATTATATATATATATATATATATATATATATATATATATACTAACTATCTAATGTAATGACACAGGAAAGGGCTGCTGGGCAGTTTCTTATATAGTAAGGGGTAGGCAACTTTCCTATTGGTTGCTAGGGATGTTGCTGAGCTCAGACAAAGACATTGCAGACTTCTCATTGGCCAACAAGCAAGAAGGGAGCTTACTGTTGAAAAAATATCTAGAATATTCGGAAATTGCAAATATATATCACTATACTCTAAATATTTGCGAATTCTTGAAGTGCCGATATTCGCAAATAATATTAGCTATTCGAATATTCGAGCCCAACACTACTATAGAGCCATGGTGCCTATTTTTGTGTTTGAGCGCCCATGGCTAATTTTATTCCTACACATCTTGCACACTGCTATGCTTTTTGCTTTTGTCTTTCAGCAATGTGGAGAAAAACTGGCAGATATTGCCATATTATTGTTTTTGCAGTAAAATTATGTTTAATGCTTTTTTAAAAGAATAACATATGTTTGCAAAAATTCTGGTGGGACTGCAATTTTTTGGCAGTGAAGCCAGACGTCTTTTGAAGTAGACACTGTGAATAAAATGCCTCATTAATAGGGATGAGCGAACTCGAACTGTATAGTTCGGGTTCGTACCGAATTTTGGGGTGTCCGTGACACGGACCCGAACCCGGACATTTTCGTAAAAGTCCGGGTTCGGGTTCGGTGTTCGTCGCTTTCTTCGCGCTTTTGTGACGCTTTCTTGGCGCTTTTTGAAAGGCTGCAAAGCAGCCAATCAACAAGCGTCATACTACTTGCCCCAAGAGGCCATCACAGCCATGCCTACTATTGGCATGGCTGTGATTGGCCAGAGCACCATGTGACCCAGCCTCTATTTAAGCTGGAGTCACATAGCGCCGCCCGTCACTCTGCTCTGATTAGCGTAGGGAGAGGTTGCGGCTGCGACAGTAGGGCGAGATTAGGCAGATTAACTCCTCCAAAGGACTTGATTAACTGATCGATCTGCAGCTGTGGATCATTGAGCTGCTGATCCTCAATTGCTCACTGTTTTTAGGCTGCACAGACCGTTTGTCAGTCTCATTTTTCTGGGGTGATCGGCGGCCATTTTGTGTCTTGTGGTGCGCCAGCACAAGCTGCGACCAAGTGCATTTAACCCTCAATGGTGTGGTTGTTTTTTGGCTAAAGCCTACATCAGGGTGAAGCTGTCACACCAAGTGCATTTAACCAGCAATAGTCTGTTCATTTTTTGGCCATATACAAAATCAGGGGCAAGCTGCGCCTGTCACCAAGTGCATTTAACCCTCAATGGTGTGGTTGTTTTTTGGCTAAAGCCTACATCAGGGTGAAGCTGTCACACCAAGTGCATTTAACCAGCAATAGTCTGTTCATTTTTTGGCCATATACAAAATCAGGGGCAAGCTGCGCCTGTCACCAAGTGCATTTAACCCTCAATGGTGTGGTTGTTTTTTGGCTAAAGCCTACATCAGGGTGAAGCTGTCACACCAAGTGCATTTAACCAGCAATAGTCTGTTCATTTTTTGGCCATATACAAAATCAGGGGCAAGCTGCGCCTGTCACCAAGTGCATTTAACCCTCAATGGTGTGGTTGTTTTTTGGCTAAAGCCTACATCAGGGTGAAGCTGTCACACCAAGTGCATTTAACCAGCAATAGTCTGTTCATTTTTTGGCCATATCCCAGTCTAATTCTGTCACTAAATCCATACCGGTCACCCAGCGCCTAAATACTAGGCCTCAAATTTATATCCAGCTAAATCTGTCCCTAGTGCTGTAGCTGGGCGAGTTATTTAGTGTCCGTTCAAGCACATTTCTTGTTCTGGGTTGAAATACAATTCCCAATTTAGCAATTTCATAATTTAGTGGTTCCTGCTATATCAGAGCTCTTTGAAATCTATCCCAAAAAGGGTATATAATATTGAAGGTGCACATAGGGTCATTCAGAGTAACTTCACACACACCCGCTACTGTGTATTTCCAAGTCTAATTCTGTCACTAAATCCATACCGGTGACCCAGCGCCTAAATACTAGGCCTCAAATTTAATTCCCTCTAAATCTCTCGTTACCCACCGCTGTACTGTTGTTGCTGGGCAAGATATTTAGTGTCCGTCAAAGCACATTTTTTGTTCTGGGTTGAAGTACAATTCCCAATTTAGCAATTTCATAATTTAGTGGTTTCTGCTATATCAGAGCTATTTGAAATCTATCCCAAAAAGGGTATATAATATTGAAGGTGCACATAGGGTCATTCAGAATAACTTCACACACACCCGCTACTGTGTATTTCCAAGTCTAATTCTGTCACTAAACCCATACCTGTCACCCAGCGCCTAAATACTAGGCCTCAAATTTATATCCAGCTAAATCTGTCCCTAGTGCTGTAGCTGGGCGAGTTATTTAGTGTCCGTTCAAGCACATTTCTTGTTCTGGGTTGAAATACAATTCCCAATTTAGCAATTTCATAATTTAGTGGTTCCTGCTATATCAGAGCTCTTTGAAATCTATCCCAAAAAGGGTATATAATATTGAAGGTGCACATAGGGTCATTCAGAGTAACTTCACACACACCCGCTACTGTGTATTTCCAAGTCTAATTCTGTCACTAAATCCATACCGGTGACCCAGCGCCTAAATACTAGGCCTCAAATTTAATTCCCTCTAAATCTCTCGTTACCCACCGCTGTACTGTTGTTGCTGGGCAAGATATTTAGTGTCCGTCAAAGCACATTTTTTGTTCTGGGTTGAAGTACAATTCCCAATTTAGCAATTTCATAATTTAGTGGTTTCTGCTATATCAGAGCTATTTGAAATCTATCCCTAAAAGGGTATATAATATTGAAGGTGCACATAGGGTCATTCAGAATAACTTCACACACACCCGCTACTGTGTATTTCCAAGTCTAATTCTGTCACTAAACCCATACCTGTCACCCAGCGCCTAAATACTAGGCCTCAAATTTAAATCCCTCTAAATCTCTCGTTACCGTTGTCCTGTTGTAGCTGGGAAAGTTATTTAGTGCCCGTCAAAGCACATTTTTTGTTCTGGGTTGAAGTACAATTCCCAATTTAGCAATTTCATAATTTAGTGGTTCCTGCTATATCAGAGCTATTTGAAATCTATCCCAAAAAGGGTATATAATATTGAAGGTGCACATAGGGTCATTCAGAATAACTTCACACACACCCGCTACTGTGTATTTCCAAGTCTAATTCTGTCACTAAATCCATACCGGTGACCCAGCGCCTAAATACTAGGCCTCAAATTTAATTCCCTCTAAATCTCTCGTTACCCACCGCTGTACTGTTGTTGCTGGGCAAGATATTTAGTGTCCGTCAAAGCACATTTTTTGTTCTGGGTTGAAGTACAATTCCCAATTTAGCAATTTCATAATTTAGTGGTTTCTGCTATATCAGAGCTATTTGAAATCTATCCCTAAAAGGGTATATAATATTGAAGGTGCACATAGGGTCATTCAGAATAACTTCACACACACCCGCTACTGTGTATTTCCAAGTCTAATTCTGTCACTAAACCCATACCTGTCACCCAGCGCCTAAATACTAGGCCTCAAATTTAAATCCCTCTAAATCTCTCGTTACCGTTGTCCTGTTGTAGCTGGGAAAGTTATTTAGTGCCCGTCAAAGCACATTTTTTGTTCTGGGTTGAAGTACAATTCCCAATTTAGCAATTTCATAATTTAGTGGTTCCTGCTATATCAGAGCTATTTGAAATCTATCCCAAAAAGGGTATATAATATTGAAGGTGCACATAGGGTCATTCAGAATAACTTCACACACACCCGCTACTGTGTATTTCCAAGTCTAATTCTGTCACTAAATCCATACCGGTGACCCAGCGCCTAAATACTAGGCCTCAAATTTAATTCCCTCTAAATCTCTCGTTACCCACCGCTGTACTGTTGTTGCTGGGCAAGATATTTAGTGTCCGTCAAAGCACATTTTTTGTTCTGGGTTGAAGTACAATTCCCAATTTAGCAATTTCATAATTTAGTGGTTTCTGCTATATCAGAGCTATTTGAAATCTATCCCTAAAAGGGTATATAATATTCAAGGTGCACATTGGGTCATTCAGAATAACTTCACACACACACGCTTCTGTGCATTTCCAAGTCTAATTCTGTCACTAAATCCATACCGGTCACCCAGCGCCTAAATACTAGGCCTCAAATTTATATCCCGCTGAATTTGAATACAATACATTGGGCCAAATAATATATTTGTTGTTGTGGTGAACCATAACAATGAGAAAAACATCTAGTAAGGGACGCGGACGTGGACATGGTCGTGGTGGTGTTAGTGGACCCTCTGGTGCTGGGAGAGGACGTGGCCGTTCTGCCACATCCACACGTCCTAGTGTACCAACTACCTCAGGTCCCAGTAGCCGCCAGAATTTACAGCGATATATGGTGGGGCCCAATGCCGTTCTAAGGATGGTAAGGCCTGAGCAGGTACAGGCATTAGTCAATTGGGTGGCCGACAGTGGATCCAGCACGTTCACATTATCTCCCACCCAGTCTTCTGCAGAAAGCGCACAGATGGCGCCTGAAAACCAACCCCATCAGTCTGTCACATCACCCCCATGCATACCAGGGAAACTGTCTCAGCCTCAAGTTATGCAGCAGTCTCTTATGCTGTTTGAAGACTCCGCTGGCAGGGTTTCCCAAGGGCATCCACCTAGCCCTTCCCCAGCGGTGAAAGACATAGAATGCACTGACGCACAACCACTTATGTTTCCTGATGATGAGGACATGGGAATACCACCTCAGCATGTCTCTGATGATGACGAAACACAGGTGCCAACTGCTGCGTCTTTCTGCAGTGTGCAGACTGAACAGGAGGTCAGGGATCAAGACTGGGTGGAAGACGATGCAGGGGACGATGAGGTCCTAGACCCCACATGGAATGAAGGTCGTGCCACTGACTTTCACAGTTCGGAGGAAGAGGCAGTGGTGAGACCGAGCCAACAGCGTAGCAAAAGAGGGAGCAGTGGGCAAAAGCAGAACACCCGCCGCCAAGAGACTCCGCCTGCTACTGACCGCCGCCATCTGGGACCGAGCACCCCAAAGGCAGCTTCAAGGAGTTCCCTGGCATGGCACTTCTTCAAACAATGTGCTGACGACAAGACCCGAGTGGTTTGCACGCTGTGCCATCAGAGCCTGAAGCGAGGCATTAACGTTCTGAACCTGAGCACAACCTGCATGACCAGGCACCTGCATGCAAAGCATGAACTGCAGTGGAGTAAACACCTTAAAACCAAGGAAGTCACTCAGGCTCCCCCTGCTACCTCTTCTGCTGCTGCCGCCTCGGCCTATTCTGCTGCTGCCGCCTCGGCCTCTTCCTCCGCCTCTGGAGGAACGTTGGCACCTGCCGCCCAGCAAACAGGGGATGTACCACCAACACCACCACCACCACCACCTCCGTCACCAAGCGTCTCAACCATGTCACACGCCAGCGTTCAGCTCTCCATCTCACAAACATTTGATAGAAAGCGTAAATTCCCACCTAGCCACCCTCGATCCCTGGCCCTGAATGCCAGCATTTCTAAACTACTGGCCTATGAAATGCTGTCATTTAGGCTGGTGGACACAGACAGCTTCAAACAGCTCATGTCGCTTGCTGTCCCACAGTATGTTGTTCCCAGCCGGCACTACTTCTCCAAGAGAGCCGTGCCTTCCCTGCACAACCAAGTATCCCATAAAATCAAGTGTGCACTGCGCAACGCCATCTGTAGCAAGGTCCACCTAACCACAGATACGTGGACCAGTAAGCACGGCCAGGGACGCTATATCTCCCTAACTGCACACTGGGTAAATGTAGTGGCAGCTGGGCCCCAGGCGGAGAGCTGTTTGGCGCACGTCCTTCCGCCGCCAAGGATCGCAGGGCAACATTCTTTGCCTCCTGTTGCCACCTCCTCCTTCTCGGCTTCCTCCTCCTCTTCTTCCACCTGCTCATCCAGTCAGCCACACACCTTCACCACCAACTTCAGCACAGCCCGGGGTAAACGTCAGCAGGCCATTCTGAAACTCATATGTTTGGGGGACAGGCCCCACACCGCACAGGAGTTGTGGCGGGGTATAGAACAACAGACCGACGAGTGGTTGCTGCCGGTGAGCCTCAAGCCCGGCCTGGTGGTGTGTGATAATGGGCGAAATCTCGTTGCAGCTCTGGGACTAGCCAATTTGACGCACATCCCTTGCTTGGCGCATGTGCTGAATTTGGTGGTGCAGAAGTTCATTCACAACTACCCCGACATGTCAGAGCTGCTGCATAAAGTGCGGGCCGTCTGTTCGCGCTTCCGGCGTTCACATCCTGCTGCTGCTCGCCTGTCTGCGCTACAGCGTAACTTCGGCCTTCCCGCTCACCGCCTCATATGCGACGTGCCCACCAGGTGGAACTCCACCTTGCACATGCTGGACAGACTGTGCGAGCAGCAGCAGGCCATAGTGGAGTTTCAGCTGCAGCACGCACGGGTCAGTCGCACTACAGAACAGCACCACTTCACCACCAATGACTGGGCCTCCATGCGAGACCTGTGTGCCCTGTTGCGCTGTTTCGAGTACTCCACCAACATGGCCAGTGGCGATGACACCGTTATCAGCGTTACAATACCACTTCTATGTCTCCTTGAGAAAACACTTAGGGCGATGATGGAAGAGGAGGTGGCCCAGGAGGAGGAGGAGGAGGAGGAGGAGGAAGAGGGGTCATTTTTAGCACTTTCAGGCCAGTCTCTTCGAAGTGACTCAGAGGGAGGTTTTTGGCAACAGCAGAGGCCAGGTACAAATGTGGCCAGCCAGGGCCCACTACTGGAGGACGAGGAGGACGAGGATGAGGAGGAGGTGGAGGAGGATGAGGATGAAGCATGGTCACAGCGGGGTGGCACCCAACGCAGCTCGGGTCCATCACTGGTGCGTGGCTGGGGGGAAAGGCAGGACGATGACGATACGCCTCCCACAGAGGACAGCTTGTCCTTATCCCTGGGCAGCCTGGCACACATGAGCGACTACATGCTGCAGTGCCTGCGCAACGACAGCAGAGTTGCCCACATTTTAACCTGTGCGGACTACTGGGTTGCCACCCTGCTGGATCCACGCTACAAAGACAATGTGCCCACCTTACTTCCTGCACTGGAGCGTGATAGGAAGATGCGCGAGTACAAGCGCACGTTGGTAGACACGCTACTGAGAGCATTCCCAAATGTCACAGGGGAACAAGTGGAAGCCCAAGGCCAAGGCAGAGGAGGAGCAAGAGGTCGCCAAGGCAGCTGTGTCACGGCCAGCTCCTCTGAGGGCAGGGTTAGCATGGCAGAGATGTGGAAAACTTTTGTCAACACGCCACAGCTAACTGCACCACCACCTGATACGCAACGTGTTAGCAGGAGGCAACATTTCACTAACATGGTGGAACAGTACGTGTGCACACCCCTCCACGTACTGACTGATGGTTCGGCCCCATTCAACTTCTGGGTCTCTAAATTGTCCACGTGGCCAGAGCTAGCCTTTTATGCCTTGGAGGTGCTGGCCTGCCCGGCGGCCAGCGTTTTGTCTGAACGTGTATTCAGCACGGCAGGGGGCGTCATTACAGACAAACGCAGCCGCCTGTCTACAGCCAATGTGGACAAGCTGACGTTCATAAAAATGAACCAGGCATGGATCCCACAGGACCTGTCCGTCCCTTGTCCAGATTAGACATTAACTACCTCCCCATAACCATATATTATTGGACTCCAGGGCACTTCCTCATTCAATCCTATTTTTATTTTCATTTTACCATTATATTGCGAGGCTACCCAAAGTTGAATGAACCTCTCCTCTGCCTGTGTGCTAGGCCTAAATATATGCCAATGGACTGTTGCAGTGGTGGGTGACGTGAAGCCTCATTCTCTGCTATGACATGCAGACTGATTCTCTGCTGACATGAAGCCAGATCCTCTGTTACGGGAGCTCTCTCCTCTGCCTGGGTGCTGGGCCTAAATTTATGACAATGGACTGTTGCAGTGGTGGGTGACGTGAAGCCTGATTCTCTGCTATGATATGAAGACTGATTCTCTGCTGACATGAAGCCAGATTGTCTGTTACGGGACCTTTCTCCTCTGCCTGGGTTCTGGGCCTAAATTTATGAAAATTGACTGTTGCAGTGGTGGGTGACGTGAAGCCTGATTCTCTGCTATGATATGAAGACTGATTCTCTGCTGACATGAAGCCAGATTGTCTGTTACGGGACCTTTCTCCTCTGCCTGGGTTCTGGCCTAAATTTATGAAAATTGACTCTTACAGTGGTGGGTGACGTGAAGCCTGATTCTCTGCTATGATATGAAGACTGATTCTCTGCTGACATGAAGCCAGATTGTCTGTTACGGGACCTCTCTCCTCTGCCTGGGTGCTGGGCCTAAATTTATGACAATGGACTGTTGCAGTGGTGGCTGACGTGAAGCCTGATTCTCTGCTATGAGATGCAGACTGATTCTCTGCTGTCATGAAGCCAGATTGTCTGTTACGGGACCTCTCTGCTCTGCCTGTGTGCTAGGCCTAAATATATGCCAATGGACTGTTGCAGTGGTGGCTGACGTGAAGCCTCATTCTCTGCTATGACATGCAGACTAATT